>NC_135499.1:127471904-127817342 GCF_052857255.1 Amblyomma americanum
AAGCAAAATGCCATCGCTGTTAGTAATAGGCCGGTGGATAACGCAATCATCAGCGAAGACGCGAATGTTAGAACATGTGTTAGCAGGCAAATCATTAATGTATATGAGAAAAAGAAGGGGGCCCAAGACGGTGCCCTGAGGTACCCCAGATATAACAGAGGAATAAGGAGATGAACATTTATTAGCAAAAACAAACTGCTGCCGATAAGTGAGAAAGCTGCATATCCAATTAAAAACATGTTCGCTAAGATTGAGACGTGAAAATTTGTGGAATAGTCGTTTGTGAGGAACTTTGTCAAAAGCTTTTTCAAAGTAGAGGAAGAGGGTGTCAATAGGAATGTTAAGGTCAATGCTAGAGCTAAGGTCGTTAATAAAGAGGGCTAAGTGTGCTTCGCAAGATAAACTTTTTAGAAAGCCATGCTGGTTAGGTTGGAAAAAGTTGACGGACACTAGAAATTTTTTAATTTGAGAGAAAATTATATGTTCCAATAGTTTAGAAGTGATATATGTGATAGATATTGGTCGATAATTATGGCGAGAAGATGAAGGCCCTTTTTGGGAACTGGGTTGACCTTGCAGATTTTCCAGATGGGGTATGATGGCTGATGAAAGGGATTGCTGAAAGATATGAGACAATATGGCGCTAGTTGCATGTTTTGTATTTTTAACACTTTAGTATTAATTCCGGCAACGCCAGCTGAGGAGGTTTATTTCAAAGAGTCGATTATTTTGACAATACCATGAGGTTCAAAGCTCAAGTCTGGCATATGTGCAAAGTTAATGGAAGGGAAATCTAGTAATTCGTTTCCCGGTTAATGAATAAAACTGAGCTTAATGATAAATTTATAACTTCCGCAACGTCATGATCTTCAATTGGATTATTATCATGGTCACACAGTGTTACATCTCTGATGGGGTTACGATTGATACACTTCCAGATCTGACGTGGGTTTGTACGAATCATGTCGGGTAGAGTAGAAGAAAAAAATGAGTGTTTAGTTTTGTATACTTGTAGGTTATAGGATCTTTATGCTTCGTAATAATTTTGCCACGTGTTGGGGTTATTGGTTTTTTTGGCGGTTCGGAAAAGTCTTTTCTTTTTGTTATTCATTCGTTTTAGCACAGAATTGAACCAAGGTGATTCATGGTGTTCAGTTACGGTACGCACATACTAATAACAACAATACGCACATAATAACAACAGAGCATAATAATAACAGAATGCTCAGCAGAATAATATGTTCCTGGCTAACGAAGTAGTTTCATTTGGTTGAAACAAGAAAAGAAAATTTTGATCTTTTCATTCAGACAAGCTTCCCGCGTCTTCCGTTAAAGCTTCTATATTTTGTGCGCCCGTGGGTGACATCTATTCTTTCAGCCCTGCGCGCCCGATGTGTAGCAAGGAGTCAGACAAAATTCACCATGCTGAAGGCTCCCAATTCTGGGCTAATAATGCATCGTGTAACGTCTCACTTACATTTCGTTCTTGCCTCTTTCTTGCATTAGTGAAAGATCGGTCTGCTCTTGTTCGAGAAAATTCGTGAAAGGTTCCATTTTTTTTCTAAGTCGTGACCAAAGTTATGCGTGAGAAGCCAGAGAGGGTGTTGGGAAACTAAAGGAAACTAGAGATGATTACAAACATTTTTTTTGGTGTCCCTTCACAAGGCTGTCAAGTGTTCTGAATTTGAGTAAATGGCATAACGACTTAAAAGTTGGTTCAGCCGCTTTCGTCTTTCCATGATAAACAAAAAAACAACAACAACAACAGTTGTTCGCGCAAATTCAGACGCTGTTTCGCCTCACGCGTCGGTATCTCCGAGGTGCGCGCTGCACCAGCAAAAGCCCCGCGAACGAATCGTTTGGCAGAAGAGAGCGCTCAGCTCGACGACGTCAGTGGCGCAGGGAAGGGCGGGTCGACGCGCAATTTATCGCCTGCCAGGGGCAGCTGCCGTCGGCCAATGGCGTCTCGTGCAACGGCGCTGTCAGAAACAGGGCTCAAAACACGCCGGCACCATTACGGCGCGCTCTCGGTCGATACGAAGAGCCCGGGGAAGCCCGCCTACGAGAGAGGCGATCGATACCAGCGGATCGCTGGTGCGACGCGCGAGTGTGCGAGCTGCGAGATGCGCTTGAGGAAAACATGAGAGGAGGGTGTGGCGTATGGCGAACGTTGCAAAACTAGTGACATAAAAGTCGGAATTTAAGTGAAAATGCATTAGGATTTTATGGTTGTTATAAAACTTCCATGTAGGAAGTTTTCAGCTAAGAGGTTCGACCTTGTATGTTGCAATTGACGATTTAATGAAGAAAGGAAAGGGAGATGCTTACGTTATTGGGAGACCTTGCATTCATGTTTTAAATTAGTGAGTTTTAGAACGCTGGACGCTTCTTGCCGCTAGTTTTAACACCACTGGCAGGTGCCAAGTGCTTGCGTTTATTGCGGAGCGGTGTTAGAGTTAGAGTAACTCTCAGACAATAACGTTTTGCTCTAATTCTTGAAATAAAGAAAACTTTGCAGCAGTCGCCACTGCTACCCGCATGTTTCTTGCCAATATTGAACCGTTTTTTATTGTGTCAGCAGCAGTTTGTAATGAAGTTTTACTGACAGGTGTGAATGTTGAGCGCAAAGTTTATAGTGTTCAGCAGGAAATTGATTGCATCATTGTACGAAAAAAATATCTCAAACACTAATGCAGAGATATCAAGATAACTTAAAGCACAATCATGAATAAATGTTTACGGGATCCAGATTTATGGGAAAAAAAAGTTATTTCTGCTCTGTGAGCCATACCAGTTCACCGAAAAGCCTGAAAGCATGCGGCGTATAATCATGCCTCCTTTCCCGAAACAAATACTATCTAAATGGGCAGCAAGGCAATGCAGGAAGCTATTTTTCATGAACCTGGATTCTGTAAACTTTTGCCCAAGACTGTTCTGGGCTCCCTAGGCAGCAACTTCACTGGTGGTAACTCAGTTCCCAAATGGCTAATTTATAACTCGCGCATAGCAATGACGTTAACTTCAAGCATAAAACTACTGTAACTATCAAGTCACACACTGACAAAAAAAGAAAAAAATCAGTTTGTGAATGTATGGTAGTACATTCTTCATTCGAGGAACACGGATGTTGACAGATTTGCCTGCCTTTACAGGGTTGCACGGCTTTTGTTTACCATTGCAAAGCAGTGAATTTTCTCATGCTTTCTGCAGGTTTTTTTTTTTCATTCTTAAGAAGGCACTGGTGAGCGCGAAATTTAGCAGAAAAATAAAGAGCTCAGCAGGCGTGCTCCTGCCACGCGTAATTCTTAAGACAATGTCCTTACTCAGATGTGTTTCGACCCAAACATGTCAAATTATTTGAGAGAAAGCACTTCCAGATGCATCGCAGGCCTGTAAACCATCATCTAAAACTATATACATACTCTTGCTTTATTACTACTTGAGAGAATGGCGTCTATTACTCCTAAAATTGTGAAATCACGAACAGTCTATAATGAATTCTAGGCTTTAGATACCTGGTTCATTTCCTGGAGAAAGATGGAAGAGTATCTTATCTATAAAACTCTGAAATGCTAGCTTAAAAGCGTGTCCCGCCGTTGTTTCAAGAAGCCAATGAGGCGTTTTAGGTCAATAGCCACCGCGTGTTGACATAATAGACGTGAGCCGAACATGATCTTCCTCCCCCTCCCTCCCCACAAAAATAAAGAAAACGAAATCGCCTCCTTCGAATTGAACACGTGAAATCACTTAGACGATCCAGTTGCCACGCGAAAGGCATCAGTTTGAGAGCTAAAGAACTCCAAGCATGAAGACGTATATTTGAATGTTTTTTGTTCTAACTTGCAGCTTAAACAAAATATTTGAAAACACAATGCGAACAATTCTGGATAAGTTTGCAGCAACTGGTTTGGAATGCAAAAAATGCAGGAGCCATTGTTGTCAGCAATTTACACTACGTACAACTACTGAACAATAAGACTCCCAGTACCTTTAACATTCACATAAAACATCATCCGTTCAATTCTGACAGGTACTGATACTGATACAGCACTTAACCGCGCTCTACGTGTCTATTCTATACTCGGCGCTGTCTGCAGCTACAACAGAGCCAAGGGTATGCAAGTGTGTGGCAGAGGCCCACGCACGCGCGTCACGAATGCGGATGCGCCTTTAATGCGACTTCCGACAATTCTGGTCCCGAGCCTAGCTGGTGGCGTATATCTTGGTGAAATCCCCGTTCCTGGAGGGCCACCGGAAGAGCGTCTTGATGGTGGACGACACCTTGAGGCCCAACTTCTTTTCGAAGTAGGCGTCCTCGGTGTCGCGCATCTGCACGAAAATGATGACGCGCGACGCATCGCGCAGCAGGTGGGCCAGGAGCGCCTCTGCGACGTCCTCGGAGTCGGCGAAGATGCCTCGTACGATGCGGCCCCCGTAGATGTCGCTCGTCGCGAACCCGTAGCCGCACACCCTCTTCGCGCCGCGCCGGGCAAGAGCGGTGCAGGCGTCTGGCTCCTGCGAAGGGCGTTGCACCTCAATTCTTTAATTTCTGTGGTGAAGCCCGCTCTCACGAAACCAAGGCACAGCTACTCGATGTAGGACGTTCTCGATGCTGAAAGAACGCGTGGTGTTTATAGAGGCCAAACCTTACGACTCTCACGTTGGACATATGCGGTACATTGACAAACATTTGGTGTGGACTCGGTAGAAATGAGAAGGGGTGAGCTTTGTCAACAGAGAAGGAAGGCGTGAAAATAAGGCTAGTTATACGAGAGAAGATGAACCTATTGGAAAAAAGGTGAGAGGCGGGAACCATTAAACGCGTTAAGAACAGAATATGTTAACATTGAGGGAGGAAGAACGAGCCGCGAGCGAGGAGGTGGCAATGTTTGCGGGGTGTCGCGCTGCGACTGTGGCTTTTCAGGTTAAGTTCCCTTAACGGACACTCGAAGGAAAGGTGGCGAAAGGTTAAGCTAATTCCCCTGCGTTTAAAAATGCCTATTAAAACAAAAGTTTTCCCTTATAGATGCGTCCGCTGGAGGCCGTATAAATTCGATGAATTTAGTGCGCCTGCGGCTGATAAATAAAGCAGAGCTTCACCTGCCGAAAAAGAAGATAAAATAAGCTCACACGCCAACCCTCATGCAATCAATATGTAAGGCGACAACCAACACAACCGATAAGTGGCGCTTAAGACGCACTACACGTCCGAAGGCTTCCTTAGCAGGATGAAGGGCGAATTTAAAAGAGGCAAATCGAAAAGCAAAAAACACACGACCACCGAAAGACTCGGTCTTGTGGAGATTTTAAATTCTCTAAAACTGGGTCACCCGCGAACGCAAGTTAGCTCCCTACAATCCCCTACAATACGAAGAAATCATATCAGTGCAGACTTACACTTGTTTTCAGAAGCAGTTTAAACTATTTCCTCGCCTATGATTCCGTGACGTCACTTGAATCCTATTGTTTCGTTTGATTTAGTGTAGAATAAGCATGTGTGACTCAGAGAGCTGTTTATGTGGCTTAAATATGAAGTAACCAAGTACAAAGGTACGACGTTTCACTTTGAAGCCAAAAAAGGTTAAACAATGATAGTCGTATCGAGGCTGATTTGCATAGTGAATCAACGCTGTGTAATGAGCATATGCTCAATGTCTTTATAGTTAATTATCTGTTTGGTAGGTAATGGTATATAATGTGCGATAGTTGGATGCGGTGCAAAATTTACAATTTCTCATCCAGAAATATCTCTTCCATTACCGTCGTAGTCGATCCCCCAACGATTCTAAACTCACGGAAGTTTTATTGCGATGGAGTGTAAAAAGAGAAATTTGAGCTTGCTGAATCACTGATGGCGGCCGCGCCACGCTCGTGTTGAAATGCTCACGAATGCGCTATTCTGAGCGTGTTTGCGACACAAGATGGAAACTGATCGGGGAGTGGAATGCCTTCGTTCGAGGCGCCGTTTTTCGCACATAATAATGCAAGTGAGCAGTGCCGCATACAGTATAGGCCGTTTCATTCTTGTTATTCTAGATAATTGCAACAGATCGCTTAAAAAAACTATTCACAACTAGTTAGGTAAATAATTAGTTATTGACAAAGATGCTTGAAAGCAGTACTTGCCTATCCGCATAAGCTAACCTTACAAGCGGTTCTGCGCTGGTAATGCACCGTTTTGTAACGATAGCTACATAGCGGTAGCATTTCGAGCCTTCAGCGCGGCGGCGCCGTGGCGGTGGCGGCGCCGCCAACCTGTCACGTGGTTGGTAACGTGGCGCGGAGCAGCTGCCGGCGGCGCGGCGCAGTGCATGATAACGTGGTTCGTCACGTGGTTTGTCAAGTGACCAAGTTCCACTCGGCCACCTGTAGCTATCGCGTCACTCCAGGTTTAACCAAAGCTAAACCACCGGCAATTTTTTAAATAATAAATCTATCAAATTAAAGGAATTTTTTTATAATGAAGCCTTCGAAAAAGAAAATTATGAGCGTGTACAGTTTTTGAAGGCTTGGAAGAGAACGTTGAAAGAAAAAACCGAGTTTGAAGCAAATATCACGGTTGCTCTGAAAATATGAGTACTTTAGATGAAAGGAAATTGCACCCGCTTGGTACTTTCGAGTCAGTTCGAGTCAGTTTTCTTTTTTCCAGTGGTGGTTTTTCATAATCCTGGTCCTCTGTTTACACAATATGAAATTCTAGAAATACGTAGTCACATAACAAACACAAATTGACACCTTCAAGCGGTAACATTTGCATTTAATTGGTATATTGAGCAAAATTATTGCTACAGTAGTATAGCAGGAACTTTTTTAATTCACCAATTACATAAAAAGAGAAAAAGAATTGGTATTTAGGAGCGTGACTAATGATTTCGTCGCCCGTTTACAGGACGTAAAACCCAGCCCTACAATATCTTGAGAACGGCAGGTCTGTTAGGTACACACACACTCTTTCCCTTTTGCACTTATAATTTCTTTAAAAACTGTGATAGAATAGCAATTATTTGTAGAAATGCATAAAGTAGCAATCTAAATCATCTCTATTAAATTTCTTAACATCGGACGAGTGGTTAAAATATCAGTTTTTACCTTCGCACCTTCATTAACACCTCTAGTGCTTCTAATGCGGACTATAAAATGAATGGCGACATTAATAGTAATACGGGAACATGCCACATACCTGTATAAAGCTGGGTGCGGGAACAAACACACACGAGGATCAGACAGCCAACGATGTTAACGACATCCTAGTTGAAATCAAGAACATATTCATGGGCAGCGCATGCAATGCGAAGGCAAGGTCACCAGTTGGCTCATAAGGTAACGGAATGGATTCCAAGAGAAGGCCAGCGTAGCAGGGGGTTTCAGAGAGAGAAGTCGGCGGTTAAAATCTGGATGTTTGCGGGGATTAGGCGGCCGCACCCAGCACAGCCAGAACAGGGTTAATTGGAGATATATGGGAGGTGCCTTTGTCCTGCAGTGGACGCAGTTTAGCTAACGTTGATGAGGATTAGCTGCGTTTGGGGACATGCCAAAATGCATATAATCTTTAGCGCATCTCAATCTATGCTAAACAGCCCAGCGGCTCTTTAGCTTTTAACAGTCACGCAGTATCGTATTTGGGCAAGACATCTAAATTTGTCGTATACCGAGCCACACGCAGCGGTGGAGGTGGCGCTGGTGGTAGTGGCGGTGTAAATATACAGGCGGGATTAGCCTTAAAGAGACCTGTCGCAATTGATCCGCCCGAGTAGCGCCGAACAAGCATCGTATATGTGCTGTAGTATAGTCCGGGAGTTTTTGGCATTCTTTTCGTATGGAACGTACCTATCACGAGCAAATCATAAAAAATTGGCAATTGCGCCATCACGGTGGCTCAATGGTTATGGTGCTCGGCTGCTGACCCGAAATAGGCGGGTTTCATCCCAGCCGCGGCGGTCGAATTTCGATATATGCGAGATTTTAGAGGCCCGTGTACTGTGCGATCTCAGTGCCCGTTAAGGAACCCTAGGTGGTCGAAATTTCCGGAGCCCTTCACCACGGCGTCCTTCATAGCCTGAGTCGCTTTAGGACGTTAAACCTCCATAAACCAAACCAAACTCAACCAAACTTGGCAATTTATCCTTCCCGTAATTAACAGGCCCCCAAGTGAAACGACATCAAGCGAAACATGCAAACTCACGGCGGCAACGGTAACAAGCAAATGTGGTTAGCGGAGGAGGGCAACATACGGCAGTCTCGAGCTCGAGGAGTTTCTGGCGACAGCAGCCCAGCACGCGCTCATCGTAAGCCACCACCAGCGGCAGCATCTCTTTGCTGATGGACTCAACGTCGACGCCCGCCACGCTCTGCAGCAGCTCCGACGTCTTCGGCTCCCCGGGGCCCAGACACCTGAACTCGCGGATGTAGACCTGCAGTTTGTGCCGGTCCCTGCACGTGCGGGTTCAGCCATTGAGAAGGCCACCCACATTGATTGGGTTGGCGGGATTCTGTGCCGTATGGCGACAAAATAAGCGTTGGTTGCGTAGGAAAAACGGCATAATCATGTTTTGGTTTGGTGGTAATTTATCACTTTATCGAACATATAACCTGACCAAGTTTTTTTTTTCTCCTTTTCTATGAAGAAATAGTTGCTGACGTAACAAGGGTGTTGGAGGATAACAGAAATATAGATGTGACGTGCAAATTCCGCTTTTGGTTGGTTTATTTGGTTTAACGTCCCAAAGCGAATCAGGCTATGAGAGACTTCGTAGTGAGGGACCCCGCTTTTGTGTTCTTCAGACTACAAATACTGACCCAACTGCTTAAACGTGTGAATTATTCGTGCGTCTCGGTTCGGCTAGGCAAATAACGAGCGCCTAGTAGGGAGAAGTCTGTGGGCGAGAGCTGATAATGGTGATGACTTAGAGCTGTGCCCTAAATGGTAATTATATGCTGTTCAAATTCTACAGGATTTGTTGGCATTTAATAAATAAACCATGCTGTTCGATGTGCATGCGCTGAGGATAGTGAGGGTGCTTGAGAGTGCTTGCATTCAGTCCTATAGTTGCGTGGTAAGACAGGATGCGAAGCTTTCGTGCCCTGGTATGTCGTTTTTACCTGCTTTTCATCGCTAGCTCTTCCCCTGTTCTTTATTTTTAGCCTGTTCTGGCGTGATGTCTGGCGTCCCAGCTACTGGAGCACATTGGGCACGCACCTGAATAGGGGCACCTGCGCGGGCAGGCAGTGCAGGTAGATGTTGTGCGTGCCAACATGGTCCATGGCCGCGTCCAAGAGGCGCTTCCCGATGCCTCGGCGCCGCCACCTGGCGGTCACGCCCAGCAGCGCCAGGTATGCCATGTCGGTGCCCACGAAAGGAACGGCGCACACGCCATACAGCTCGCCTGCGCGGGCATGAGAGGGAGCGTCTCATCCTTGGCGGCAGACACTCGGCAGCTTTGATGAATGGGGAAAGAGCAGAGAATAGGGAACGTGCAACTGTCGGGCCGAAGCTGAGGCACCCAAGTAGTATTGGCAACCGTCTGTACTAAATATGCCAAAATTATAGCCGGTAAAATATAGACTCAGCAGTTTTCAGAAAGCTCGGTATTGCGTGTAACCGTATATCGTGACTGATGCTTTTAAGAGTTAGTCACTACGCTTAGCTGAAACGAATCGTACGTAAAACGTCGAAAACAAAGCTCGAACGGCAGGCTGCCGGAAGGAAACTTAGAGATAAAAATAGTGAACTCGGGTGTTTTCATTTGCTTTTGTAGGCAACGCGGTTCAAATTTTGTTGCGCGGTCGACTAGAAGTGCTCAGTATTGACGTAACTCGTCTATATTGCCGCTTTCTCTGCATTGAAAAGTAAGAAGAAAAGAGCCTCACAGGCTTAGAGTACTGAGCAGCATTCATTCTTATGTGCACAGAATGAGTGAATATTAAGAAGGGACGTGGAATGCAGCGTAGTTTGAATCTTCAAACACAACAGCCCACAGAAATTTGAAAATTTTGCGTACCGCTGTCCGTGATTGCTCCGAAGATGCTTCCGGGATCCACTTTCCAAAGGGTTTCAAGCTGGTGAGTTCCGATGATGAAGCCTATTTCAAGGCGGAGTTCTTTGGTCAGCGGAAGCTCTTCCCACAACAGTGGACGGATGGTGTATTCCTTCAGGTCCGTGCTGGACATCGCTCGACCTGTGTCCTGTTCGGAATAAATGGAGGCAACCGCCGACTGTCAAACAAGGCTTGCAAATCAGCCTGGCGCTATGCATAACCGTAAGTGACGATCAGGTGATTGAAGCCGAATGAATGACGATACTGGCACAGGGCTCCTAGGAAACATTGTTGAAAATGTCAAAAAATGCTCACCTTTTGTTGCTGAAGTACGAAAGACGGGGCCTTGCTTTTGCTGTTCGACGCTTCAGACATGGCACAAAACAGTCTTGCAAGCGGCGGTTCTTCTTCTTCTCTTTTCAAGCATGAACATGCTCACGCGAGAGCCCACTGCTCGGATGTAAAGAAAGTGACTACCGATGCGAGCGAGCAAGGAAATAAAAATAGGAAGAACAGTGAATGCGGTATCACATGAAAAATAAATCAGAATGAGGAAAGAAAATCTTGAGGGAGTATCAATATGTAATTATCATTTTATCACGAAAACACGGATACTCGAGGTCGCAATTATTGTGCATGTTCATGATTGGCCGCCCGAAACACACAAAAAAGGTGTTTTTATTTCGTAACGAGTTTAGCACTAGAAAAATTAGTGGCGCACATAAGAAGCACGCAAATAAGTCCGTGTCTCATAGCCATCATAGCCAGTCCTCAAACAAACAAAAGTTAATTACGAATCGTTTGAGGGCCTACGAAGTTTACATTTAAAGCTCCCGGAGGTGACAAAACTTGTGAAGTACTTTTAGTTGCACTTTTTTGTAGATAAAACATGGCCATAGCTGGAACGGAAGAGGGTTGGGTGTGGAATTTCTTTTGTAGTGTGTGTAGCTACGCTGTTGATGATGATGTTAGTACCTAACGCTACCTATGAGTATGCATTTAAGCATATATCTGTTGAAGTGCAGGAAGACGCTTTTGTTGTATGGCGTGAATTTCAGCACATACGAGTATTTTACACCATTCGCATTCACTTCTAACAAATTCGCCACACAGACCTTATTTTATAATGCCCAGTGCGCTAAGACAAATTGGTGATGTTGTAATCAAGGACCAGATTTGCAACGTGGAGAGATATAATCAGCGTGGTAACGAATGAAGATATTTGTTTTGGTAACCTTTTTGCGTTCATAAATTTCAGTCTGTGCAATCAGTGGATTCACCACGCAAATTGTGTGTCCCCCTAACGACTTTTGTAACCAACAATGTTTTGTCAAATGTGTTAGGTGCATTGGGTCCGAGTGCTAACCGGGTGGAAAGTTTACCTGCCCTTCTGTGTTGTCATTGTCTTGAGGGCACAAACTCCGCTGTTCCGCAGCTTCTTTAAGTAGCCATAAAACGTTCGTTTGAACCAGGTTGACAGAATCCTAGCTCAGTACTACCTCCAGGTTATACCTATATGTGCGCTTTACGTCTCCTCAAGACCATGCTCATGCAGTCTGTCAGCAAGCTTTTTATTTTTTCATGCAGCGATGGAAGGCCACAGAGTCTTGGCGGCTGTCGGTTCACGCAAGCTGCATCTTTCCCCGTTCATCGAGCGAGCTGTGAGCGTGCTTCAGTAGAAGACGTAGACGCGCGACATGTCGTTGTCGACGCCCCGACGGCGCAGCAGCTTCATCTCGTGGATGGACTTGAGGTTGAACTTCTTGAAGAAGCTGTGCGACTCGTAGCTCTGGATGCAGCCTATGGCCCAGACGCCGTGCGTGGACACTGAGGGGAAGTCGCGGAAGAGACGGCCCAGCAGCAGCTCGGCGATGTCGATCGAGTCGGCGCTCAGGTGGCGCACGATGGCGGCGCCATGGAGGCCCTCGCTGATGAAGCCGTAGCCGCCGATCTGGTTGTCCTCGCGCAGAGCGATGCGCAGCATCGTGTTCTTCTCCTTCAGCATGCGGTCCATGAGCGCCGTCCTGCGCAGTGGCCAACACAGGGGGTCAGGTTCGTGGTAAACTGAATCATGCTGCAGGGTTAGACGACAGGGCACACCGGAGGGACAACACTTCGGTTACCACGAATCACCGACTTTGGCCTACAAATCTTCACCTTGCGCTAGCCGAGTACAACGTAAGGACAAAGCGGCCTATTTTATTTTCATTTGCATAAGTTGAGGTCCTCACAAACGAGGCAGTTCATAAGAGGTAAGGTGCTAAACAATAAAATATATGTACAAAACACGGCTAGAGGACAACATTTAGAAAAATGTACTTGTAACGGTCAGTTATTCAGAATACGGTGCCAAGCGCAATATGAAACAACCACACAGATTATTATACTGGGGAAAAGTATCAAAATCCAACTGCAGTGAAGAAAAATGTATAAATGTATGGAGAGCCTGGAAGTAAGCCCTCTGACAGATGACTTCGTCCTATTGTTGAAAAGTCACGGTAATCGGCTCTGCACCTGCCATTGCCGCTAGCAGTTGCCTTGTGGTTGACTATGAAGTCAGGACAATTGGCCGGTGCCATTAAAAAATTGTGATTTAGGGGATTAACGTGCCGGTGTGACACATGGGCTATGAGGGGCATCGTAGTAGACGGCTCCGCATTTAGAACACCGGGGGTTCTTTAATGTGCCCTTATATCGCACAGTACATAGGGACACTATTAGCGCCTTGCTTCCATCGACACGCGACCGCCGCAGTCGAGACTGAACGCTGGTCCTCCTCCTTAGTAGTTAGTCTCACGCCCTAACTACTGAGCCACCGCGGCGGCTGGTCTATGTTATAAGTCGGAGGGCCTACTTTGAGGGGCACCTTCCGCTTCGCTAAATGGAAGAAGAAGGCTACAGACGTTCTGCCTTCCATTTGTACTATGACGTAAGAGCGATGGCAGCACGGGTTCAGTTAATTGTCACTCTTCTTTAGCGAACCAACAGACGCGCTCACCAGACTTCTGGAACGGGAGAGTTCCGAGAGAGGATCCTTATTGAATTCAATTTTCAATTTCAATTCAATTCAATTTTATTCAACATCTTGAGGATGTTGGGTGCGTCGACAAAAAGCCAGACAAAAGGCTTGACAGGGGTCGACGCACCCTACAATGACTTGACAGCAGCACCAGAATGGCATACAGCGTCTGGCATACATTCATGACAGGATCACTACGTGAATATGGAACTAAAATAAAATGGCATATAAGCACACAAGAGAAAAAATTGGCGGTGGTTCAGCTCTGGTTAAACCTGGGGTGAGGCGATAGCTACAGCTGGTCGAGTGGAACTTGGTCACGAGACAAACCACGTGATGAACCACGTGATCAGCCGCGCCGCCGGCAGCTGCTCCGCACCACGGAACAGCGTGGCGGCGCAGCCACAGGGTGGCAGTGCCGCCACGCTGAAGGCTCGGAATGCTACCGTAATGTAGCTATCGCTACAAAAAATACAAATCATAAGTACAAATCTCAGTTGCACGAAGTGCCGACGATACCTAAGTGTACATCCATTTAAATGCCTTATTTAATGAGCACGGAAGAGTGTATGAAAGCATTTGGCGAACATAGTTCGAGTTCTTCGCACGAACCATGTGAAACCCGTACGGGTGGCATACTTTAGTTGTTTACATTTTAAGTTTGACAGGTGGACCATAAATAGATTATTTTGCCTAATGCTTGTTTTATACCGCCTCAATTTTGGACATGTAATGCGAAGGCAAGATAACCGCTGGTCCTTAAAGGAAACGGACTGGATTCCAAGAGAAGGCAAGCGCAGCAGGGGGCAGCAGAAAGTTAGGTGGGCGGATGAGATTAATAAGTTTGGGGGCATACGGTGGGCGCAGCTGGCAAAGGACAGAGTAGGTTGGAGAGACATGGGAGAGGCCTTTGCCCAGCAGTGGGCGTAGTAAGGATGATGATGATGTTGATTGGCTCAAGCGATGCCTCACCACAGCTATCTACGCGATCTTCCAATCGAAATTATGAACGATGAGTCCGGAATAGAAAAATAAGACGAGAAAAATCGTTATATTATGCAGTACGTAAAAGAAAACAGAATTGGAGTCGTATTGGCCTGCCGGTGAATAAGATGATCGCTTGATTCAGGACGGGTCACGTACTTTTCTTTTTCCACAGACATGCTGCTTCTACTACTGCTGTTACCACGTCACTGTAAACCCTAAAAAACCTACCTGATAACCTAGCACTTTCAAACGCATTTCATATTAAGAATCAGTTGTATATTGCGCTGGTACCAAATTTGGCTAACTGCATGGTGACGCCTGGCGTAAGTAGTAAGGCGTACTTTTTGCTACCGAGAGGCTGATCAGAATGTCCTCTCGCACGAGTGAAACGTGCTGCGCTGCTCTTAATTCCGCATGACGCTGCTGCCTCATGCAATATTCTCAACCTTACGTCTCCGTGACGTTTCTGAGGAACTGAGCCCACATGTTGATAAATCTAGACGACTTCAGAATTGTATTGTACCACGCCATGAAGCGACCGAAGGCCCTTTTCCACTAGTGGCACGCTAGATGTGCGGATGCTTTCTAGTGATTTTGTTTTATTCATTTTCAATCCTGTTCCGGCTGCTCATCATTACGTGAAGTCTAGCACCACCGTCGTCAACACTGAAGTCGAGCAGTCGGCGCAGTACTTAAGGGTAGAATAATGCCAAATGATAAGAATAGCATAATGCAGCCATTATTCTGCTAGCATGAGAGGCAGAAACCTGATCATAAACTGCAAGAGTTGTTAGCTACAGAGAGAGCGAGAACAAACTTTACTAAGGTAAAGTAATTACGCGGGTGGTTCACCTAAGTCCGGAAAACCATTGGCGAATTCAGCCCTCCAGACCTGACCGATCAGCTTCGTGTCTCACTGCTCATGGCTGAGTGCCTATAAACTGTACGCTTTATGTTGCTCGGGGCAGGTCTAAACGATGTGAATAGCAACAACGCTACACGAAAACGACTAGGCCAAAATTTCAAGATTAACAGATTGTCACCCCTTCCTTTGACATTCTTATGAACTGCCCTAAACTGCTTAATAAATAGATGTGGATAAGAACGAAAAGTTGCAGGGCGGAACAAAGACCGGTTTGCTAAGCTTGTAAACGGCGCCATAGTCTACTAACCGCTACTAATTAACCTCCCGAATCTAGCTCGCATTCTGATAGGATTTTGATTCAGAGCCCGGCGGTGCTCGGAGTTTCGTAACTGGTATGATTAAGCACTTTAAGAAAGGAGTAGAAGCATGCCATCGCAGCGATATCTCAGGATCTTAACGCGTTACGCAGTGTGAAAAGCAGCAGCCCTGAGGGGCCCACCTGTTGAAGCCGACGATGTCGGTGTCGTACTCGAAGAGGAGCTCGCGGACGCCACGCTCGCTCTCCATGACCCGCACGCCGGGCAGCGAGGTGATGACGCCCGTGAGTCGCGGAACCGCGGGCCCCAGGATCTGGAAGAGGCGCGAGCTCACGTTGAACTGGTACTTGTTGAGGTAGATGTGCTCGTGCTCGGGGATGCAGAGCGTGTACGCGTTGTTGTCGCCAATGTGCTCCATGGCGTGGTCGGCCAGCTGCGTGCCCAGCCCCTGGTTGCGGTACGGCTGCAACAGGCCGTGCAGCCACAGCTTGGCCATGCCCTCGCCCACGAACGGCGCGCAGCACGAGCCGATCACCTCGCCTGCGCGCGCAAGAGAAGCGCGGGCTTTCGTGAACATGTAGACTTAATCACGAGTGCATCGTCGCGTTATGAAATAACGAAGGAAAATGATTACAGTCGGACCCGCTTAAAACGGCCGCAGTTTTAATAAAAACTCAATTATCAAAAACGAGGGCAATGCTACCCTAAAAATATGTATTAGGGAATTTTGATGATTGCCATTATTGTTATTTTTTATGGCGCAAGGGCATCTTGGGCCAAAGAGCCCTATGACACAAGATATTTTTCTTCTGCTCAGGCTGGGATTCAGAGACCCATTTTCCAAGCATTTAACCCCAGTTAAGCCGAGCACCAGGCCAGGGAAAAGCTTGTTCTCTTTGTATGGGTACCCGGCGGAAGTGGGGATCGGATCCCGCACCTCCCGCATGCGAGGCGGATGCTCAAACCACTAGGCCACCGCTGCGGTATATTATGGAATTGGCACTGTGTGTCAGTTACAACGAACTGCGGCCGCACCGCTCCGATTCAACGAACGAGTAAAAAAAAGTGAGCTTCCTGCATGCCCTGCATGAAAAAGCTTCCTGCATGCCCGGGGAACAATGAGCGTATCGCGGCACGTGCCGACGACAGGAAGAAAAGCAATAAGTGGCTTCACATAAACTTCAGGTAATCACCGGCCAAGCGCGCGCCCACGGGCTGCAAAGTCAGAGAGTGCGTGTGTGGTTGCCGACTGGGTAAAACGCCTAAAGTGGGGGGATAAATGTGGTGGGTGCGAAAGAAGAGCAATATTGAAAGCGAAGCTACTGTACTAGGGCTCAAGATTGAGCGGCCCTGCTTCTGCGCACGGTCGTTGATCATTTAACAGCAGCTATTCCAGTTGTTTGGATACCGATCACATGATGTACATTTGTGGCCGTCAGTCAGTCACTGGCATGTGTCGTCTGCTTAATCAGCTCTCCCTCTGCGCTGCTACCACGTGCAGTCAGCGTGCACACAGCAAACAGCGCAGTCGATACCAGTGCCTTGATGCGTTCGGCGCGCACGTGTGATGAGCTGGTTCCTTCAATGAATGGTTCCAGTAACGATAGATGACGATAAGATACATCTGGATTTGTGTGAACGTCTCGTTGGTCCACAGCTGGCCGAACCTGTTGTCGCCTGGCTTGACTTCGTTGGTGCAGATGAGGACGTCGACACTGAAACAGCCGCATTTAAATGATTTATATCCCCGCCCCGGGTGTCCAGTCTGCAAGAACAGAGACTGTGAGGCGGATATCCACCACGTGTTGTGGGACTGCCCGGCGCTGAAGCCGACGAGAATTCGGCACCTGGCGGCAGTGGGACTCTCACCGGACAATCCGGATTGCTATATTGCCTGGACACAAGATCCATATCATCGTTCACTTCTTGATTTCATCAAATCAGCCCACCTTTTTTCATTTCTTCAAGCATCTTACGCATCTTTCACTTCATAGTTTTTATGCCCTGAGGCAATAAACATCGCTTCAAAAAAAAAAAAAAACGGCCACAAACCGACGAATCCTTGAAAGCGAATTACGAGCACTGCCCGACTGCCAGGAATGTGATGATGACGATGACAAGAAGGCAGAGCTCCCACCAGCTGTGGTCGACGCTTCAACCGCGATTAGTTATACCTCGTCCCTGGAACACACTGTTAGCAGCGAGGCTCTCGGTGAAGGGCACATGGCTGGGATGGAGAGTTTAGAGAGCGCCGTGATAGTGTTTGCCTTGAAGGCGCCGGCGCACATAACGCAGTTTTTTTTTTTGACAAATTCGCCCCTTTCGTGTCACGTTGTGTCTTTTTCTGTAATATAAGAAGTCCACTTACAGCGATCTTTGGATACAGCGAACGCAATCCGAGTGACCTCAGGTTCACTATAAATGGGCTCGACTGTTACTTATTACTTTTATTATTTACCATTTACCTGCATCGCCTCGCATAACGGCGGGGGACTACAAATGTTAATGTCTGTATAAAATAAATAAATGATTTAAAGCATGGTGTAGCGTGGAAATCGGAAGAGAACCCGAATAAATAATACCCTAGCTACTGAAATCAAGGAGAAACGAAAATGACGACGGCTTCCCTGTCGCGTCGCGCAGTGCAACGTAACATACGCCTTCGGATGCATCTATGCCGGCACTACGTCTACGCAAAACAGCCGTTGAACGAAAGTGCCCCTCTGAGAAGACTACATAACCGCGTTGCCAATGCGTTGGAGCTATGGCGCTCGACTGCTAAGCCCGATATAGTAGTGTGCCAGAAACGACGACGGTATTTCTATGGAGGAGATTGGCTTAGTGAGGTCAGTAGGAGTGACGAGGCGTATGCAGTGTTAAAGGAGCAGGCCTATGTTATGGGCTCTGTGTTGCAAGAAAGCAGAAAATACGGCGTGGAACATTTGATTACTGAAGACACAGCTGTTAACTTCGAAAATTCTTCATCGTTAACGATGGGTAGCAGTTCCATTTACTGAGCTTACAAACCATATTAATTAAAGGAAGAGCAGACATATGCAGGAACAACCAGGGGGAAGCTATGGCATTTAGATATCGAAGAATAGCTAGGGGAGAATTTTCAGTGAGATCTGCATGAAGAAATCATCTCTGAATCATTAACACACTCCTCCGCAAATACAATCATGGGATCAAGGCATGGAAAAGCCCGACAAGGGAGTCTAAAAATGAATTAGTTTTTACAATGTGCTCCCAAACCAGTATCATGCAGGATGTGGAGGAGACAAACTAAGGCGTAGAGATAATAGAAATGTCCGGTCTAGAACTCTCCTATACTTGATAGGGGAGCGTAGATATATACGGTCAGGAAAAAGCCTATAAATGAGTTATTAGTAAACGGGAAAGTGCACCGGTTCAAGATCTAGCGCGAAAACAGATGCTCCATTTTAATCGAGGAAGACGACCATAGCACAGAGGTGCGGGTTGAAAAAACCTCGCCAACGTAATCTCGGAGTGCTGTATTGAAGTGAGAAATAGGGCAGCTTAACTGGCTACCTTTCTCGGGAAACAAATGACTTAAGAAACGTCAGTACGACAGCATCGAACCCCACAGATAAGACAGAAGTAAGAATACTGTAAAATTATTAACCGTACGGTAATTCAAGGACGATTAATATGAAGAAGGCCTTGTAAGCCGCAAGAACGAAGGAAACCTCAAATGCATGAAGGACATTAAGCATAGACAAAAGTCAGATATGCGTATTAAGATATAAAGAGGACAACGTTTTTAACTTATTATTAGCATAGCAGATAATCATGTGCGGACCTGCAGAGTGTACTAAATAATCATGAGAACAACGGCAAAAGTAGTGGCGCCGAATAAACCGAAATTCAGGTGTTAAGGAAAGAGGAAATAGAAGACACTTTACGAGCAATAAAGTGGGGAACAGTGGCAGATGAGAATCAATTATCCGAAGGTCTTTTAGAGGATGATGTAGAAATCTCGTTTTTCATTTCATTTATTTACATCTACTGTTGGTTCTGCAGGTATATTATAGAAATAGGAAAAGAAAAGCATAAGCGGACTCAATACTAAGGCAGAAGGATACGAAATGCAGAACCAAATATTACGCAATGACAAAGATAATGCAAGACCGAAATTTACAATCCACTGCCGCTATACAAACTGTGTGTATCAAGTGCTCCGAGGAATGATGTCTCATTTAAAACCAGATGCCACGGCTATACAAACAATAAGTTCAGCAGTGCCCGCAGCTAAGAGCAAATACCTGTAGTAGCGTATAGCAGGTCTGAGGGTTACAGTACCGGACAGTGCTGTCTCGTGGAGAAACCTCGCAGAGAACGACTACTACCATTAAACGTCTACTGTGCGCGATGGCCGTGTTTTCGTAGATTCGCCTTGCCGGCAACGCGCTTGATGTGCGAGCGAGGGTGTAAGGGCACGCC
This sequence comes from Amblyomma americanum, assembly GCF_052857255.1. Taxonomy (NCBI): domain Eukaryota; kingdom Metazoa; phylum Arthropoda; class Arachnida; order Ixodida; family Ixodidae; genus Amblyomma; species Amblyomma americanum. Next base: position 127,491,591 of record NC_135499.1, read on the forward strand.
GAAGGCTCTCGGGAGCATGGAGGCGGCAAGGAATGTTTTGTAGCTCAAGACGACGAGTGTGATAAGCGGGAGGCGCTCACAAAACGTTTCTCTGTATATATATATATATATATATATATATATATATATATATATATATATATATATATATATATATATATATATTGTGGCTTTAATTGATGCTGAGGCGAGAAGCGTCGCCTGTTGCTGATGCGAATGTTGCCGATGGTCGCCGGCATGAATTGGGATGGACACACCTCATCTCTGGACAAGGTTCAGGTGAAGACGACTCAGTTTGAGGCCCAACCGAGGTTCCGCTTGAGTAACTGCGACAATGGTTGGCCCCCCACGCTATGATGTGCCAAGCTAAACAACGGCGTTGCTAAATGAGCGCAAAGCTGTTTTGACTCCGCGGCGAAGACTGCCGGTCTTTCGCGGTAAGAAGCTCCGTTGTGGCGGGCGGGGACACCGTACTTCTTGTTCGCGAAACGCTTTGTTTCACCGTGAATACACAGGCGTCACATTTGCTTTCCTAAGTGTGGCGCGTGCGTTGTCGGGTGAGTTCCGGGTCTCTACCCCACCAGACTAGAAGGCATAGCACTTAAGTTTAAACGGTGACGAGTTCAGCTTGCATTATGACTGTGTGAAGCGCAATGGCAAACCCAGGAAAATGATAGGCGGATGTTGCGCAGCTTGAAGGCTGCTCCCAAAAGAAACAGGGAGCAGCATTTCCCTCACCGTCATCGGCGACAGCCGCTATGACGCCGGCCCGGTCGCACTTCCATATGGAGTCGATGAGGTCGGCACTGACCATGAAGCCGATGGACTTCCACAGCTTCACCAGCAGCGGGAGCTCGTCGTACTGCAGCTCCCGGATGGTGTACTTCCGGTCCTTCAGGGGCATCGCTGCGTGCAAAGACCGCGCCTCTCGCACGTATTCAACAACAATATTCTTGGAGGCTCGCTAGATAGAAAACGCAGCAGTCTCACATTATGCGTGGCTTTGCTGGCGATCTGAAGACCGGGCGACATGGCAGTGGACCATGCACAGCTGTGTCCACTTGTGCAGGTGACATACACAGCACACGTTGCGATACAATAAGCGCAAAGACTTTCACCGTGGTGCTGATTCAGAAACATGGTGGCCACTGCTACGTCGGTGTAGCCATTCCACTGATTACCAGAGGTCGCGTCCGTAAGCACGGTTAAAGTAAGAGCCAAGTGAGGTATACGGGCACTGCATAGGAAGGTAAGTAGGCAGGTCTGTAAATGAGGTCCAAGAAGAGAGACCTCGCTTGTACCGCAAAGGTTTGGTACCACGAGTGCAATCTGAATATTTTATGCGAATAAACTATTCTTAGTCATAACAGGCAGGATAAAGAAGCATTCACGCCGTTCCAGCAGACCGCATTCAGTAATACTAAAGCTGCCCTCTATTCAGACTAACTCTGTAGTGTCTCCGCAGATGACCTAATAAGAAACCGACAGGCGATGCGAAGCCTATGAGAGTGACGAAAGTCTTTGTGCACTAGGGCATAAACTTGCTGGTGGTACTTGATGGTACTCATAAACTTGCTCGTGCCAATGAATGAATGATCATCATCAAGCTGTGTGCCGCAATAAATCGACGCATGTGTGCGGAAATTAAGGTATATAACGTAGCCTGGAAGAACATACCCTGAGCGTACCCTGAAAATTTTCGGGGTATTTCTTTTCTCTGATGGTGGCCACGCCTCAAATTTTGAACTGTTCAAGGAATACAGTGTCAGAGATGAGAACGAACGTGAAATTTTGTCTTGTCCCTTCACATAAGTCCACCTCGCCACCAGATGAATTGTCGTTTCTTTGTATGCAAGCCAAGAGAGATACACTGATATTGAGCCCGTGCACACATCAGGTACAGTCTCAATTTCAGCTTCAGGTTTCAGCAGACGAGCTTGCTAAGCTATTGCTTGTGTCTTAAAGACGTACTGTCATAGATGCGACTTGTCGCAGGTATTTTAACTGATTCTGACAAGGTGCAGTGAATCTGGGTCAAAGCCTAATATATATAAACCTATTGCTACGACAGTCCGTGCACCTTGCGCGCGAAAAACAAATAATGAGCACGAAGGCACCTGGGCAAGCACGTATACGAAATCTGAACGTGGCCGCTCATCCACAGGGATTGCACGTGTTTGCCTATTTGCGTGTGTCCTACCCCACTCTGATTTCCTTAAATATCTGCTAGTCATATATACTGCAACCTGTGAAGTGCAGCTCAATGAACAGGAACTTCTTTTAAAAATAGAGCTTTTTTCCAGCATGTATGGGTTGCATAAGTACTCGTACAAAACAGGTTGAGAGCTTCAACGAGTGTGCTCCGCGACCGCATTGGTTCGAGGCGAACTGCGTTCAGGAGACATCGTTTGTCGGCTGGAAATTTTTCTTAATAATTAACACTTTTAACAGATTCACAAACAGTGCAACCAAATTAATTTGAGCTAAGGCGCGCTTACAAAAAGTGGTTGTAGGCTTAAGGCATTTTTTTCCCTCCATACGCGTCTGCTCTTACAAATTAACAACAAAAAAGAAGGAACTTCGGTATCAGCTACTTCTCGAGAAAACAGGCAGCTGATAAAAGATAAGAAAGCGCTAAGAGGTGCCCAATGCCCAGCAAAGCATAAGCATAACAGCAGCGAGTACACCAGAACTTTGCGATATCGGCGCAGGATGCCGGCGCATACTCGTACCGCGCTGCGGATGGGCTTGATAACTGCCTAATCGTAAACACGTGGTGCATTTCCTGCAAAGTTACTCACCGTTCTTTATAAATACCGGTTCGTCAGCCATTTTCTTCTTGGGCTCCTTGGACTCGCTTGAAATGCTGCTGGGCCCGCACGGTAGCAACTGCCGAGCGCGAGCACTTCTTCTTCACCCGATCGCCTCGTGCCGTGTGTCTCCGGCTCGTGATATGTAATAGGAAGCCTTGCAACTGAAATGAATAAACTAGCACATTTTTTCGCGCTTACTCTTTTATGCAGCGCTGCAGCAATATGCAAAATAGAAAAAAAAATTGGAGGCGACATTTAAGCTCCGGCTTAACGGTATGACGCGATAGCGTTAAGGGGTCAATAGCCCATATATGCGGAATTGGTCACTGTCTAGTTTACATTCGTAGATATCTGGGAGTCTTCATACCCCTGCTGGCCTCAAGATCTCTCAAAATTCGTGATTTTCTTTTTACCTCAGATTCCTATATATTTATGAGCCGCTTGAGTAAAACTGGATGAGTTTTTTCCTGCTTCGATCTGCACCAAACCGTGGCCAATCTCCCACTGTGGGTATGTGCCATCGTTCTTGAAACAACAACAACAACAACAACAACAACAACAACAACAACAACAACAACAACAACAACAACAACAACAACAACAACAACAACAACAACAACAACAACAACAACAACAACAACAACAACAACAACAACAACAACAACAACAACAACAACAACAACAACAACAACAACAACAACAACAACAACAACAACAACAACAACAACAACAACAACAACAACAACAACAACAACAACAACAACAACAACAACAACAACAACAACAACAACAACAACAACAACAACAACAACAACAACAACAACAACAACAACAACAACAACAACAACAACAACAACAACAACAACAACAACAACAACAACAACAACAACAACAACAACAACAACAACAACAACAACAACAACAACAACAACAACAACAACAACAACAACAACAACAACAACAACAACAACAACAACAACAACAACAACAACAACAACAACAACAACAACAACAACAACAACAACAACAACAACAACAACAACAACAACAACAACAACAACAACAACAACAACAACAACAACAACAACAACAACAACAACAACAACAACAACAACAACAACAACAACAACAACAACAACAACAACAACAACAACAACAACAACAACAACAACAACAACAACAACAACAACAACAACAACAACAACAACAACAACAACAACAACAACAACAACAACAACAACAACAACAACAACAACAACAACAACAACAACAACAACAACAACAACAACAACAACAACAACAACAACAACAACAACAACAACAACAACAACAACAACAACAACAACAACAACAACAACAACAACAACAACAACAACAACAACAACAACAACAACAACAACAACAACAACCTCTGCTGGCGTAGTGGTGCAGCGGTTAAGCGATGCGCCACTGCCCAGCGATGTCAGGTGCTGTCACCAGCGGTGGTGCTTGTGCGATCCGAATCGCACTTCCCGAGCAACTACTAGTGACCAATCAATAATTTAACTGCCACCAGGGTGACACTCAGGTACCCCGGCTCATTTTTTTTTTGCTTACAACCCCGCCGACGACGACGATGCCAGATTTTCTGCTGAACGGGAGCCTTGACGCTTTCGCGTTAAAATATTTCCCGGAAGGCAAATCTTTTCGGCGTGGAATTCCAGCTTCCGCATGCAGTGCAAAAGGGCGAGAAAGAAACGAAGTGCAAAAGACAGCGCTCGTCTTGTTTCTTTGTTCTTATCTCCTCGCCCATCCCGAATTTCTGCGCGGTATAATACCAGGCTTTCATTTCTTCCCTTTGTGGCCGGTGCCACAAAGGGAATGGTGTGCGAATTTTATTAAGAGAATATGGATGTCTTTCAACTCGTGCGATCTTCCACGTTGCCTCAGTTCCAGCTTCATTTCCTCATATTACTATCGCCGAATACCGTCCATAGAACTTGCGACGACACCGTTCAGGAGAACACGTATTGGGCCAGATATGTCGTAACTGATATTGTGCAGCATCTGTGTTAAATAAGTTTGGGCTTACAAATTATCGTAACTGCTCGGTAACAGTCACCTCCATCCGAAATATGTTCCTTTAGAGTGTTGTTTTTTATTTTTTTTGCTTGCCTGTGTATTGTGTGAATTGCTTTTGTTGTTTTTTGTTTAATCACTATAAGTACTTGGTTTCTTAGTTTTTAGTAATTATTTCGCTGTGAATGGCCTTCGAGTTTTTATTATAAGGAGCCATGACTGCTTACCGCTGTATTTGTCGTGCAATGTCCACTTGCCACCTAACCGCTAACCGAAGCTACATAGGGGTTGGGAGCTTTGTCAAGCCGCAATTGCGGCTTTTTTCCCTTCTCCTCAGCCATGTATCTGACTGCAAAATTAACGTTAAGCTTGACCTTAACTGACTAGAGCTATTTGGGAAGCATACAAATGCGACTGCGTGGCGGGATTGCAGCGGGCAGAACCGATGCCTCGTAATGCAAGTAGAGCTCATTTGCAGGATGCGCCAGTAGCTGCACTGACACTTGCGCGTTGTTGCTATTTCGTGGAATATCGGCGTCGGCAACGACATCAATAGTAGTCTGTAGGGGCTGCATGACGCGTTTTCTTATCCACAAGCTAGCAACGGTGACAGCCAGAGCCGAATATTCCCTTCAGAGTTTCTGGTGGCAAGGAAGGCGGTATTCCCCGCAACTTGGATGAAAGGCAGATCATTTATACCTAAATTTTCTTTATTTCGGCATCCTGGCTGCACTGCCACAGCAAATACGATTACGTGTAATTTCAAGGTCATTTCTATAGATCATTCAGTGACGGCTGCCGGCAGTGTACGTGTCAATTAAATTAGTGTGTGTGGCTAGCCACACGCTATCGGATCCGTGTGCCCAGGCGCGGTATCAGGAGCGCCTATTTAACGGTAAGGTAGCGATGATTACTTGATACTAATGAGCACAAGAACTGCTTGGCTAAAGTGCGACATGGCTACTTGGTTTAGCGTTGTTGTGCTCGCGCTCCCTTCCTGCTGTTGAGTTCGGCGAATTTGGGCATGGGGAGGATTCCCTGAAAACCACCGCGAAGTTGAATGAGCCCTCTGGAAGAAACGTGGCTGCAGGAATGTCGGAAGCAGCGACGACAATGGCACCCCCACGTGTTCGAGCATGCCATCGGGTCGACGAATAAAGTGTTGTCCTCTTCAGTCACGCTGGGGTTGAACAATTGCCCGAGAGCTGCGCCTTCGACAGAGGTTCCGCGTTCCGGTCATCAGTACAAGATCTTTCAACCCCTGCTGGGAGACAGCCCGCATTCCTGTGTCACGCAGGCGCCTTCCTGTTCCACATGGGCGCAGTCCGGACACACGTGCGCGCCCACCTGGAGGCCGCGTGGACGACAACGTGACCGGGTCCTGTTCCCTTTCCCTCGACCAAGCTGCGAGAGAACATCAGGACCGCCCCGCCGAGGGTGGTACCATCAGTGCCGTCGTTTGATTGGACATCATTCTTCGAACTGTATTCCCCAGCTAGGGATCTGGGGAATACGAAGAGTATTTAACGAGCTGCTGGTCTGGTACCAGAGGAGGGCCCCTCCCCCTTTCCTTAGAGATACCCTTTGCTGGGAGAGACTCCCGACTGCTAAGGAGCTCCCTTTACTGAGAGGAACTCTCAGTTGCCCTTACTTGTACATTATGTAAATAGTCTTTGCATAAAATTTTCCAAGTTTTCTTCCTCCGATCGTCCTCGTCTCTTCCCCGGCCCAGTCACGCTACCTGAATCCCAACAGCCTGCACGGGAGGGGGGGGGGGTGGGGGGGGGGGGGAAGGGGGGTGTCGATGGGTTACTTTACAAGCATTTCGCTCCATGCAGAGGAAAGAAGCAACAGTCCTGGGTTACGCGTATACCCATTGGGCAACTGGTGCGTACCCGGCGGCACTGGGCATCAAACACCGCGCCTCCCGAGTACAAGGACAATTAAGCCAATTAAGACAATTAAGCCATCACGGCTTTTTTCTCCTTCATATAATACTAAGCCACCACAGCTGTCAATTTTGAGTTACGATTAAGTGTGGTAAGAAATGCAGGTGACCAGCACACGGTACTTGGAAACATGAGAAAAATAACATTGATAAATGGTACGGCACGTTGCGTTACGTTACGGTACGGAACAGTACGGCATGGTATGGTAAGTTATGGTATGGTTGGTATGGTATGATATCGTATGAAACGGAATGAAATGGTATGATATGGTGTGGTATGGTATCGTATGGCATGATATGGAATGGTATGTTGGGATATGGTATGATATGGTATAGCGTGATGTGGTATGGTATGATGTTGTATGGTGCGGTATGAATGATATGCTACGACATGGTTTGTAATGGTTAACGACATTTAAGAATCCGAAGCCGTGCGTCGTCTACGATGGACGCCGCAGTGGACACCGCAGTGGAGATCATAATTACAATAATTAATATCGTCCATGGGTATTTTCTGAACGCGCAGACACACCTCGCACCCCAAAATTTTGAGTGCAGTCATGCCTTGGCTATATAGCCACTTTTGACTCCGAGCAAACCTGCCAATAGAGTGAGTTGCCCTAAACAACAAATCGCGACGAAAAATAAAAAGTATGTTATTAACTCTCGCTGATTAAGGAGTGCTTAAGAGCATAGCCGTGTGCAATGGGATGGAAATCACTATATTTTGGGAGCTCCAGGTGTATTATTCTGTCTGCCATTAAATTAAAGGAGGTAGGGAAAATTTGAAGCTCCTAGCGTTGCACGAGACATGTCTTTAAGACATCTCTTTTACTACGACTGCTCGCTGGACGTGGATTTAACTGTAGCATAAGCAGCACTTCTGCAATGAGCTTTCTTCAAGGCATTCATGCATTACGACAAACGGAAAGGGGGCGCAATAAATCATGGAATCAGAAAACAAAACAAAAAAGACGTTACTAAGTTACTGGTACTTTCCCGATGTCTGTGGCCAGAATCGGTGGTGTTGTCAGGACGCTTTTATTTAATGCATTAGAATTGCAAGGTTCTGTGGAAGCGGCAGAATGACTCGATACAGCTTTCCTTTTGCGGAGAACGCTACACTGGGCAGAAAGGTTCTGTAATTAAATTTGCACTAAGAGTTCGATGTCTGGAAGCAGTATTGAACGCTATCATATGTTTAAAAAACGAAAATACTGATTTCCGCAAAAATACTCTGATGTGGTTAAGTGGGCCTGTGCTTCAAAATGGCGGAGCAGTCATCATCCTACCAAAGCAAGCTGCATTGAGGCACCCTATGGGAAGCGGAAATGGCGAGCGCCTTCTGGCAGTCACCAGTAGCATATGGCCCACCGGACTACGAACGAACTTAGTAATTGCTGCCTCTACGAACTTAGTATGCTACTCTTGGATACAACGAACCTTAGTATGCCACCTCGCATACAACGAGTTTTGATACGTTTACCTCGGATATACCAAACCTAACTTTGCCACTTGGGAAAAAACGAACTGTCATGTTTGCCTCGCATATATAACGAACTTATGTGCGTTATCTTGAATATAACGAACCTAAGTGTACCACCTCGAATATAATCAACTCGAGTGTGTCAGCCTAGAATATAACGACGTTTGACTGCTAAAGCCTTTACACGATCCACATAGGATAGCTAAAAATAGTTTCTTTTCTTTCTCTTTCTAGCCTTTCCTAACGTATGTCTTCGGCTAAAACCCGCGATACACCAGTGGTGAATGGCCCTCACGTTCGGCCTTACCGTATTATCTATTTGGCTGGTGTCCTGCACTCAAAACGTAGGAGAAAAAAGATCTGGTTGTGACAGCCAAGGTTCTCTTCTTATCGCAGTCCATATTAACACGTCAAAGATACACGAGCCGCAGTGTGCTCGGTGAATTTTCGCGCTGTCTATTGTCCACACCGCGAGCTTCCATATTAATGATCTGTAAACACTCTGAAAAAGTTTGGTCCCGAGAAAAAGTGTCCATAATTCGAGTCATTCATTTAGCGAGGGCCGCATTAATGAGGCACGGCTGTACACGGCGAATGGCCTGATCGAACGACACAATAACCGGTATAAGCTCATTAACAAAACTTTTTCAGAGCTCCTGCGTTCTGTACCTAATAAGCTGAGAAGCGCTTCATACAGCACTGGTCGTACGAATGAACGTCGATTACAACTGCCTGAAACTCAGCGCAATTTTATCTCGAGATGGTACTAATTTAAGGCAACAGTTACGTCGAGTTAAATTATGCCTCACCCACCTATTTGTTGAGAGAGTGTGTGATGACATTCCTTTAAACTAGAGACTATATGAACAATACAATAACGAAAAAAAGAGAGCGGTTTCGGCGGGAAATGAGAATACAGAAAATCCGTTACGCAATTAAAATTTTCACTAGAGTTGCAGAGTTCGCAGGAATCTGAAGGCTTTGAAGAAAATAAAAGTGTTCTATCCAGTTGGTATTTGACCAGGGGGAGAAATGCTGCGTTTATATAAAAAAATGTTGCATTTCTTTAGAAGATGGATTTGGGCTGATCAAACCATGCTATATTCGTTTCCTTAAAGCGAAAACTTGATTTCTTGTGCGGATAAAAAATCAACATACATTTCCGCCAAGCCATTTTTCTGCTTCCAAATAATTTATGGCGTAGTATTTCTGAGCACCAGAAACCAACCGCCCGCGTCCTGGCCAGTCCCCCATAGCTGGTATGGGCCATTTTTAACTTCACTACAGCAGCCGTTGTCTTGATGAAAGCTCGTTGAGTTTGCTCTCCGGCAGTGCATAGTTATAAAATGGGGTCACTTGCCTTTCTTACGCATCGAATACAGATGCCGTTTGTGTGTTCGACGATAAAGAATAAGTTGACTTTTCCGCGACGAAACCACGCGCAGAGGCGATATTTGGTAAATAATCAATGCGGAAAGGCCAGCTCTTCGAGCTTTCAAATGCGGATTTTTGATTTCAGATATTTAAAACCGAATTGCCGATCAAGAAAATTTAAAAACCGGGCTCACCTTCGATGTTGAATAAAATTGAATTGAATTGAATGTTGGCGGTCTTCAATTCTGCAATATAATTTGTCTCCTAAACCGAAAATAAAAAAACTCATTTAACTTTAGTCAAATATTCGTCCAATTATATAGATGTGTCACGTACATAATGTCCGCCTTGCTGTACAATCCACTTGCAAAGACCACACCAACGTTCGTCTAACAGGTATTGAAATAAATATGTGTAAAATAAAAAATTGGCGGTGGTTTAGCTCTGGTTAAACCTGGAGTGACGCGATAGCTACAGCTGGGCGAGTGGAACTTGGTCACGTGACCAACCACGTGATCAGGCTCGAAATGCTACCGGAATGCAGCTATCGCTACAAAAAAACTACCCGATAGATCTTGAGTTGCGGTCTCTGATAATCATCATGTTAGGAGTCGTTTAACGCTTAAATTGATTCCAGTGACTTGGATTAACCTGAAGATAAGTTCAAAAAGTATGTTTTAGAGGCGAGAAAGCAGAATACAGGTACTGTCAGAGGTTCTCAGTACTTTTGTACGAACACTTACTCCACTAATGACGTCCTGCTCAAAATCTTCGAGAGAGCACAATTAGAGAGGAAGAGGAAAGAATGACAGTTTCTCCAAGCTGCTGTGCGTTTAAAATGGCAGCTGATTGTGAATTAATGCTTTTGCAGTGCACAAGCAAAGACCGGTAGGCCTAGCACATATTCAGTGGATAGCTACACTAAATTAGGATAAAATATCAATGTCGAATACGGTAGATAGTTACTTACGGTGAACAGTTATTTGATGGAACTGGTTATTATAGGCACAAGGCATTTATGGAGTTCTTGTGTGGTGCTTTTGGCTTTGTTCTCTGGAAAATTGCATTCTTGAAGGAGCATTTTTAGGAAGAAATTGCGTTTAACCCGACTTTTCAAGAAATATCCTGGCATATGGTGTGCATAGTAAGGCGCATTATGTTATTGCATGGTATCGTAAAGTATGGTGACACCAGCACCGGATGAACCCGGGTTTTACCCCATAACCAAGAGCCCTAGTTAAGTACTACACTCCAAATGCCGTTGAATATCTTCTGTGAAGTGTGTTTTCGCCCGGATATGCCTGGTGATTTATACTTCAAATGTATTTATGTAATTTGAACGTGCATGTGTATGTATGTGTGTGTGCGCGTCCGTGCATAGACTTTAATGTATTGGTACAATTTTAAGGCGTAAGCCTTACCGGCCACATTGAGCGAAAGCCCATACATGTGTGTGTGTGCGTGTGCGTGCGTGCGTGCGTGCAGGCATGCGTGTGCGGTGGTGCGTAGCATAGGCTATGTAGAGCCATGCACAGGTAGAATTGCCAGCTGCGTGGAATCTGTTAGATCGCGCCGCAGCACGCGGCGACAGCGTTCACAAAGTGAGCGGGTGGGCTTACGCCTTCTCACACGTAAGCAGTGTTAAGTGTCTCTGCCAACTTTTTTTTCCGTAACAAGAATATGGCTTCGTATATATTTATCTCGAAGTTATAAGTAGACATAGTGAGTGTCGGAGACGGAACACAACTAGAACGGGAAATTTAGCTGTGCATACAGCAGATGTCAGGCGTGCCGCTAAACAAAAACTGAATTTATACAGCAAGCCTCCATAAGAATTTCTGAAGATGTCAATTGGACGCAGATTTCACGTTGTGATAGTGCTCAGTAAATTATGATGTGCGTTAACATGCAGCGGTGGCCTAGTGTTCTGAACATTTCTCGTATGCAGAAGGTGCAGGGTTCGATTCCCAGTGCTGCCCGGTACCCATCGGTTTCAAGTCAGTACAAGCTTTTCCCTTGCTTGGTGCTCGACGCGTTCGTTTTTCGCGCTATTATCATGCTGTAATCAGGTTCCGTCTCGACTGAAGGCTCTTATATATATTGACCAGCATTCATAAATATAACGAGGAAAGGTCCGTTTACTGCAGGAAATCCCTTCACCGCTCCAGCCATTGAAAGCTAGAGTAGTTTCTGTCATGTGAAGCATGCAAACGCACGAAAGAACGTCAATGCCCCAGGCAATCACAAGAACCCTCCTCCCCCCTCCTTAAGAGAGAGGGGGAGCAAAGTTTATTGCAGTACCTTTATTGCCTGTGTTCATGGTAGCAGCGGAAAATATAGAGCCTAGAATATTGAATATGAAATACACAATACTGCACCAGGGGCCACTGTCGCCTTCACTACGTATCCCTTCCCTCATGCACAGCACTGGCTGGTGCAGAAAAGGAACCAAATAATCCAAGACCAAATCCATCGATAGGCCTGTCAAAGAACGCATAAGGGCCCATTCACACTTGAGAGTCGCAGAGGTCGCGCGACTGTTCTGGTCGAAAAGCGACAGTCGCAAACGGTCGCGTTGGTCGAAAAGTGACGGTCACGGGCCAGTCGCTCGCTGCTAGATTTTGCAGCCTCGCGACTGCGAGTCGCAAACCGCTGAACCAATCAGCGAGCGAGCCGAGCTTTCGGCAACGACGCCGCTCGCGGGCGCGCCAAGCTGCCGTAGTCGTCACTAAGCCTAGCCGGTTTCACATCGATGCCGCAGCTGAGGGTGTTTCGGAACTGACCAGCGCTGTAACCAAGATGCTACTTTCGTTACGGATTTATTGTGAACCCCGCCTCATGATAATATAAAAATATGCTCGATTTCTGCGACGCCTTCAGCAGCGGAGAAACAGACGCCAGGCGATCGAGCCGCTTTGGGCAACAGCAGCAAAGCAGCTATGAGAAGAAATTTGCTTGTATCCAGCTGGTCGGTATTGGCCAACGACCCTCAAAACTGATTCATTTTTGAATTTCGACTTCGCAGAGCATCGTATGAACGCGAACAAACAACATACTAGCGCATTTTTCTGACGCCTGCGGCCGGCATCCAGGCTGGCTGGCAGGCCGCTTGTACGGCCGCGGTACACATTTCCGCTATATCTTCCTCTCCGCTCAGGTCGTCGCAGCCAATCGCTAATATCGAGTGACCAGAGCTCTTTCGAGGGTCAAGCGCGAGCGCAGGAGACGCGGCCAAAGCAGACGAAACTCTCGAAAGCGCGCGAACGGCGTCATTCCCAAGAGTTCTCATTTCAAACGAGAAGGTCGCCTTTGCAAGTGTGAACATCGGTGTTGTCGAACTGCGGTGTAGTCGCACGCGACTGCTCGTCGCGCGACCTCTGCGACTCTCAAGTGTGAATGAGCCCTAAAGCGGTGCTTGGGGTGCATCGAGGCACCCTAGCGGTGCTTGAAGCGTCGCGCCATCTGTGGAGGGCTCGAGAAAACGTAGTTAGAGCCGGAAAATACCGGCAATTTGGATGAGCCCAGACACGGCCAACACAAAGTAGGGCTTGGATCAATCGATAACTGAGTCCGCTGTTAGCAGCCCCGCGGCAAGCAGCAGCGTTTCGATACAAAGCATAGTTGCACGCCTCTGTATTTCTCAGTCACTCTGAGATGGCGGTAGTTGTCCGTTTCGTGCACAGAAAGCTACAGTACGCTGGCTCAGCCCGCTAACTTGCGCAGCGTAGTAGCAGTTGTAATAGTGGTGGTAGTAGTTGTTGTATTAGGTGCATTAATACTAGCAGTAATAGTAATTGTAGCTCTTCTAATTGCCTTTGTTGCGGTATTATGCCTGGATTATGATGACCTCAGGCTTAATGGCACATGCCAACGCCGGCGGATGGGCCAGGGTGTAATGCCTGGATTGCTTTAGGTCTTTATTGCCATTTTTTTGCGCTGTGGTGCCACGTTCCAACTAACCGCGCGCGAAATATTTTAGAAATCACCGACATGTGCAAAAAACAAACTAGCAAGGAGCTAGGCTTTACGTTATGGCAGAGGGTTGAATTTACTTCGCGAGCTCGTTATTTATTTGTTGGATGAAAGAGCGCTTAAAAAGTAGCTTTGTTGGCGACATTCACGAAATCGACGCCACGCTGTAGCGGCGCCGCGAACTAGTCTAACAAGGATCGGTGCGCGGAGAAACGTGGTTTTCCTCCGTTGCCTGACAGTTTCGCTGGCACATTCAGGCGTTGTTGCCGAAGTTCTGCTGTAAATGTATTCCTTTAGAGCGCTGCTACATGAATGTCTCCAAGCTAACGAGATAAAAGAGCCGCCGGGGACCACTGCGTAATTTTTCTGGTGCCAACAATATAGAGAGGGCATGCAAACATGAGGTTACCCCGCTGCAGTGAAGCACTCGCAGTACCATGACCGCACAGTTCTTACCTGGTTGCCAGTCTATATATACAAAAAAGATGTGTTGTCTGGACTACAAGTTTTTTGCAAATGTGAAGCGCTATGTGTAAAAAAAAAAAACGGCGAAACACACGAGTAACAGGCTGTCCAAATTTTTAGGGAAATCTCCCCAAGGTGGAGTATTCGCAATAAGAGAGTAATTACTCATTGACAGCCACCCGAGCGAAGCCATACGGCTGCAAAGGAAGCTATACAGCTTCCTCACAGGCCCATTTCAAGTGCGGAGAGTTTCGTGCCATACTGCCTGTACGAAGGTGACATTATGGCTTCTTATACACAGAGGAGTGTGATGTAAATATATCATTCGAATTTCATATCATTCTGTTTATTGTTGCATTTCTATTGCCCTTTACTCGCTGTCGCTGGAATCAGTCGGATAGGTGGGTCGATGAAAATAATCGAATTGAATGAATGTCAAGGTATCATAGCGGCCTTATATCCATTACGTGCCTTCCTTTCACTGCATAAGTCTTGTTGCCATAGGTAGCATATATAAGAGGGTTCTCGCACAGCTTCCACCCTCACCGTTCGACCACGTTCCTACGTGGCACTCGCGGTAATACAGGACGTTCTGCGTCCACCGCTATCGACGAGGGTGGCGCTGGTGAACACTCTCAAGGTTCGGATACACTACAGATTAATACCCCCGTAAGCAGAAGATTGTACAGGCGTAGCTATAGCTCAAATTATTAACTCCCAGTATTATAACTCAGTATTATAAATCACATTTTTTTAACTCAGTATTATAACTCACATTATTATAACTCAGTATAATTAACTGCACATCTATCCGTGGTTTCTCCGTGGCGCAGTGTGAAATTAAGATTTTAGCCTATGCAGATGATGTCGCCCTCTTTTGTTCTGACAAAAAGAGTGTGCTTGAGGCATTGCATTTGACTGAACAGTTTTGCGAGGTATCGGGTGCGGCTCTTAATCTAGAAAAATCTAAGGGGTCTTGGTTGGGCCATTGGGGTACAACGCCAATCATTATGATGGCATAAGCTGGGACTGCGGGCCCCTTCACTACCTAGGGGTTCCTCCTCACCAAATTCGCAATAATGGCGCACACTGGGATTCTCAGATAGTCTCCATTAGGCGACAAACCCAGGCTTGGATTTGTAGGGAACTATCATTGCTTGCTCGGGCTCAAGTCTGCAACATTTTTTTATTTGCAAAACTTGCCTATGTGCTGCAGGTTGTCCACTGTGCGAGGAAGAAAGTGCAGGTAATGCACAGAATATCTGCTACAATCGTATGGCGTTCCCAATGGGAACCCATGCGTCGCGATAACCTATTTCTTTCTCTAGAGTCTGGTGGAATCGGCCTTGTTCACTTATTCGTGCATCAGCTTGTCTCGCGTTTTTTCTTTTTCAAATCTTCAAACCACCATTTTTTAGTAGCCGTGCTTATTAAGCGTCTCAGTGCTCATTTGCCTTTCCTATTCGAACCGACGGGACACACTCGCGAGGGGCCTTTATGGGGATTCCTTAAGTTGCTGACACCTTCATTTCCTTACTGTGCGCTTTTCTTTAGACTACATGTATGGCCTCTCCAGGAGGCAGATGACTCAGACACTTACAGAGTATGTTTTCCCTGTACCGTTGTATCGGCAAACTTTTCTGGAGTTCCATGGACGGTGAATTGTCGCCTGTGCAATACACCAGAGACAATCGACCATTGTTTTGTTCTGTGCATTGATGCTATCTTCTTCTACACATTTTACAACGAACAATTAAGAAGGACATGGACATCACACCCTGCAGTATTCGTTTTTTGCCCGCGGAGAAAACAGTGCTGTGCCATATCGTCAATTTATGTTGCTGGGACTATTTAGTCTCTGAAGGAGCCGCATGATGGACCGCCACGCCGAATCACCACGGTCGTCGAAATCTTTGTTTAGTGAACAATGCGCTTTGGTGCGGGGAGTATAAGCTGCCCTGCAAGAGCCGCCTAGCTGGCTCCCCTATCTGGATGCATGTTTGTGCCTCCCAGAGTTTTGATGTTTTGGAAGGAGGTAAGGTGCAGGGGTAAGGTGGCCTGCTGTTTTGTGGCGTAAGCGTGCTTAGGCTTTTCTTTTTGGCACTATTTCCATGCAATACAGAAAAAAAAGTCGCCGTAGCTGAGTTGGTAGATCACAGGACGCGAAATTACAAGGTCGTGGGTTCGGATCCTAACGGTGGCGTGTGGTTATTTTCTCTTCTGGTTTTATTAACTTCCCAGTGATGAAAAAAAATTTAAAAAGGCATCCCCCTATGATACTCGGTTTCGGTGACTGTTGGCTTCAGTCATCTATGGGACAAAGGCATTCGTGATAAGGTCTCTCACACCACCTAAAATTTAGATTTTTTTATATTTGTTTACTTTAGACCAAGCTTCCATTAAACGGGATTCGTTAGCGCATACTAATATTTATAAGGTCGGAGGTGTGCGGGAAGGAACTACTCGGTGTAAATATGTCTATGAACGAACATCTGTGCCAGACCTCGTAACAGAACCAATTTACTGTTAACACCATTAATAAATCGTTTTTGCCGACATGTGTTTTGTTGCAGTTAGACGATAATTGAACTGAAGTAATTATGCGGATTGAACCGAAGAAATTTTTTACATTTGGTTGATATGAAAAAGCAAAAACATAGTTACACAGACATAACTATTAACTACTCTCTTGTCATTGGAGCAAGCATTTCTGAATAAAGTTCCTTGCATCGCTTCAGCCTGTATGCTTCTGTGCTGCATTTAAACCACTGAGTGTAGTGAAAGCGTTTTTACCCACTCTACTAGAAACTGCAGTATGAACGAATAAGTCACGAAAAGTGGGCTGATACTGACCTGAAAGGCAAGTCTACTTTAAAAAAAACCCGAAGGACTACACTCGTGAATCAAGGCAAGGGCGCCGACACCAGCGTGACGAGTTTATTTCGACGCTGCATCTTGCATGCGCGGACTGTCAGACCAGACGCCCATCAGACGAAGCCTCCGAGGGAGAATATTTTGTTGTAGGCGAACGGCAGCGCCGATTTGGTGAAGAGCAGGCAGGACACCTTGTCTCCCTGCAGTCGCAAGTCTGCGGCGAAGTTGTACGCGCCCGGCTTGGCGCCCTCGGTCTGGAGTGGCACGACCAGCACGACGCCCTTGCTGGCGGCCGGCGGGAAGCCGTTCTGCGCTTCCAGCACAAGCATCTTGGCCACGTGTTTGTCCTCCGCGATCAGGTGCGTGAGGATGGCGGAGCCGTCGTGCAGCCTCTGCGCGAGCACGAAGCCGCACACGGCGTCGCGCTCCACCGCCACTCGACTGAAGCTCCCCTGGTCGGACGTCATCACCTGGGGGTGAAGCCCATTGATTCACGTGGTGCTGACTGCGCACTGGCGGATACTGACGCGCTGAAAGACAAGCTTGTTTACTTGGCCGAGCCTGTTCCCTGTGCCGCCAAAAGTAAATAGCTAGGTGGCGGCGATGGGGAACTGGCGCTGAAGTTTGCGGTGCCGATTGCAGCGCCTTAACACACTGCCTAGCGAGAATAGCAAGCACTTTTGGGTAGTACTATTAGTACTTTTCCGCGCCACCTTCAGGCGCTTATTGGCGTGAGCCTCCGCGCTCTGTCGAAGGCGCACGTGCCGTGCGTCAGCTATCTGGGCTACGCCGAGAGAAGCTAGGCAATGAATGCTGTCAGCCAAACGCGGGTATCTAATCGCGCAGAATGTGTTATCGCATTTGCAGCGGCCCAAGCGGCTGACAGAAGCAGTTTTGAGTCACCGAATGGAACAATTGCAGTGCAACCTTGGCAGCGCAGGTTCTCCATAGCAAAAAGCACACAAAGCGGGCATACCGGCCAGAAGGTTCGCCGTTCTTTGGGGTGCCCAATTTAAATGTGACAGTCGAGTTTTGCGATAAGGCATTCAATCGGTATCGATATTGCAACATCGCATAGAACGACCACTACCGTTCTAGAGGTCCCTGGTTATGTCTCGCGAAGCAAGAAACGCGATGACCTCGCTTGCCAGCGCCAACAAGCATTGCGCTTCTCGCTAACACACAGGATGAACATGTTTTTCTCATCGTTTCTGCTCGTTTCGTCACGCGTGCGGGAGATAACCCCATAGTTCTGGTGGAGGCGTCGTGCCTTCTTCAAAAACACCTTCAGGTCACTGATCTGGTCTACGCCTGTAGACGACTGCAGCTCGAGACTTTCCTGGGGGATTTTATGAGAGGGCACCGAGGACTACTATAAGTGCCATAGGCTTTGCCACCAATGCGGGGTTTTAATTTTTATCTGAGCGTCGGCATTTGCCGGCAGCAAGACTAGTCCCACCTGTCTAGCTCACAATCTCATCCTCAGCCTCTTTGCTATTAGAGAAAAATATGGAGTTATATAATCACACCTTGTAGATCTTCATCTTGCACAGCTGAATCGCGTTCGAGACAGCAGTAAATAAGAACGTGCTCGGACAGGGCCGCACATAAGTTTCCATATTAAAGGAAGCATAAAGGGAAATACTAATTCCAACTAAATCGACGGCTGGCAGATTGCAGATATGTCTTTTTTAACGTGAACAGAGCTTGAATACGCCAGAAAATGACGCAAAAACGAATCATGTGCTGTTGCGCTTCCAGAGAATTCAGGCAACAGCGCCTGGCCAAGGGAATTCATAGCGAGACTTGCGTGTCTCTTTCAGGTGCAGTATTTCGACGGAAGCATCGTAATAGAAGAAAAGGAGTGGGCTTGTTCTGCCGAGGCGCGCATATGTGAAGCATCGCTATCTTATGTCGCCCAGTCGGCCTGCAAGAAACCGTTGTGCGCAGCAACTTCAGAAGT
This sequence comes from Amblyomma americanum, assembly GCF_052857255.1. NCBI lineage: Eukaryota > Metazoa > Arthropoda > Arachnida > Ixodida > Ixodidae > Amblyomma > Amblyomma americanum. Next base: position 127,510,544 of record NC_135499.1, read on the forward strand.
GCCCGCCAAGCCCATGTTCACAGGACCATTAACGCGCTTTCCAAACAGTCAGTCCGCCACAAGCTGAGACATTAGCATGCAGTATGAACGATAATAAAAATTACGACAGCATTAACTGTTCCTAAATACTTCAAAAAAAAAAAAAAGAGCCGTCTGAACGGTGAGCCAAGCTGGTTTGTTTTTGTTTTGTTTTCGACGATAGCTGCGAGAGTTGCATGCTATGAAAACGACCTGACACCGCGGACGCTGCGCCGGTGTGAAATGAGCGAAGGACTCAAGAGCTTCATATGCGAGATTCCAAGCAACGCGCTCGGCCGTTTAGCGCAGAAAAAAAGAAAAGATTGAATTGCTACTTAAGGGTGATCAGTCCCACTAGCGGAGCTTCTTGTCTCCGTTAATATAACGCGATGGCATATACAGCTCGTTCGGTAGAAAATCAGTCGGCGTAGTCGGCAACGCGTGTCGGAAATAATCGGGGGCTGCGTGAAAAATCGTGTCATGGTAAATTGCGGTTCCAGGGGTTGATGATTGATCGCTGTGTGATAGGCGATGAAGAGTTAATGAAATCTTGTAATTATTTCGTTAATTAAGGAAATGAAAAAAGAAATTGGATAAAGGAGTGTTCAAAGGCAACAAAATGCTCGGAATGAAAAGCCAATGCGTATGATGCTAATTAAGAAAATTTATAGTGTGTAATTGATAAATCAATTATTTGAAACGATAGAAAAATAAAAATGCGTTCAAATGTGTCAAGCTGCTGAATACGGAAAGCTTAACCCACTACGCTGTCGAGTCATATCCTTCAGGCGGAGCTTAATGATAATAACAATAATTGGTTTTTGGGGAAAGGAAATGGCGCAGTATGTCTCATATATCGCTGGACAGCTGAAGCGCGCCGTAAGGGAAGGGGTAAAGGAGGGAGTGAAAGAAGAAACGAAGGAAAAGGTGCCGTAGTGGAGGGCTCCGGAATAATTTCGACCACCTGGGGATCTTTAACGTGCACTGGCATCGCACAGCACACGGGCGCCTTAGCGTTTTGCCTCCATAACGCTAAGGCGCCCGTGTGCTGTGCGATGTCAGTGCACGGAGCTTAATGCCGTCTCCAATTTTTCACGAGAAGCGTAGCATTAAGAGCTCAATTTCTACGTAGCTAAGAGCCGTGTTGTTAGAGCGAGAATATAGGAGCACTTATGAGCATTTTATGGCGCGTTTCTGATTCATCGAGAATACAGTACTGCGCTAGTTGTAGGTCTGTAAGATTCTTCACTCACAGAGAGGTAGTCAGTGCGCAGGGTTTTCATGACGCGCTCGTCGTAGGCGGCCACGTCCTTCAGGTTCTGCGGCGTGACAGGCTGGACTGTGACGCCGGGGACGCGGTAGACGAGGTAATTGGGCTCGACCACCGTGGCCACGGTCTTGACGAGCATCCAGGGCGAGCGCACGGGCAGCACCTCGGTGATCTTGCAGGCGCGCTCCATCTCGTCGGTGACGCGCGCGAACAGGTTCTTGTCGGGGTGCTTGTCGGCTGTGTCCTTGCACAGCTGGTAGATGCAGGGCCAGCTATCCGGCTGGTACATGCTCATGAGGCCCAGGTACAGGGCATCGTCGGAGAATTCAATGACTGCCAGTCTGGCTGTCACTTTGTCTGCACGGATGGAGTGAATGACAAGCTGCTTTTGCTACTGCGGCTGCTGATGTTTTTATTTTATTTGCGCAAAGACAGCTCGACCGAAGAGCGACATGGGTAACGTGCTTTTGTACTGCAGGAGGTAGGTTAAGCATTTCACCCCAAAAAAGCCGCGCAAGAGGCCGTAGGAAAGCTTGTTATTCAGTCATTTTAAAACCGAGCGAAGAAGACAGGACGTGAAGACGAGGCACAAGCAGGACCGCACAAAGCGCTGACTGAAATCAAGAACCAACTAGCCCAAATTCACGCCTTACTTCCGTACAAAGCTTGTAAACCTTGGAAAGTCGGACTCTCGGACCACTAGGCCAACACTGCGGTGCAATATCTGCGTATAAGATCATGCGAAAATAATTTGACATGTATGGAAGACAATGTGTCGTGGATTCTCGAGCTGGAAGAATTTGTTACTTTTACGATGCAGAAACCTTTTGGATAATAAAGCTGTGTTTAAGGCTCGTGCAACAGTTTCCCGAAATGTCAGCAGAGGTTTGAGTTAGCTAAAAAAATAAATTCGAAAATGGGAGGCGTGATAGCTGCCGCCGTAGCTCATCTGGAACGACACACTGTAGGCAACATGTAGAGGTCAACGGTTCGATCTCCACTGATGGCATGGGGTTCTTTCTTCGAATTTTATAAAACATATGCTTTCTTAAAGGATTACTAAATTACTTTCATTCACACGCAAAAGAATGTATATGTCTACTTTTTCACACATTTTCTGTTTGATTAGATCATTGACTTCTTTCGCGTGTATTGCATGGAGCGGCTCATTTCCCTCTTCCTGTCTGATTGGAGATCGGTACCGAGACCGTTAACGCGATGATGGCGTTTCAGCTGCATCACTGATGGCGTTCAAGTAACACACAAATTCTACGCTTGGAGGAGAACGCCCAATGCCACCGCATCTGCACGAGGACTGCCAGGATTTCAGCGGCCAGCCCGGCTACTAGCATGTCAGCCAATGGCTTGTGACACGCTGGCGGGGCGGAACCAGTGCCTTCAGTTACGTAGTTTCAAGGGACATCATTTTAAACAAGCTTGCGCGAAGAGCTAAGCGACAAGGAAGAGCTAGAAACGCGTCGGTTCCTTTTACCATTTTCGTCGACACACTTCTCGAATCCACCAGCGATCTTCTGGAAAAGCTCATGGTAGTTTTCAGGCAGGAGGCCCTCAGAGCAGCACACTCGCTCTGCCGTCGTCTGTGCTGTTTCCGATTCGCTGCTGGCAGCCGGGACATTTGTTTTGCTGCCACCAGCTGCCACAGACATGGCAACGCCAAACTGCGCTGCTGTTTCTTCACCTGCCAGGAGAGACCAATCGGTGGTCCTCTTCTTCGGCGGCAAAATGGCGGGAAAGCTCTCAGTGAAGTGCACGAGCAGCGGCAATGCAGAGGCTACCTGGTGGCCAGCTTGGAAACAAGGTTGTCTTTATCAAGGAATAACAATAAAGTTACAACCTATCTAGTAGACGAATGCAGACCGCATAATAAATAAGAGCCTTAATGCGTGTGAGCCCACTATAGGAGGCACGACTGACCATTATGTGGTGTTTCGAAATCATTTGGTCATAAACAGCCTCGTCGTCGTTTTCACTGTGATAAACTTCAATTCAATTCAATTCAAGTTTTATTTGCATCTATACATGTACAGATGACGGGAGTACAGACAAAAAGCCAAGTGAATTCGGCTTGACGGGGTCTGTACCTCCTACAGAAATGGCACTGTGCACAATAAAGAGAACACAAACATACAATACTGGATAAACGAGAAAAGACAGCATTAGTGAACATTACATTGTAAGGACGCAATGTAAGAGAGATGTATATTTATTCTAGGAAAAGGCAGAGGGATCTGCCTGGTGCATCATTAACTGACCCTCTACCGCACTGGGAAAGGGGAAGAGAAGAAGAAAGGGGCTTATGATGGATGACGATGTGGACATAGGAGTGATGCAAATAAACTCAAGAAGATCATGTGCGCGCCTAACTACAACCTTGAGTCGAGAGGGAGGGGGGGGGGGGGGAGTGGATGGACAGGAATTTTTTAAGGTTGGCAATCAGTCCAATGTCTTCCAGTTGGGTAATAAAAAACAACTGTTGTTCTGGGCAAGTCGTGCAACTCCTTGGCGCGAGGTGTACGTAACGCGTTACAAGTAACTGATTGCTTGTCATGAATTATATTTTTTGTAATTTTGTAATTAATCGATTACTCTTTACGATAACGATTACGCTAATCGATTACGATAACGTTCTGGGTAATTCAATCGCTTTTTCTGTAATTGATTACTGGTAGTAAGTTAATTTTTTTTTTGAAAAAAAGTTTTAATGAAGTGTAAAGCTTTGAGCACCTGAACTCACTGCAAAACACTGGTGCTGTAGCCAGGATGTTTCCTTTGTGACAGAACGACAACGACTGGCTTCGGAGAAGCATCGGGTGCAATCATGTCCGGACTACAACCGGGTCACCGCAGACTTCTAGGGCAGTTCTCGTCCGGAGTAATATCGCGTGACAGCTCTGTAGGGACAGCCCGTCCTGTCAGATGGCGCCGCAACTTACCTCCCGCTACCTGCCATTACCGGAGGCTTCCATGAAAGCATGGAGCTACAACGAAGGGCGGCACTGTAGAGTGGGATTGGAAACTAGCGTTGAAGCATTGCACAACTACGAGCTGGTAATCAAGGTGTTCATACGTTATAGTACCACCCTTCCCTACAGTGCATACATTGAGAAAGTGTACGCACTGTAGGGAAGGGTGGTTCTAGAAAGTGGGAAGATGATGAAGTGGCTCTAGATCAGAACGCCGTCCCTTCGCTTCTTCAGTTTTTTCCTGGTTTACGACATTATAATGAAACCACTGTTTCTTTTTTGGTGATGGTGATGGAAGTGGACGCTGTTGAACCTCTGTCCGGTCGGTCGGCCGCTGCCGCCCAGAGGAAACGTCTTGGCCTCCCGAATGACGAAAGTAGCCGGGACACCGTGGTGTACTCGGCTACCAGTGATGACTCTTCGGCTGACGACGGCTTCATCACAGTCGTAAGCAAGAAGGCCAAACGGAGACTGCGCCAATGTGAGGACTCGTCGTCGCCGAGCGCGTCCACGATCACTACGGAGCGAGGACCATCGGCACATACTGTCATATTTGTGCCAGAAGCTCCCACCGACCATCTCAACCACGTCAATAGGCAAGCCACATCTGCGTTCCTGGAGGCCCGCGTCCCGGAAGCAATTAAAGATGTGAGGGTGAATTGTTTTAGGAATGTCGTCGCCATTGATTTCATGGACCGAACGCGCTTGAGAGTTTGAGCAACGTCAGAACGCTCGGCGGCATCAGCGTTCGTTTCCATGTACTTCTAGGCAGTGGCACTACGGAAGGCGTCATTTACGACGTCGACGTAGCCAACCGCTACTCTGATCTGCCTGCCCATTTTGATTCAACCAGCTACCGACGGTGTAGCCATACTGCAAGCTCAGCCTCTTTGAAGGACAAAGTGCACCAAGTTGACCTTCCAAGGGGACTGCATTTCAACGTACGTGAAGGTTGGGCACTTTCGGCATGCAGTAAGGCCTTTCGTCCCGAATCCTCTAGAGTGCCGGAAATGCATGAAGATAGGACACGTGAGTAGTGTGTGCAATTTCCTCATCGTGTGCCCACGGTGTACTCAGCCACACAGCGGCAATTCTTGCCGGGCAACAGTCCTTACGAGTGCCAATTTCCGCGGTCCACATGACGCTGCTTCAAAAGATTGTCCTCGCCTGAAAAGGGAAAGGGCGATACTCAAACAAATGACAAGAGACAATTCCACACACAGAGCAGCTGCCGCTAAGGTGCGACGACGTCGTCGCCCTCATCACAGACCTTCTAAAAGTGTAGCGAGCATTGAAAAGGATCGTCGAAGAATTTCCGCAACTTGTCCTCCCCCTCCGCATGCTACTTTCAGGATTGGGAGCAATATGACTGTTGAGGCACAGACGGTTGTCGCAGACAGGCCTTGGCCATCCCTGCCTGAGCTACAAACACCCGCAGTGACCAAGCAGGTATTGCGTACTCAGAGTCCCGAGCCCATTGCTAATCAAGCACAAGTCACAACTCCGGCCCAAGACCGGGACCGGCAAGTGACTTGGCCATCGCGCCCGAAGCACCCAGCACCCACCCCAGCACCGCGCACCCAGTTTGTTGAGCCTGCTGCTGGTTGGGTAGTAGGTCAGAAACCGGACCAGGTCGCAGACGAGAAAGTGATTGCAATGCTGAAGCCAGTCGTGAATGCCATGCGTGTGCTGCTTTCCAGCATGCACACGCCAGCTACACAGAATGCATTGCAGATGCTGGATTTGTTGAATCCAGTGCTCGCAGCTGTCCAATAGCTGGCATAGCGCATCCTCCATCTTCATCCTTCCGAGAGGAAGTCCGATGCTTACGTTGTCATCAACATTGTCAGCCGCAACGGCAAGCAGCCTTTCTTGACACTGAAACGTCTGCGCTGCCTTGTGATGGAGGGCCGTCGATCTGTTCCACTCAGGTCGCAGCAGTCGGCAGCCCTCAAGGTGTGCAGGCTACAGCTGCGGCGGCCTGTGGCTTACAGCGCTTGTGTCATTGCCTGTAGTGCTTGCTACGGACCGCATTTCTCTACTTCTTATTCTTTTACGCCCCCCCCCCACCTCATCCCTCTCTCCCAGTGCAAGGTAGCCAACCGGAACATTTTACTGGTAAACCTCCCTGCCTTTCCTATACCTCTTCTCTCCCTCTTGAGAAAGTGTTCAGTGTAGCTGCTGATCTCTTCACGAGGAAATGTGAGGAAATTAGGGACAACTTTGAAAGGAAAAGAAAAACTTCCCTTGCAAATGGACGTGCTACAAAATATGCAGCAAGCCGCACTAGTTTATTGCAGTGCGAATAATGTTGTTTTATGGCAATAAATATTGGAAGGAAAATAAGGCAGTAGTAATCGACTACTTTTCTGTAATTGTTTCGTTACTTTTCTGGGGCTGTAATTCACCACTGTAATCAGTCATATTTCAGATGCAGTAATTGCAGTTGTAATCTCTTATATTCTGCAACACGTACAAGTCTGCTCCTAGGCCTTCCCAGCGACCTTCGTATTTTCAGCTAGTAGTCAGCACTTAATTCGTGCTCTTGAATTAACGTACTTTATAATTATTGCCTCAAATAGGTATTTTATAAGTATGGCCCCATTCATTGTCTTGTCCCCATTTCATGGTGCTGAAACTTAATCAACCACTCAGTCACCAGCTGCAGAGAGTACAGTCAGCAGTTCCGCTTGTTGAGAAAAGCTGGCACTTAATCTCTATGGATTTTGCAAATTCTTAGAGGCAACAGTGCACACCGTTGGTGGGCCAGTAGAAGAGCAGTCTGCAATTAACGGGGCTGCGGTTGGTTAGAATGCCACGCCGTGTGCTAGATTATTTATTTCATTATCAGTGACTTTTTAATTTCAATTAGGAAGTCATAATTATTTGAATTTGTGCCTAGGTATGTGTTATTTTCTAGGTACACTTCTGAGATGCTTACGATTCAACACCTATTAAAGATTGGCGGTGGTTTAGCTCTGGCTAAACCTGGAGTGACGCGATAGCAACAGCTGGCCGAGTGGAACTTGGTCACGTGACCAACCGCGTGACGAACCACGTGATCAGCCACGGCGCCGCACCGCCGGCAGCTGCTCCGCACCACGTTACCAACCACGTGACAGCGTGGCGGTGCAGCCACAGGGTGGCGGCGCCGCCACGCTGAATACTCGAAATACTACCGTAATGTTGCTATCGCTACAAAAAATCTGAGTCCGGGTGTCCGCGCTGTCCGCGGTAAAGCGAATACACCGAGGGCTCAGAAACTGAGAGGTCGACGAGTTGCCTTGACTACCAGCGCACGGTTTCCTTTACGTAGCTGGCAGATGGCAATAGAACTGTAAGAGCGGTACAAAACGATAGCTGTGCGGCGTTTCGAGAACAGTGAGGATGCGAGGGACTGCGCCACAGCTTGGCTGAAGCACATCTGCTCCGCATGTAAGTACTCGGCTAGCAATCTTATGAATGAAACGAAGACTTTGGATGTTATCATTTCTGGCTTACAGCGTATGTAATAAGTGGAAAGTCAGTTCGCCAGCGTGAGGAGGCTCCTCGAAGGGTCCTTAAGAGTAGCGTGTTTGGCACTTCCGAGAGGAGTAAAAGGAAGCGTATTGCTGCTTTGAAGGCCGCAATGCACCACACTTTAGCGCCAGTGCACCGACACTTGTTGGCGCGTTATGGAAGCAGCGTCATGGAATTCGAGGTCGTGCTGGAAAGAGGCAGGGAAGAAAAAAATCTGCGCCGGACCTCCTAGGCGTTAATGCCGGCTAAACTGCCAGATAAGATCCCATTAAGGAATGTTTCAGACAGGGAGAGACGATGCCTCAAGTGCTATTCGCCACGAGTTTACAGGAGGCATATATTCAGAGACCTAGATTGGGACCAATCGGGGATAAGAGTTAATAGGGAATACCTTTGTAATCTGCGATTCACTGATGACATTTACTTGCTAAGTGACTCAGAGGATGAAATGCAAATCATGATCAGTGACTTAGAAAGACAGAGAAAAACGCAGAAAACTGAAGTAATGTTCAACAGTGCCGGAAGGGAACAACAGTTTACGATAGGTTGCGAGGCGCTGGAAGCGGCAAGGGAATACATCGACTTAGGGCAGGTAGTGACCGTAGATCCGGACCATGAGAATGAATTAACTAGAAGGATGAAAATAGGGTGGAACGCATTTAGCCGGTACTCTCAGATCATTAACTGAAATTTACTAGCATCGCTCGAGAAAAAAAAATTAGCAGTGGTTTAGTTCGGCTATGTCAGTATATACGTAGCGTGAGATACGCTGAGCCGCTGAACATCAATTGCCGCTGAGCAGCAATTTCGCTCTCCTTGTCCATCGCTATACCACACTGGCAAACGCCCCGATACCTCTGCGCATGCGCACAAAATGAGAGGCGCTATCAAGCGGCTCCGGCGCAGCGTCAGACTTGGCTACTGCGCAACGGAGGCGCACAGCTGGGCACGCGCCAGCGCAAGTGCGTCTGCCTCAGCTATGAAGTCACCCCTCTGGAATGCGCAGACCGGCGAGGCGCGCGCGGCGGCGGCGTCTCCGGCGGGCCAGCTATGCGCCGTGTGACGTCACTGCTCCTCGCGCATGCGCAGCACGGCTCTCCAGGAGTCACGCGAAACTGCTCAACCTCGGCCAGTGTAGCTCACGCTACGAAATGTAAAACAGTTGTATCTAACCGGTAATCACCGATGCAGCAGAAACACTGAGGCTAACGGAAAGGATTGAACTCACATGGAAGTAGAGCGCAGAGAGCTACAGAACGGAAAATGATAAGTGTAACGTTAAGAGACAGAAAGAGAGCAGAGTGGATCAGGGAGAAAACGCGGGTAAATGACATCGTAGTCGAAATCAAAAAGAAATGGCTTAGGTAGGGCATGTAATGCGAAGGCAAGTTAAGCGATGGTCGTTAAGGGCAACGGAGGGATTCCAAGAGAAGACAAGCGCTGCAAAGGGTGGCAAAAAACTAGGCGGGCGCATCAGATTAGGAAGTTTGCGGGGATAAGGTGGCCGCAGCTGGCACATGATCGGATTTATTGTAGGGATATGGGAGAGGTCTTTACCCTTCAGTGCAAGTAGTCAGGTGGTGGTGATGCTGCTGTTGCTGCTGCTGGTGCTGCTGCTGATCATGAGTATGAGTCAAGCTCTTCTGCATTGCACTCTCCAGAGCTAAAAGTGTGGAGGGACTCCGCTTCACTAATGCAAACCATAACTTCACCTTTTCACATACCTGAATGAATGAAGATGCAGAATGAAAGGAGCAGGTTGTCATCTAATCGAAAAGGTTTTTAAGTTGTATCATGCAAAATGCCCTCGCACTTCATAGACAACCAGCGTAATGATTTCTTTAGTATATGTTAGTATATTTTTTACTCCATTCCAACATTTTCTGTGGTGCCGCACACACTATCCTAAACAATTTTAATTCTGCGATGAATTTCGTTATGTTTTGCTCCTTCGTTGTTCGAAACTGTGATACAGAACATTGTTCTTTGGTGCATGCCTAATGTAGGTTAGTCTGCTTTACTGTGGCGATGTATTACGCATACAGTTCTGGAAAAAATACTGTTAGTTATTCGACAGCTGTGACAAAGTTCGAATTTTCATTTGAAAAATTCCGGTTTTCATTTTCAGCACCAATAGGAGGAGGGATCCGCATTCCATGCTGTGGTGCGCAGTCTCGAAATCTGAACAGCTTATAATGCTATCTCTGCTATTGCCTACGCACTATCGGAACTTTGAGCTTGTTACCAGGTAGGGACAGCCTGTTAGTGCAAGAGGTAATAGAGAATACTATGCACCGCGGGGTAGTGGAAGCTAAATAGAAAAAAAGCTTGCATTTCTTGAAAGATAACAGCCCCACAGAGAATAGGATGCCGTAGACGTCGAAAGCAGGATACTATTTCACTGCGCAGCCTCTAATTAGAATATTCTTGGTTGGAAGTATGCTCCCTTTCTTCCTTTGGGTGGCGCTGCGTCCCCTGGCTTCACACCTAGCTATTTGGTGAAAATTGTTTCCTGCAGTAGGACTAGTTACCTATGTCGCTTATGCCAGAGAGCTTGCCACAGTAATATAAGCATACGCCAAAAGAACCTTCGAATATAGTCAGGCTGCGTTGTTCAGAAGAGGCAATGATCTAAACTGGCTCTAAACTGCTCTAATCTGCTCTAAACTGGCATTACTTAAGAGAACACACTTGTCCGATTTGTGATAAACGTCGCTGGGCAGAAATATCTCCCGGTTTACAAAGAAAACTCGACAAAATGGTAATATGCAACCTGATGTTTTGCAATGAAAACGACTTGTCCAGAAGCTCTCAGACAGAGCAGGACCATCTGAAGTGCCAGATGAAAGAATAAGGCACAAAAAGAAAAAGTTCCAAGCTGTCATTTATTGGGAGCGCTCTGGTGCTCAGGTTCGGTGGGAACCGACAACGTGCCGACAGCGCCGGGCACGCTGGGGGCCATCGGTGATGCCCCGAGACTTGCCTCCTCTTTTTTGAGAAGTTTGTGGCCTTTTTTGTGATGCTTATGCTTCTGTTCTTGCTGCTGCATACCTTCCGCGTTTACAGGCAGCTTCTCGCCATTTTTTAACTGGGCTTCCTTAACGGCAGGGTTAGGTTTACCTCCAGCAGCGGAGCCAGGCAATTCCGCTTTGGACGTCGAGGCTCTCGGCAGCTCCCTTGAAGACCCTGCACCTCTTTCTGCATCTGCCTTTTCGAGCCTCCAACGCTTTTCCTTCAGCACGGAGATGACGTCGGGTTGACGCCGTTGTTCGCCCGACTCAGTGGAGCCTGAAGGCTTCCGGTTAAGGGAAGGCTGGTCTTGGGCAAGTTTACTGGGCGGTCCTGCAGCAACAGCTGGCTTGTCTGGCGGTTTCTTCCCAACTTGTGACGTTATCTGCGGTTCGCTGTATGAAACTCTCTTGTGAACGCTTCCTCCCGTTGTCGTTTTTGTAGCGAAGGAGGATTTCCTCAATGTGGCCACGTCATCTGGCCCGACATTCTTTTTAGTTTTCGGCTGGCCCTGCGCATCTTTTGGCGCACGTGCTGAAGATTTCTGCGACAACGCCGTACCCCGCTTGTGTGCTGCGGTTCGGAGCGTGGCGGCCCTCCGCGAATGGCTGGCAACGGAAGCTCGTCGTGAAGCAGTTTCTGCGCTTTGGCCGACCTTTCTTTCGAGTTCGCCAGCCATAGACTTGTCCGGCGCTTGTGTATCCGCCACTGTCGGCGCTTTTATTCCGCTGGCCACATTTTCGGCAGTTTCTTTAGGAACGGTAGGAGCTTTGTGAGCAGCTGGCCAAATGTGTTTCGACTGTTTCTATGGAGTAAAAGAAAATGATTCTTTGTGTGAATAGTGCGCAACTTTTGAGTGACGCTAATGTTTGTTATTCAAAAGAATCTGTCGTAAACGTAGAACCATTTTCCACTCTGCAGGCGTTGCGACCTCCAGATTCTTCAAATCTGAATCCAGCACCGATGATGCTGCTACCACAAGCTACGGTTAACATGAAATATAAATTTGTAACGTGTAGGTAAGTAGATTTTATTAAGCCAGCAATGTTTATTTCTGATATTAAGTAAAAAAAGCGTCATTTGCCAAAAAGCACCAGCATGCACACGCAAAACCAGCCTTGAATAATGGACAATTAGGAGCATTTGCACCTAAGAGAATTACGAGAACTGAAAATGTGCACTTGCATCTACAGCGGTTTTCTCAATTTGCAAAATATATTTGGCTTAGAATAGTGTCCCGCCATTTGTATACACAGCGCGAGGGGATCCTCTGCCTGAAGCGCGAACAACTGGGCCTCATGTCAAAAATTTGCAATATAGCCGCCGTGGTGGCTCAGTGGTTATGGCACTCGGCTGCTGACCTGAAAGACACGTGTTCGATCCCGGCTGCGGCGGTAGAATTTCGATGGAGGCGAAATTCTAGAGGCCCGTGTACTGTGCGATGTCAGTGCACGTTAAAGAACCCCAGGTGGTCGAAATTTCCGGAGCCCTTCACTACGGCGTCCCTCATAGCCTCAGTTGCTTTGGGACGTTAAACCCCACAAAACCAAAAAATTGTAATAAAGGTTACAAGTGCGACAAACAACGAATGATACGAAAGATACTGGCGAAATTAAGTATTCATCATTTTACCTTTTTTCGTCCGCACGACGAATGCACGAAGTAATTTATCTTATCTTAAGGCTTCCGTTAATGCGTGCACGTTCGCACCCGTTGAATTACGAGAAGCACACCAAATATGTTAAATCAAGAATGGCAGTGAAATCAGTTATTCTAACACTTGCATTCGGGCTTGTTTAATATTGCAGGGTGCAAAAATTTGCAGAATGTAATCCGTTTACCTTTTCAGTGACATGCTTTGCTCTCTTGGGGCGAGGAAACTTGCCAGGTTCATTGCCTGCAGTCTTTCCCCCAGGAACTTGTGCAGCAGGGGATTGCTGTCCCGGCTTCGGCTTTTCGCTCGATGCAATGTTCTTCGCAAAACCTCCTGCAGAGGCTCCTTGCTCAACAGGCAGGGGCTGACCTTTCATTTTCAGTGGCTCACCAGGTCCGAAAAGCGCTTGCTGTCCTCGCAGCCCACCCACTGGTACATTAGCGCTTGCCCCTTTGCGATTTCTGATTTCCTTCGACCTGATTTCACTCGCCGTTTTCTGCCCTGCGCGCCCTGCTTTTTCGACGGCCGGTTCGTTGGAAGACTTTGACGAACCTCGTACCCGGATGAAGACGTCGCTATCCAGAACTTTATCTTCGGCAGCGGACGGGAGAGGTTTGTTCAGGAGCAACAACTCTTGGAGGCTGGGACGAGACTGCCTGGACCTCGTCTGCAACCCTCCTTGCTCTACTGCAACATCGACGTCCTTGCCGTCCACTCTATTTTTTGACAACTCGGCAGCAACTGCCTCACGGGGTTCTTGGGATTTAAAAGCGTCTGGACCTTCTCTGGTCACTGGTTGCTCGCATGGAAACTTCCTGTTTTTTATCGTCGCCTCTGGCAGCGGTTGCTGAGATTCCTGCGGCTTTTTGGTCAGCATGTTTGCCGCGTCCTTATTGAAAGACCCTAGAGGGGCGTCGTTGGGCGACTTTTTTTCTTGATTGGTTTTTGTTGAAGAGGCACCGACAACTTTGTCGCCGACTATTGGTTTTTCACTAGCAAGAACTTGTCGCTCAGCTTGTGCTTTTGAGCTTAACTCCTCATTGTGCCGGCGATTGTGGACTGCGTTGATTGGAGCGACCTGCACAGAGAGGAAAAAATAAACTTATTTTATTGAAAAATTGGCAGTTGGCTACTTCAGCATGGTCTTCGATTTGGATGTTGGACTGCTTCTTCCATAAAATTTTTATATGATTTTAAGCCCGCAATTTTATTCAACATCCACCACTTCGGTTTTGCTCAAAAATAGCCAATGAAACAATGACAACCTGCGGCCAGCACATCCCGCCTTGAGACGTCGCATTAAGTTTTCACGTACTCGAGTAAGTAAGCTGTACTTGTATCTATCATTGTTTAAATGCGAAACTTTTCAGCGAAACCAGAGATATGTAACACCATTTAAAAATTACAAGTGAAAGGTCCTCCTCACTTCATATCCTTCCTCCATGTCGCTAGTTGTTAAGGTGCCAGTTCAAAGCCCGGAAGTTGTTGCTGTTGCCATAGTGACATGGCTCATACCCACGCAGGGGGATTGCCCAGGGTTCATGAGGAGGACCAAAAGAGAGAAAAGTGGTAGAGGAAAGGCAGGGAGGTTAACCAGAAGAATGTTCCGGTTGGCTACCCTGCTCTGGGGGAGATAAACTGGTTGCAAGCTGATGCATGTTGTTAGTATAAGAAATCAAAGATTACGGTAAAGCTGGCTTCTTTTCTTTCCTTTCTCCCCGTAACGAAAAATGCCCTCACCACAAAAATAAGACTATATAAACACCATAGTAATTCTAAGACAGCATCTCGTTCTTGTCATTTTAAATAAAAGAGGCAGTGAAAAAGATAAAACTCAGCGAATGGACCATATTTTAGGCGTATTAATAAGCCGCACGAAATATGACAAACAACTGCGACTACGTAATGGCACCATTGCAAGCTTGCTTTCACACCGTTCACATCCAGCGCTCCTTATTTGTCGAATTATGTTTTTTTTTCTTTTCCTACTTGCGTATTTAGTAGCCAACTAAGTACAGCGTTTATCCAAGCTTTCCGTTTTTTTTTGCGTGTGCCAACAGAGATCTCTCCTGACGACTGAAATATGACGTCAACTTTATGTGGCTGCTTATGTGCCAATGTGTGTTGCGGAGTTTCTCTGTTAACGTGCTTACACATTACAGTCAGCAGATATCTTTAGAGTTCCCGCGCGCGATCACTAAAGCACTCCTATATAGGTACGGCCGAGTACCTTTTGGGGAATGTCGCTGGCTTCGGGGCTTAGTTGTGCTGGCGGCTCGACAGCGGCTGCGGCCGGAGTAAGGATGACGCCGGGAATCTGCGAACTCTCCTGGAAGGTGGGTACGCTCGGCGCTACTATCCGGGACACAGCAAAGGCTTGAGGACCAGACGTCCCTGTACCTTCCGCTTCCAGAAACAGTCGCCTCGGATCCTGTAAAATCATAAGGGAGCGAAAACTTCACGTCATGTTTGCAACTGTGCGGGTACGGGATGCTGGTTCGGTGTAATGGAAAGAAACAGGGCGAAAGCGGTGTGATTAAAGGAAATCATGCCAGCGCTGGCTGGCAACTGGAGTTTATTCCCAAACTTCGACTGTTTCTTTCCGTTACGTTAATTTACACTGTGGTCACGGCGCCCTTCGGCAAACAAAGTGTTCAGAGTATTAGCTTGGCTGACACGATAAGAATGGAGGGCTTAGGTTTTAAGTTCGCCGCTAAACGCACGTGTCGTAGCAGAACTTGCTGTTGGAATAGATGGTTTCATGTTTAGTTTTTATTTTAAAGGTTTCAGATAAAAAAAGATACATGACGCAACACGAAGGAAGATGACAGGTTGAAGGAGTGTCTTTGTCCTTCGTGTCTCGTATATTTTATTTATTTATTTATTTCAAATATCTGCAGCGCCCGAAGTCATTATTGAGGGAGGAGGGAAAATATATGTTTCCATGACGTTCACATAATAAAAAAAAGAATATATATTACCATACAAAAAAACCTTAACAATACCAGCAAAAATGGCAACCTTGCAAGCTGTTAAACACAACAGAGCCCGAAACGACGCTTGTTTGGCGTTAAATAATATTTTGTGGCAGTTAGGAGGGGGGTGCGCACCATTAAAATGAAAGTTGTATCGTAAATAAACGAGTGCCTTAGCCCTTGTTTTATCTCTTTGCTTTTAGCTTCACTCCTTGTGTTGTGCTTTTACACCGCCATATCGGAGATTTCGGCCGACCAGCAGAAGATGCCCATCGACACCATATATACAACCGGTTTTCTTTATCCAAGAAAGGCAAGAACTGTCGCATTAAGGCTACATTATATGCAAATCAGAAGATGAACGCGGAAGAGTCCCGAGCCTCTGCGACAGTTCCATCGTACTTTAGTCACTTTTCACGGCTCTACGGTTTTTTATTTTTTGCTCCTTTAGTGCATGTTTCGTTTGAATAGATATGCGTTTTCTGCAATGTATTTCCTAGTTTTGAGACAGCGCTTGTCCTATTTTTTTCTTCTGGCAAGTCGTACATCCAAGCTGTTGGGTAATTATGACACTTTGCTCTAAAATAGACTTAGCGGTAGTCAAGGGCAACATTAAAGTTCCCCGAAGCATTTTAACCCGACGATGCAGTGTGCACTTTAAAACATTACGCTTTAACTTTGTGCACAGACTTCCCTCTTACGTTAACTGCCGCTACCATAAAGAGCAGTTCAGAAGGCCGACCGATGGGCGGCAGTGGCTTATCAACAAGGTGCTGTGAAGAGGCAAAATAGCCACAAAGGACATTGCTACAGAATAGCTACTCGCCCGCCGACTTGCATATTCAGCATATCCAACAATGCAAGTGCCCGCGAGCGCGAGCAGCGATAACAATATCATTTTGTGTGTATATTGTCAGCGGACACGACACGTATACCTTGCCGCAGGCATCTACTGCTAAAACAAGCGAGTGCGACTCGAGCAGCTTGTCGCAGCTCATCGCATCCTTCATGTAGCGTCGCTTCGCTAATTGTGGTGTAAAAATGGAGCAGATGCTGCTAGGCTTGCACCCGAGTGTTGTCCCTAATAGTCAAACGCACCCGTCACTCTATAGGAACAGGCAGACATCCTCAGAAAAATTAAGACTAGAAATCACCTCACCCACTCATGCTCGGAAACTTCGGACAGAGTGATACATCATCATCATCATCATCATCATCATCATCATCATCATCATCATCATCATCATCATCATCATCATCATCATCATCCGCCTGACTACGTCCACTGCAGGGCAAAGGCCTCTTCCATGTCTCTCCAATTAACCCTGTCTTTTGCCAGCTGCGCCCACCGTATGCCAGCTAACTTCCGAATCTCATCCGCTCACCAAACTTACTGCCGCCCCCTGCTACACTTGTTTTCTCTTGGAATCCACTCCGTTACCCTTAAGGACCAGCGGTCTTGCCTTCGCCTTACAAGCCCTGCCCAAGCCCATTTCTTCCTCTTGATTTCGACTAGGATGTCATTAACCCGCGTTTGTTCCCTCACCCACTCTGCTCGCTTCTGGTCTCTTAACGTTACACCTATAATTTTTCGTTCCATACCTCGCTGCGTTGTCCTTAACTTCAGCTGAACCCTTTTCATTAGCTACCACGTTTCTGCCCCGTAGGTGATTACCGGTCAGGTACAGCTGTTGTATGCTTTTTTCTTGAGGTATATTGGTAAACTGCCATTCATGATCTGAGAGAACCTGCCATATGCGCTCCAACCCATTCTTATTCTTTTAGTCATTTCCATCTCATGATCCGGATCACCGGTCGCTACCTGCCCAAAGTAGACATATTATTTTACCACTTACAGCACCTCGCTACCGAGTGTGAACTGCTGTTCTTTTGCTAGACTGTTGAACATTACTTTGGTTTTCTGCATATTAATTTTGAGCCCCATCGTTCTGCACTGCCTGTCTAACTCATTAAGCATTGCAATTCATCTCCTGAATGACTCAGCAAGGCAATGTCATTAGCCAACTGCAGATTATTTAGGTACTCTCCATTAACTCTTATCCACAACTGTTCCCAATTCAGGCCTCGGAATACCTCCTGTAAACAGGCGGTGAATAGCACTGGCGAGATCGTGTCTCCCTGCCTGACGCCATTTCTTATCGGAATTTTGTTGCTGACTTGATGGAGGAGTGTGTAAAGCTCTTCTACATCCTGATTCCGCAATGCCTGCATGACTGCTGAGGTTTCCCCTGAGTCAAATGCTTTCTCGTAATCAATGAAGGCTATATATAGGGGTTGGTTATATTGTGCGGATTTCTCTATCACCTGATTGATAGTGTGAGTATGGTCTAATGTTGAATATCTTTTGCAAAAACCTGCCTAGTCATTTGGTTGATTAAAGTCTAAGGTTGTCCTGACTATTAGCGATTACCTTAGTAAATACCTTGTAGGCAACGGACAGTAAGCTGATCGGCCTACAATATTTGAAAATTTTGGCTATCTTTTCTTATGAATTAAGGTAATGTCAGCGTTGTTCTAAGGTTCTGGTGCGGTCGAGGTCATAAGGCATTGCGCATATAGGCTGGCTAGTTATTCTAGCACAATCTCGCCTCCGTCCAACAGATCTGCTGTTACCTGGCCCTCAGCAGCTGCTTTTCCTCTTTCCATTGCTCCTAAGGATTTCTTTACATCCTCTTTCGTTACTGGCGGGATGACGCATTGATGTTCGATACTGTCTCTCTCATTAACGTTAAAATTACAATGGCTACTGTATACATTTGTGTAGAACTCGTCGGCTACTTTAACTATCTTATCCATATTGCTAGTGACATTGCCCTCCTTGTCTCTTAACGCATACATTTGGTTTTTATTTACCTATGCTTAGTTTCCTCTTCACCGCTTTTACATTACCTACGTTCCTTAGAGCATGCTCAATTCTGTCCATGTTGAACTTCCTTATGTCGGCTACCCCTTGCACTTGTTTAATAACTTCGATAGCTCTGTTAGTTATATTTTGTCTCTAGGGCTATACGCCCTCATTATTTGGCGTTTCTTAATCAGATCTTTCGTCTCCTGAGATAGCTTGCTTGTATCCTGTCGAACCATACTACCACCTACTTCTATCGCTTGACTCCGTAATGGTAGAAGTGAGATACAGCCCACTGTCCCATCTCTCCGCAAGTCAGAGTAGCTATAGGAACATATTATATACTCATGTAACGTTCCAACTGCTTCTCTTTACTTCCCTTACCCTTCCCTTTCGTTTCGGAGTGCCTGTTGGCTTCGTCACTACGACCAGGCGGATGACTAACAGGCCCTAGCGAAGAAAGCGCTCTTTCAAGGGGCTCTGTTCCACCGGCCTCCAGAATCTCCCCCCCTCCCACCCCCACCTCTCCTATTAGTTCAGAGGTCTGCATAACGTAAAGAGATTAGTCACTGGAATTTTTCCAGCGACTCTAATACAGATAGCAGATTGGCGCCGTGTATACTTACGTCAAGGGCGGCCAAGGCCTGTTGCTGTGCCAGTCTGTCGCGCGCTGCGGACTGCCGCAGCGAACTCAGGCGTCGGGGAGCGTGCAGCGTGCCGGAAAGCGATGCCACTCCCATCTTGGCCCTGCGAGCGGCCAGGCTAGAGGTGCCCGTGCCCGGTTCGGCGTACTCTCGGTCAGTGACGAACGTCATTGCGCTGGCCATAAACTCTGTGCTGGACGACGAAGACGAGCTGCTGGCGTGCTTGGACTTCTTGGACGACCGGCGGAGAACCTACCGAAAGAAGGATTCAGTTGTCATGAAATGTGCATGAAAAAAAGTGGCAGCTTTTAATGCCGTTTAGCTAGTTCAGTCGACAGCGCTTATGTGCACCCACACGTTCAAATACTCTCTAAAGTTAGCGCACGCTAATATGGCGTTTAAGTATTTTTTTACTGTGTCCAGGAAGTAAATTTCACGTCCCTAAAACACTACTTGAATAAGGACTAAAACTAAAATAGAATTCAAAGCGGCGTCTAAATGTATACGGCACGACAGCAAGCGTGATGGCGACGATGGTGATAGTAAACGGGCGTTTTTTGCATTTCGGCTTCTCCAAAATGCATCTGTCGCTTCCAGGGATCTAACGCGAGTTTGAGCTTAACAACACACTCCAGAGCAACCTAGAGTTACTCTGGTTCACTTACCACTGCATCGCAAGTTCACAAAGTAGTCGCCGTGAGACACTGATTCATAGGGTGTATGCTCTCTGTGGGCGGCGGTTTGCAATTTACCTGCCTCGAACAAAATGCTCATGCTTTGAAAAGTCTACAGACGTTAATTTGAATTCGCTTAACTGAGACCTGCGATGACTTTGCGCAAAAGCTTCGGCCTTGTCAACTTGCAGTAAACTAAAGACTTGTCTTGTTACAAACTTTGGAAAATTAGAATTTTCGAGAGGGTGCTCATTCGCTACAAATGAACTCGCTTTGTCCACATGTCACGGAAGGCGAAGATCCTGAGCAAGAGGTTGAAGCCTTTGAAGCATTATCTCACTCCGATTAAGAGATGAGGAAAATGATATTCGCCGAACGACCAGAAAAAACGAACACCAATAACAAAAAGGTTGCGTATGGGATTGCCTGTCGTGCTGCTCGTGGCTTGTCGGAAGTGCCCCTTTTCTTGACGTCAGAGTCGAAGCCCTTGACCACGAGCGTCTGCCGGTAGACCATGGCGTCCTGCCAGCTAACCGGAACCCACGTTGGCAGCGGCATCAGGCAGCTGCTGACGGACTGCGCCGAAATGGTAGAAAGGAACGCGCCCTGAAAGTTTGTTCTTCGTACGAGAGAGTGAGGTAGAAAGGTAGGGCGAACTAGGTCTACTACGACGAGGCCACAAGGAAACTAATTAATTATAACATTGATGAAACACTTTTCGCCGAAGTTGGCAGTTTATTATTTCAATGGTGGGCTTGCAGCGGGCTGCAGCAGGATTAGTGCGCTGCAGCGCGAGTGCTGCAGGAATAAATTTTATGGACAAAATTTTTTGTTCGTGCAAGGCTCTGTCGGATGATCCCCTTCGTGACTGTCACTAATATGGCTACGGAGGCCCTCCACAGAAAACTCTCACCATGCACAGTATAAAGCCCCCTTTAGAGTTTCCTCAGCTCCCCCTCCCCCTGTTTCCCCCTTACATCTCCTCCGCCGTTGAGCTAGTTGAGAGCAGCTCGTGACGAATCACATGTAATTATGCGATAAACGGTGGGACCAAGGAAAACACGAAGAATTACACCATTTATAACTAAAGAGGGCGTTTAGCTCGATATTTTTTATGTTATAGGTGATTTTAACGCGAAATATAGAAGAAAGGGCACGACAGGCATCGTTGGAAAAGAGAATGATCAGTTTAAACAACACCGATATCGTGGTGTATGCTTTCCATTGCAAGCATGCGTCAAAGGAAGCATTTTCATCATAGTGCTCGCTGCATCATCAAGAGATTTCATTTTTGAGTGCAGATTTGGACACCAGAGTTCTTTTCGAGACGTAGTGAAGGAGAACACATACGCTGAATGTGAATTAGGAACGTTTATTACGCCACATGAGGTCCCCTGACCGCTTTAGACAACACTGAACTTCAGTTATTACACCACATTCAGGTTTCATTTTTTTTTTGAAAAATTCATCTTTCTTTTTATGTCCTAAATACCTCGAACATTCAGAAATACGTTTTAAAAAGAATTGTGTTCCTATCTTACTTATATTAGAAGTACCGTGCAGTTAGAGGTGATCGGTTCCACGTCAGCCGACCAACACCATTTCCTTCTAGTATGTAGAACACTTAATCCCCACCCCCCACCCCCCCCCCCCCCCAATTAAAAAAAAAAACGTGAAGGTGAATGACAGAACAGTGGGAGGGCCACCTAAGCGCATATATTTTGCTTGGTTTTCTCGCAAAAGGAGCCTCGTCAGAGCCTTTTATTCCGGTTAACTTGGACGAAAGTGCTCTCCGCGTTAGTTTCGCTGGTACGGCCACCCCCGACAATGAAAGCGGTATTATCTTTAGAGAAAGTAACTGCGCACAGTAGCGAGTACAGTGTTTTGCCTTGCAAGGAGGGCAAAGACTGCGATGATTTCGTCCTTCCCCCTTTTCCACTTGACATTATGGACGTCATAACCATCTTGACTTTATGGATGTCATAACCGTACCCCTCGCAAAACCTCCCTAATTTGGCAGTCCAGCGGTTAACAAGCTCTTGGCCTCCAAAACTTAAGGTGTCTATTAGGCTTGCTCACCAGATTTGTTTCATTCATGAAGACAATGGCGAACACTGGAATGCAGCTGAGTTCAACGAGATCAAACCACGTGATGATGCCGTAAATCCAAATCGGGTATTGACCCAACCCCGTCCAACGCTGAGAGGTAATCTTGGCTGAAAGCAGGGTCTGCAAGAAAACGGCGTACATTGGTTACGTGAGTTTCGGTAATCTCGTAAACAAGAGGAATCTCGTTGTCACTGTATTTTTGCAGAACGCGCATGCAACTGTTCTCAGGCTTACTGTGGGTGCACGAACGACAACAGAGGGTTTTAGAAGAGAGACACGTACTAGCATAGAAGTATACTGGCTTAGCGGACGACGCTATACATCTACGCTAGTAACGTCTCCGCTATGCTAAAAACCTGATATATTAATAATCAACGCTGTGCTGTGGTATTTATGCGAAAGCAGAGAACTAGAATATTTATTGTGAGGAACGTGGCACGTGCATATGTCTCTCTATTATCCCTACTTCAGGCTTATGTGTGGCAAATTCTGCTGCAGAGCAAAACCACCTTCAGAACAGTAAAGCCTGCGTACATTGCAGCACAAAATTTTGATTTACTGGCACTAAGTAAGCAAAGTAACACTGGTCGGATGAATTTATTTTCAGTAACCGAGAATAGATGATTTCGTACTTTGAAGTTCGATGGTACTTATAAAGCATGAGAAGTTTAACATTCCAGTAGTTGAGACCGGATTCACATCCACAAAAACTGCCTAAACAAAGCGGCTGGCCTGTTAGTACGCTGAAAAAATTT
The DNA here is from genome assembly GCF_052857255.1 of Amblyomma americanum. Classification (NCBI taxonomy): domain Eukaryota; kingdom Metazoa; phylum Arthropoda; class Arachnida; order Ixodida; family Ixodidae; genus Amblyomma; species Amblyomma americanum. The sequence goes on from NC_135499.1 coordinate 127,533,021, forward strand.
CGAATTGAGCACAGAACATCAGACGAGGACGACGCAAGACATGACTGAAAAACACTAACCGAACTTTTGTGCCCTCACAAACGTTGGAATCGCAGAGCGGAGGAGAAACATAAGGAACCAAGACGCTGAACTGTAAAGATTAGCTACAAAATAGCCACTAACTAACCACAAGTTTGCATTATGCAGAAAACAACGTTATCACTCTTCACAACTTCCATCATCCTTCAGTGGTATTCGGCGCTTAATTTCAAGACGCTGTTGCCAGTACAATGCCATGTCGCCTTGACCTCTGCTTTACTCGTGTGACATAATCATGTGCTACGATATGCGGTTAGTTAGCGCTTGCCAAACGTGTCTTCCGCCGTTCTCGTCTGGTATGTCTTGCTGAATCCCAGGATATGTTGCCAGCACAGAATCTTGACAGCGCATGTTCCGCTTTTTTCACATCGTACAATGAGACGCATATAGCACCTGCGGCATATTACGTAATATGCTGCCTTACTGCCTTAAATTTCAAACATTCTGTCTTTTCGCGTCGAATCGCTGTACTGTGTAGCAGCTTGTTGCATGCACCAAATGCAGAATTAATTTTAAAAAAAAACAGTGTCTAAAGTGACGTTGTTTATAGTCATAGTTTTTGAGGAATAAGGCAGCTTTTCTAAAGAAGCAGTGCTACTGCTGCGGGGAGAAGTTGCCAAAGGAAAATAACTTGTTAAGTGATAGCAGCCGTCAGCGTGTTTAAAGCATCAGCCCTGATAGGATTGCCCTCAGTTTAAGTTTATTCACCATTCTACGAAAGTGGCCTCAATTTTATGTTTTCCAATAGGTTGTTCATTCGCGGCTGGGTCTACTGCAAAGGCATACTTACAATTATCATCACCGGTATAATGGACGCCAAGCAGATCTTCACAAACACGCTACCTTCACGACCAGTCATCATCCGACAAACTATGTCGAATCGCCGTGCTCCTGCAGCCGAGAATAAGACACATGCTAGTTGTAGAATCCGCAGCTTTAACGCAACTAAGATCGCATTCACTCATTCAGAAAAGGAAAGAAAACTGAACTAAAATTTCTTCTACACGCTAATTAGCGCGAAGTGAAGGGGCAAAGTTTCTGGGTATAATCTGAGAGGAGAGAGGCAGGGTGAAAATTTGTGTACAACAAAAAGCAAGTTTCGCAACTTTTAAAGCTATTACATTCCAAGCCCCCCCCCCCCCCCCCCCCCCCGGACAAAGTCTAAAAAGCTAAATATATATTAAGCTATGTCCGGCGCTAATGTTAGCAATACATCACGGCGAAAGGCATTGAAAGAATGACTAACAACAACTTAATTGTCGCTTAAAATCAATGTAGATTATAAAAAGTCACCAAACTAATATCACCATTTTTGGGTGCTATTAAAGGGCTAGTACTATATAGTTCTGCCCCTATTATGTTTAGTATAGGTGCTAAGGCATTGGCTCACCTTCTCTACTGCATTTAACAATACTGTGCCAACCTTTGATGAGAAACGAACGCCTGCGTGATTGTTACGTAAGGATCTCCGCGGCGCAGGCCATGTAACTGCAGCTTAGCACCAAGTCTGAGTATTGACGGCTTGCATAGATTGAAGGAACGTACCATAGAACTGCAGGAACACGATGGACTCGAGGAAGAGCATGACGAAGCGCAGATTCTGGTCGTGATTGTGAACTATAATCGCGGCAATGTAGGCACCGCCCTGAAAAATACGTGCCGACTCTCAATGAGGAGAGGCCTACATCATAAATTTGCCGTGGCCTAGTTGGCCTAGTAGCTGCTGTAACAACATTACAATCAGTGTAATGTTGTTACAGCAGCTGGAGCAGCAAGAAATCTTATGCCTCAGTTGTAACTCAAAATTATGAAGCAAGAATTCATGCAAGTTTCATGACTCGGAGGAATCCGATAAGCGGACATTGGTTTCCGGCTATAGTCACACACATGATGCATGGAACCATGACTTGTGGCTTTTTGTTGGCCACGGCCGCAAACTTCTTTCAGACTGCCGATTGCCCTACTGAAAACTCATCCGCTGCCAAAGCATTCATTTTTTCGACATCACATGACCCCCTTCCTTCCACTGATTCACTGGCGAGTTGCCGCGACTAGATGCTTTTTATCCTGGCAGCATGATATCACCCTTCTTTTGATTATGATTATGAGTTATGATTTAGCATACTCTTATTATGGGGAGGTGAAAACTAACACCTATTTTCATAAAAGATTAGGTACGTACACGCACTTCGATCACCAAAAGTTTCTTGAAAAAAAAAAAAACGCTGGACTATCGCTAATATAATAGCGATAGGTATACAAGGAGCATTATTCGAGCTTTATGGCGTCCATTTTTGTCCGCTGTAGTAGTTGTTAGTTAGCTTTATGTACCTTAACTAGTACTTTCGCATTCTTCACAAGTCAGCGGTAATGAAAAAAGTATTTGCAGAGAGCTATATTGTCGGTGACCTGAAAGGATGTCCTGTTAGACTGTTCAAAAACAAGAAAGCTGCGCGAGCCATGAAGACACAGCGTTGGTCAGAGCACTCACGGGACTGCAAACGGCGACGCTGACCATTAGAAGACACACGCATATGAAGAAGTGTATCAGCGTCCGGTTCAACAAAATGAACGGGTGTCCAGCGGAGAGAACTTCGCTGACGATGTCCGGAACTATGAGCTGCAAAAATATAACATCAAAACGTATCGGACGTTGTACTGCGGAAACTTTCTCATTTCACTAAGAGAACAGTCGTCGCTTATTGCAATTTGCACTTCAGAGTACCTGCAGCGGAATACTTGCTCTACATCTAGTTCCACGTAATTGTCAATACCCACTCATACGACAGCCGCCTCAATCGTCAAGCTGTTCACAAAGACCATAAGGACAATAAATGTCTCGCAAATTCCTCAGAACCATATTTTCTCTATTCCGCTATTGATGAGTGCTGAAATCTTTCATTGCAAGCTTGTGCACAGGACTTCAATAAAAGCTTTCACTTCATGCTCAGAAAACGAACCATAAAATCGTCCGATGTCGAGGCCCGCGTTAAATAATCCTGCGTCGCTCATTCCGGCGCTCTTTCTCTCTGCCCAACTTACAAACTTCGGGAGCATCGTCGAGAGCAGCCAAAGGCAGTGGACATGGCTCCACAGTTGGTGGTACGGCACCAGGCTCATGGCTTGTGGCATGACGCTCACGACGAAGTCGGAGTCTGCGAGAACATTAGTAATAAATGCGGCAACTCGGACTACTGTGTGCGACAAGCCAGCTGGCATGTCACTGCCTCAATTATGCAGCTATCCTTCCAAGCGTAACGCTGTACAACCATAAAACAATTCAACTTTCACCTTCGATTTAACGAAGTAAAACCCCGCTGAGCAGATTTCCGTATATATATATATATATATATATATATATATATATATATATATATATATATATATATATATATATATATATATATATATATATATATATATATATATATATGTATGTGTGTGTGTGTGTGTGTGTGCGTGTGCGTGTGCGTGTGCGTGTGCGTGTGTGTGTGTGTGTGTGTGTGTGTGTGTGTGTGTGTGTGTGTGTGTGTGTGTGTGTGTGTGTGTGTGTGTGTGTGTGTGTGTGTGTGTGTGTGTGTGTGTGTGTGTGTGTGTGTGTGTGTAATTCGAAGCAGTATATATATACAGTATATAATTTGAAACTCGACGGACACACTGAGAAAAACATATAGGCGACGGCTTTACGGAGTGATCGCGCTCGCAGATTTTACAGCTGGCTCAGAAAGTGTGTATCCCGACAATGCGCTGGAACGCATGCACCAGCAAACATTTGATGGCAAGAAGCACCCCCTTCTTTGAGAAGTCAATTATATTCTTAAAGTCGCATTTTTCCTGTTGGCAGCCAGGTCTGAGCTTAAGGAGTTCCCGGGCATCTAGTTCCACGTCATTTTCAATGTCCCACTCATATGCCAGCCACCTTAACCATGAAGCTCTTCCCAAAGACCATAAGGACGAACTTGGACCATAAGCAACACTGCTATAAGCTTCGAAAGGTCAGAAAACGTTGTCTAGTCTACTTCACTCACCGATGCCGACAAGCATGCGGACATCGATGCCGACGCTCGAGGCCAGGTGACCAAGGAACATGAAGGTGATGGCTGTCCGAAGTCCCTTGGTTGCAGTGTCCGCGACAAGCACGAAGTTCACGTCCCTGTTTTGAACGAATTGGGTCGGTTAATGGCTGTCCAATTAGCTTGAGAGTGGGGCGCCACAATTGTCTCTTATTGAGCTAAAATGACGTGAGGCCGCACCGCAAGGATGTGTTTTGTTAAGCGAGATTCCTAGAGTCGCAATTACACCAGGTCGAGTCATTTCCAGTCAACGTCGAAATATGAGAAGGCATGATTCTTTTGCTACATCCTTTTATGATGAGAAGTGAGACGCTACATAATGCGTTCGGTAATATGACTGGTTTACTGATTCTGCGCTCGCAAAGAAACTTCACTGATTCTTCATGTGCAACGAAACCAGATGAAAGTTATTAAGGTGTCGTTAAATCGCGACTTCATGCTGAAAACGTTGTTACATTTACCATTGTTCGATAGAACTACCAAAGGCCAGAAAATGCAGCATAATGAAAACATGGAGGGAGTACAGCTCCGAAAAAAGTTAACAAGGCGACAACTGGGGCTAGTTGGTATTCCATAGCTGTAGTACAAATACGTTGTGTTTTACAATCATAACTCGAGACGTGCTTCGTCCAGTCGTGTCTAGTGTTAAGATTGTAAAACTCAGTGCATTTTTACTACAGCCGAGAAAGTTATTCTATACCTTTAAAGCACATTACTCTACAGTTCGTCATAAAATTCGCAGGAATTATTTGAAAGTGGTTCATCTTCCGGCGTTACAAGGAAAGCACTCTGACACTAAAGAGAGATGCACATTAGTGAACATCATCTCACCGCTGATACTCGTTCCTGAAGTCGTTGAACCGAACGATACCCAGGTACATGGAGCCGGTGACGCCAAAGCTCTCCAGGGACACGTACAGCGCGCTGCACCACATCTGAAAACAATGTTCATCATTCAAAAGCAGCTGTGGGAGCGACGACGTCGTCTCTTTTGTTTCGCACGGTTTGAACTGAAGTGAACTTGTTACATTTTCTGGAGAGAGCTTGCTCAAAAGGTTTCGGCAATATTGGCATAAATAGCTAATACGCTTTCTCAGGCGGACAGTGGGAGTATATGACGATGCTAATACTCTGTTGACTCAGTCACGGTGTACCATGCCAGGAGGTGAGGGATGGAGTGGGACGGGGGTGAAACGATTGAGTGAGAGTGACACTGTAGTGGGACACCCACGTCTTTCGAGCTCTTAGTCTGACGTCGCTCTGTACTGGGGAACTATTGCATTTCGTTCCCATCATAATTACAGCCCTGTGGTGCCCGCTCGCTGAAAAGATGACCTGTAGCTGCGCTCACTGGTTTAGTTAGACGCTCCTAAAAGCTATTGCCCGAATTATACCTTCGTCTCTAAAGCACATCTCAGTAACAAAGACTTTTGCTAATTGATCTACTCATTGAATACTAATTGACTAGAGGCAAGCTTTCCAGTTGTACTGCGGTTGTAGAGACTGAATCAAGCGGATTCGACAATGTTGGCTCCTACCTGCAGGCTGGCGGCGTGGCTCCAGTCGGCATAGAGCATCAGGCTCAGGCCGCCCATGGCACCTGGCAGGGTTGCGCCACGAACCAGCAGCAGGACGGTGGAGCTCACGTGGAGCCACACCATCGCGTTCAGGAACTGCGCTAGGAGTGATGTCATACGCTTTACACTATGGACCGTACATTCGAGGGAGATCCTGCTAAGTTCAGAACAAACGCTGCGCAAGCTAGCTTTGTGAGCGGTAGCATGAAAGAACAAGACTCCACCAGACGGGAGACAGCAGCGCTTAAGTTTGTTTTTTGATGTCAGGACGGCGCGAAAACAACAAGGACAAAAAAGGCACACGAACACAACTGTTGTGTTCGTGAGCCTCTTTTGTCCTTGTTGTTTTCGCGCCGTCCTGACATCTTCAAAAAGCTATGCACCAACTAGCCCAAACCAAAGTACTTCCTGAAGTTTGTCTTTTGTGGTGTGCGGGTCCTCGTCCTATAGTGTTATTTACGGTCAAGGTACTGCTTATCAAGATTACCCTACATTCTAAAACAAAGTGATTTCTCCAATCTCTCCCGCGTCTGTTTTAGGATCTGAGACAGCAATGAACACGCTAGAGAGAGTGAAGTATAGTTTGCAGGCTTGAAATTTCCTATTTGTAGAAACGTAGGGCAGGAACGTTGTGAATGTTAGACAGCCATCCGCGTGCTGCTTGTCTGTTTGTGAAAGCCAGAAGAGTGGCACGGCAACTGGGACTACAGCTCACTTCTAGGCTGCCGAAATTCGACACCGTATTTTCAGATTCAGCGTTTGAACGAAATTGTCAATGTTTTTGAGTAAGGATTTATTATGCCAAACTGTGAACAGCAGACATCGCCTTGCAGGAACTTGATGCAGTGAATTTTTGCTATATACTTAAGGACCAGGTACTTACGAGCTAGACGCTATCGGACATTCTTAGCTCAGAATGCTGACAATGAAACAGGACGGTGAAAATAGTGATGATAACGATGATCATGGCCATCCTCAACGCCATAAGTCAACCAGCACAAGTAATCGGCCCTATATTGGAAATGTATTGGCAAACGCCGGTCCTACAAAGGATACCAGAGTAAAACCACCCAATTGCAATGTTGGGCCGATTACCTGTGCTGCTTGGGGTCTCAGGCAGGATGGCGTGGTAGGCAGCTTCAGGCAAACACTACGATCGGACCAACAGTGGCCCAGACGAGCCTCGAAGAGTACGCACACGCTTGGCCGTGGTGAATCCCCGGTGAGCGAGGGCGAACACCAGCACCCATACGGCGGCCAACGAGAGAAACGGCTGGGCGCGGATGTCGCTGAGGGAGTGGAAGTCCTCCTCCACCCAGTCGGAGGGGCGTCGCCTGCAGGCACGGCATACAGTGACCTTTTCCAAGCTATAAGCGTTGAAAGCTGTAAGCCACTGTCATCCTATGGTCTCATCTCTGAGCTGTGCCTCTGTACGGGTCACACCTTCCTGAGGTGATAGGACATGAGGTGATAGGACATGAGGCATGGTAACGAAAAAGGAGAATCCTATATATGTTAGCGCGGATCAATTAAAGGGAGAATCTGGGGCCAAAAACACGTCAGTTCTAGTCGCACTTGTAGTCCAATTGTAGCTATTTTATTTATTTATTTATTTACTTATTTATTTATTTATTTATCTATTTATTTATTTATTTATTTATTTATTTGTTCAACGATTCCTGCAGCGGCCGGAGGCATTATTGCAGGGAGACGTAAAACAAAATTAAGCATTACAAGTGACATACTCAAATGATGGGACATTTCGAACAACGCGTGGAACAGATATACACACAAAAAAAACACGCACACACTGGCGTACATTGAATTATGCCGTCTTAGGATCAAATAAATTTTAAGAATAAATGCATGAAACACTTCCACAGATGTGCAGTCAGCCATCGAATCACGAAACCGAATCAAGCTGATAAATATATCCAATGCGCCGGCTCCGATCAACATCTCTTATGATCTTTGCACACAATGAGAGAATGCAGGCAGTCATCTGCCGGAAATGCGACGCCTGCGGTCATCTATATGGGGCAGGTGCGTGTTTAATTTGTCCAGCTTCCATGAAATTGTTACTTTTTTCTAGCGGTGACGCAGTTTGAAGCAATATTTTAATACGAAATGTTTTTGCTGAAAAACAATTTCCGTTCTTCCATCTCACCGATATTCAGAAGAGATTTGCGGCCCCCTCTGTCGTGTTTCTAATCAACTGCTGTAACAAAAATTGCATTGCTGATGAGAGAAGCTCGCTGAGCAAGCGAACACGCACTGCTGGTACGGCTGCAGGTAGTTGTACACTCCGTGCATACAGGCGTCCATATCGTGGCGGTACACCTCGGGTGGCACCAGCGCTACAGGCAGGTCTTCCCCTCCTGCTGCGCCCACGGCCGGCATGCCCTGGCTAAGCGCCTGCAGCCGGAACGCCTCCACGAGCCGAGCGCGGGTGATCCTGCACAGCGACTGCGCAGACGAGCGATACGAGCACATTGCTTCGTTCCGCTGACCAGCTCACACTTGTTGTACAGGCATTTCACTCAAAACACATCAATCCGACGTCAATTCAGAATGTCCCGAAGACTACTAATATGGCCGTCTTGAACTGCCTCGGAGACTTTCCAGGGTTTACAGTGTCCCCAACAAAGCAGAAAATGGATTCTAATTGCTCCTTCTCATACCCTACCCGTTTACTTTTCCTTGGCGTTTAACTGTCTGATGCACCTAATCTGCAACAAAAATACCAGCACGCACAGATACACTGAGTACCGACAACTACAGACGTGAATCATGGGGCCTTATGCCAGGCTGCGCAACTCCTATTCTCCATCTCCCATGTTCCTTGCAGCACTATGGAAGGTAGACACCGTCTCAGCCAATCAAAAGTTCGTCAAACATGTTCCTCCGCGCCTCGCTGTCTGCGTGTTGTCTGCTCCCGGCGCGCACAGATATGGTAAGAAGCGTATGCACCGCTAAACGAAATGATTTTGTGGGACGTTTCGCTATTTATGCTATTCGCACAGTTAATTCAGCGTAGGCAAACGGAGGCGCAACGATAAGCTCAGCCTAGTGCCGCAATCTGGTTGTTAGAGCAGGAACTAAATCTGCCAGCAAATGTAGGATTACAAGCGGCAGAATCGTGACCAGAAATAAAACAAAACCAGAGTTTATCGCTCATACGTTTTCTAATAGGCAAGATATGACGAAGGGAAAGCCCGGTGGCCCATTTATGGCCATTGGACGTACTGAAAACGGCAGTAACAACCCCAAATTCAGTCTGAAGAGAGGGATCCTGCTTCTATGGGCGCCGCAATTTTGCGCCCGCCCTTGTGCCCTTCTCCGTGTTTGTATTATTTTGCGCATTAGCTTTACTCAACGTTGTACGACCGACTCGCCCTACAACACGCACTCTTGGAACGACATTTTAGCAGTGCGACGCAAGCTGAACTCGGGAAATAGAGAGTTTTAGTATAGCGTCAGCATGATTGCGGACATGAGGGAAATAACGTCAGCCTCCCGCAAGCAGCTTATCCCCACGGAGTTTTTGCATAGAGTTCCGAACACGTTAAACGCTATCTACTTTAGATGGAGGTCATGGAGGCGAAAGGTGCCTTTTAAACGATCGCAACTGTCGCTAATTTTCCAAGATATTGTATTTCAGACTATTTTACAGCCAATTAATATATTAGCGTTTATTTCCGCCAGAAAAATGTCCAAGCAACTCCTCGGCAACTAAAATTCTATGAAATAAGAGATGTAAACGCTGCCGCCATCTTTTCAAGGCAATGCTTATATAGTACAAACCGCTCGAACAAGGATATTTTTCTTAACGTGACGTACAATGTACAAACATTTCTTGTAAATGTAACATAAAATATTCAAGTACATAAAACACCGTGACAAAGTATAAAATCTATTTTCGTTACGTTCCGGGCGGTTGTGTTACGTTTCGAGCAGCTGCAGACGGTTGCAGCGCAACTTGAGGCCCCATTTGGCCGAGAAGTGCCAGAATCGAGAGTGCACCTTAAAACCAGGCTAAATTGCAGCTTGATATTCGTCGTCAAACCAAGGTCAGTCATAGCGAAAGGCAGCAACAGCAGCAGTTACTAGTAAGCGTGCGTACCTGAGCCGCAACGACAGCGTATTCTGCTTTAACCAGCGGCTCTCACTTGGGAGGACGCCGCTATGTTTGCCCGGAAAGTGCGCAAAAGCCGCAACAGCCGCGACGGTTAAAAAATTGAAAATTGCTTTTTGAGGAAAGGAAATGGCGCAATATCTCTCTCACATCTCGGCGGACACCTGAACCGCGTGTTAAGGGAAGGGATAAAGGAGGGAGTGGGAGAATAAAGGAAGAAAGAGGTGCTGTAGTGGAGACCTCCGGAATAATTTAGACCACCTGGGGATCTTTAACGTGCACTGACATCGCACAGCACACGGGCGCCTTTGCATTTCGCCTCCATCGAAGCGCGGCCTCCGCGGTCGGGTTCGAACCCGGGTACTCCGGCTCAGTAGCCGAGCGCCCTAACCACTGAGCCACCGCGGCGGAGGCCGCAATGGCAGCGCTGGCTAACGCTATTCCCCGTTAGCGCTGTGAGCATCCGCACTCTGGACCCGTTATTTCGCCAAGCACGTAACACGCAATCTCGCCAACGCCGTTATGCAAAAACACACTAATAGCGTACGCAACGCAAGCGTACGGTAAAGCTCGGTTTGAAATAGCGTTTGGGACATTTACACAAAAAAACGCTATTTTTTGTTTAGCGTACGCTACCCCATATGCCCATTTTATACTGGCACTACATTCTGCTGCGTCAGAACGTCGGCCGCCGCGGTTATGGCGCTCTGCTACTGACCCGAAAGACGCGGGTTTGATCCCGGCCACGGCGGTCGAATTTCGATGGAGTCAAAGTTCTATAGGCCCGTGTACTGCGCGATGCCAGTGCACGTTAAAGAACTCCAGGTGGTCGACATTTCCGGAGCCCTTCACTGCGGCGTTCCTCGTAGCCCGAGTCGCTTTGGGACGTTAAACCCCCTATAAACCAGAACGTCGCCTCCAGCGGTCGACGAACGGGCCGCCTTCATACGTGCGCTGTAAAATTGATACAATTTTGGAATGTGCTTTGTTACGTTTCCATGAGAAAAAGAGAGAGGGGCTGGGTGCGCAGCACTCCTGCGTGGTACTCAGCCCCGAATAGCTCCTGCACGCAAATACCGTGGTGTTTTCAGATACATAGGGTTTGATATACAGCAGTGAACAGAGAAATATCATATTTTCAATTTTTTAAGTAAAAATCCAGAATATCGCGAATATAAACGACCTATCAGCTATTTCTGAATATATTATGATGTAATGATCCACTCTTCTTCAGTCAGGAATTGCTGGAAACGTAACTGTTTGCCTTCAGGTCGTTTTTCATTTTTTTCCTTTCATGGGCGCTTCGCATTGCATTAATTTTCAGTCTTGTAAATTATCATGAACTTGCTATCACATTTAACGGACATATTCTGAGCTCACATGCATTACTGCATATTTTGATAAGGAACAGGTGGAGCGTGAGGTTAACATAACGTTGTCAAGGCCACTCAAATTACAATTATCCGCGTCCACACCCATGGTGTGAAACACACTCCTTTCACTGGACTTCAGAGTAGCGCAGTCGATGCCATCGCAAGTATTGGAGATATGTTCAGAGGAGGTTTGGTTTTTCAATCAGGCAAGAACTACCAATAAAGTTGTTGAGAAAGACGTTATTTGCGCGAACCTGGAAACCTAAGAGGGACTGTTGTCGACGTTGCCGATGATGTAGCCCTGTTATCAGGCTCTACAGTAACGCAATTTACTGTCAGACGTCATATACAATGTGCTGCACTAACCGACAGGACCCCACCTCTAACCCTGCATATCTGTGAAAAAAATTGTTTGCAATATGAGGTAGGTAAAGGAACATCAGTTATGGATACTGCACGAATGGAAAAGTGTGATTTCACTAGACCAATCGAAGCTCCTGTCCTACGGGAGTTATGGAAATTATTGTATCCGTCGGTCCAACTGCAGTTCATATGGACCTAGTTACAGACTTCCAACGTTAAACCATAGAGGTCGGAACGTAATGACACGGGACTGATTCTCCGCTCGTGGAGTTTGTCTCCATGAGAAATTCAAGGTACCATGAGCGAAGATGTTCCTCAGGGCATTCTTGAAAAATTTATACTTACATATAGGCACGCAAGAATCTATAAGTTTGGATGCGTGTTTCAACACAATTACGACCCGAAGCACTCTTGTAAAATATTGGATGAATAAGCGGACGGTGGACCTTATGGAGTGGCTGAGCCGGGCTTCTGAGATTATTTCGATTGAATAAATTTGGATAAGCAGCGCGTCGCCAGAGGAATAGAAAAGAAGCCAGCAGCGCCGAGCAGAAAGACGAGCAGCTGCTGGAAATGTGAAGAAACATGGACTTGACGTTCACTGACAGCTTCGTGGAATCCATGCTTCAGCGGAGTGAAGAAGACATTGCCGGTCTTAAAATTGTTGCCTCAATTGTAACAAGGAAAACATATAATCGCCGATAGCTTCACGCAACGCAGATATCATACCAGCAAAAAATTTGGTGTGGGAACTAACTGTCGCTTAAAATTATAAGAATTGGTTGCTGTTGTGTAAAATATCTGCCATTGCCATCCAACTAACTCGTATGCAAATATTAGTGCGGTAAAAAAGTTAACTAAAAAAACGAATATATCTTTTTGTTCAGTACTTGCACGTTCTGTTCTGGACTCTGCTTTGCTTAGGAACGACTGCATTGGTGCATTGTGAAATCGGAAAACAACTATGAACACCCTTGTTCCATGCATTCCTATGTTCCGAACTCCTGTCTGTAGCCTCTTTCCCCCCATCTGTTCACAGCAGTGCCGCGCAGTCTTGCTTACGTTACAGACTGGTGCAGAACAGTATGCGTTAATGCTACGTTCAGTAGGTCTAACAGCCTATGAGGACGCGTTGTTGAAACTAACTTACCTTCGCCGAGAAAATTATTTAAGCACCGATATTGACAGGACAGTTCACCTGTAAATTTTATTGATATCTACGAAACGAACTTAGGCATGAGAGCAGGAGGGTCGGTCTGCGGGGGCACTCACGATTGCGTGCCTGGGCACGTAGCAGGTGCGGTTGGGTGCGAGCAACACGCCGTGCGAGCAGTCGTTCCAGGCAGCCTCCCTAGCCGAGCCGAGCAGGTAGAGCAGCTGGTCGGACACAGGCACGGAGTCGCCCACCATGTGCACAATCGCGTACAGGCTCATGGTGTAGCCGAGGCCTGCGAGAAGCAAGCGGTGACGAATGAGGTGTGCATGCTATTCCATAATTTTCCTAAGCTGCTTGTCGTTTAGCACAAGCTAGCTCAAAGCCGTGCAGAATCAACATGCCGCGTAGTGTACCTCAATCCTTCAAGAAGATTTGAGAAAGCTCATTACTTATGTATCCAGGAGCGTCTACGGATTAAGAGCACTAGTCCTCGACCTCCTGGACTCACCAGGATTAGAACAATCGTAGGCCTCAGGTCAAGGAGGATTATAATCTTGAAGATCTCAGGCTAGCAGGAGGGCTCTGAGGACTCTACGGGGTCCAGGACCGCTTGGCGCACACTTACAGCAAGCAGAGTTCGAAAGTTCGAAAACTATATTAAGAGTTGAAGCGCTGGCAGCTTGGTAGCAACGAAAACACAGTCAGCAGAACATTTTAGACTGAATAATTGGCACGAATCGGAACGGTGCTGAAACGGGGTGGCAGGTAAGATAGCATAAAAGCCTGCAATCAATAAACTTTTTTTTTCTTATGAAATCTGATCTTGACATTTCACCGTGGAGTAGTGATACTACGTGGGTCTACATGCTTCTCGGGCCTTTCAGTACATGAGGAAAACAGCAGTTGGGTGGTCACAGATTAATGCGCAGGTCCCACTTTATGCCCTGCGTATATTGCTGGCAGATCACCGCAAGTCCCTAAATGGTGCAGCGTCTTCCAACTTCTTCCAACCTTTCCTTAAAATTCAGCAATTGCTAAGGGTGTTTTCCTCATTTTGACAAGACCGGCTTCTTGTTCCCACAGAGCTAAGCTATGTAGGGAACTGGTAGAAGTGTACTTGATGAAGATGTGGACGAGTTTAAAGAAAACGCTGTGGCTGAGGAATATGCTGCTGTGAAAACTTATTGTTTCGTGGGACCGAGGAGTTCCGGTTTTATTGGTTTTAGCCTGGAACATTAGTTTCGTTTTTGACGTCACTGATGAATTTCGAAGAGGCATCCTGCTAGCCCAATGTTTAGGAGAATCCTCAATTGGAGTAAGACTTGTAATAAGGGTGTTATGACTTTCTTAGTAAGTACTATTTACTTTTTAATCTCTTGGTTGAAAATCAGTATTTACTCTCTTATTAGTGCAGCTGCTGTTAATTTGTTTTCGGCGCTGCTCAGCCCTATTAAAGCCACTTTAAAAGATGTGCTTTGGTGTTGGGAGGTTTTCAGGGTGAAAGCTTATGTGTTTGAGTGGTCTAAGTGATTAGTAGATGGTTCGTGCACCGACCGATGAAGAGCGGAACTGTGCTGAAGATGCCCCTGTTGCCGTCTCCAGCAAACTGGGCCAGGTTGCTCTCCAGGCGCATGATGGGGAACGCTACGACGCCCAGGAACGCAAGGTACGCCAGCAGGAACGGCACTGCATCGGGAAAGAATCGCGCTCGGTGCAACATGACCCAAAACAGCAAACAGCTCAAAAAATTGGTGTCTCACCACGACTTTGAGCGAACTTCTATACACACTGAGCTTGAATTGCTTTTAGAGGACTCCTAAACACCAGCCGAATGGGAGGAGGGGGGTAAGTCTAGGCTGCGTTCTCGTGACCTAGACCACGATGAAACCAGCCAACATCGAAACTTCTACAACGCGACGACACCACGGAAGTACACCATTCAGCATGGTCTTGATATCAGAGACGGCAGACAAGATGGAAAAAGCCACACTAATGCACAGGATACTAACAACGACGAGACAAAGACAACACCACTGCAGAGCTAGACTTGCAAATCCAGCTGCTAGGCCGCGTGGCGATGTTATTTCTACGTCTTATCCATCGTCCCTGAGCACTGTCTACGTCATGCGGGTGGCATAGCGCAAAATTCTGCATCCCCCCCCCCCCTTCCCCAGATGCGCGTCTCTGACCATGCTCATATCGGTCAGTTTTCTAGAAAGGGTGCATTCTTCACAGCAAAATAGTTGCAGTGTATTTGCTGAGAGCATGTGTAGCATCGGTGGCATTCTGTATATCAGCAAGAATTCTTTCTCATAAACTGTGCCCTTTTAAGAGGAGTACGCATATCCGCGCACCTTCCATATCATCGAAATGTCTACGGCGGGACGCTCACCTCCTCCGTAGACGATGAACATCATGGGAAACTGGCTCGCGTTGACGCTGCCGGTCGTCATGATGAAGAGGGTGGCCAGCTTGTGCGCCCGGCTCTGATAGTTCCTCAGGCTGTACCCCTAGAAGACGGTGGCGAAGAGTCCTCTAAGCACATCGCTATTAACAGCACTGTCATAATCACAAACCACACCATGCTTGCTCAGCCTCAAATTAATACCACCTATTGCCTCTGTAGCATTCGGCAATCGATCTTTCTGTCTGCCGTACCTTGCATTCCTTCCCTTCCCTTGGCCCTTCCTTTTTTTACTCCTGTTCACATTTCTCCAAACCATTTTCCCAATTTGTTGAGAACGTTTGCATTGCATTCTTATGATTCATGTGATCGGTCTAGTGAGAACGAGCAAGGCGCGCTAGCGGTGCAGGATATAGCTCTCGAGATGAGGGCGCTTTTATTAAGCGTCCTCAGAATTCGTTGCGCGTTAGAGTAATCTGAAAGACAGGTCATCAGTCATGCTCACTAACACAACAGAACAAATTAAAAAAAATTTCATGTCTACAGACTTATCATATAGAAAGTGGTGAAGGCCTAGCAGCGGAAAACCACTTAGCGGTAACGCCTTCTGAGCCCTTAAGGACTACGTCCCCGAGCCCCACGCGCGAGCCACTCGCAAAGTGGTTTTAGCAGGCCATTCAGCTAGCTTCGCATGCTAGCTAAGCGACATGACATCGCGGGCATGGGATGGAAAACACTGCGAACGCGGAGGTAGGCTTCAGTGGGGCCAGCCTCGAGGAGCGCTGTGCCATCGAACTGATAGCGAGGGCAGAGACCTAAGCCTACCTCCTGCTCCTCCTCGCTGGACGACGTCATGATGGGGCACGACGTGTGCGGGCACGAGGCTGCTGGAGCACGTCGTTTTGTCGAGGACGCTTGCGAAGAAAGCAGATGTGCCCTAGCCACCGCGGTGAAGAGGAACAGCTGGGGTCAGAGGCGTCCGCTTCTCGAAACGGTCGTTCTTCTTCTGGCAGCACGCGGGTGTCGGCACGCGCATATAGGGGCGCGTGCTAGGGTTTCTGCTTTTTCTTCGTTTGCCATTGTACCCGGCCGCGGCGGCTGCGTTTCGATGGAGGCGAAACGCAAGATGGGTGCGTGTGTTGTGCGATGTCAGCGCACGTCAAAGAGTCCCGGCTGCTCAAAATTATTCCTGAGCCCTCCACTATACGGCACCTCTTTATTCTTTCACTGCAACCTTCGCAATGCTACCCTGCACTGGGGAAGGAGGTGAGGGAAAAAAAACGGGGTATATCGGGTGACGAACAGAGCCTATGAGTATATCGGGTGTTAGAGCGAACACTTTCAAAAAGTTTCAAAAATAAGCCTTTTCAGGTAAAAATACGCCTTTTGCGGCGTAGTATTACCAGTGTTGGCGGACACTAGAAAAACGGTTAATCGTCTTAAGTAATAAGCTGGTGAACTAATTTTTGATAATGAACTTTTAACTAGTAGAGTTAGGCGCCCAGTTCCAATTAAAGATTTGTAGCAGGTCGTCAGTAATGACCATAACAGTTCTTAAAATTTCGAAAACGCGATTTCTAAGGCGCCCGTGTGCTGTGCGATGTCACTGTACGCTAAAGATGCCCAGGTGGTCGAAATTATTCCGGAGCCCTCCACTACGGCACCTCTTTCTTCCTTTCTTCTTTCACTCCCTCATTTATCCCTTCCCTTACGGCGCGGTTCAGGTGTCCAACGATATAAGAGACAGATACTGCGCCATTTCCTTTCCCCCAAAAAAACCAATTAATATTATTGGCGCTGTGGCCCTACAAATTTGGCTATTTCGAATAGTTACGTGCATTTGAGGGGTTGCATTCCCTTTATGCTTTCGAAAACGCATTTATTTTCGTACGATGTAGCCCAATTTTGTCCAGCCACAGTGGCGACGGTAATCGCAGGGCTGACAGGTAACGCAGTGTTGACCGGACCACATACCAAAAACATGGCTTAGGTTGAGAGAGCCCGGGACTACTCCGCCGGTACTCCATAACATCGACGGTTTTTGCATTCGGTCATGCAACGACCCCCTTCCTCAGTGTCCCGCAACTGCCCCTACGGCCCTGCGGCCGGCCTAAGACCGCTTCCCCGAGGCGCCGGCTTAGAGCCAGGCTATCTAAAGCCCCGCGCGGACCTGGTTTCTTCGGAACCAGAAACCGGGCACATCGGTAGCCAAACGTGCACACACCCGCGTGCGGCGGGAGGTAGCATGTATTTGAAAAATGTTTGAAATTTTTACAATGCTTCCGTGCCGGGTTTCGTGGGTCCAGCCTGATGATATAACCAGGCCTGCGTCCGCTCAGGCATCGGACCGCACGAGCGCAACTGGCCCTCAGAGTCGCGTAGGAGTCGCTGCCACTCCCATGGGGTTCGCATCCCCAGAGGATGGGTCCCGGCCATAGCCGTCCCCACCGATGGCGGCAGAGTCTAGTAGCCGAACCTACACCGACCCGAAACTGGTGGCAAGGGGGGGACACGAGCAGGTTGCACAGTCGGATTCCCCCCCCCCCCCCCCCCCACCCCGCCCCCCCACCCCAAGCGTTACCACAACGGAAACACCGAGTGAAATAATTAGTGTCAGGGACATAAATCCAGCCGCGACAATTTCACAGTAGCCGGAGGTATCGTAGCTTTTCAAAGACGGTCCAGACACTGTGCTCTATATAATTCATAATTGCTCTAAGAGAACAGTACAACCTGCAGTAGGGTCACGGTGTCACTGTAGCAAAGAAGAGTCGCTATACAGTGTGATTTTGTTCAGGCCGGCGCTCCTTTTCGAACCCTATAACCTACGTTGATGCTCAGTGCATACCGAAGCGGCTTCCACCATTTAGAACGGAGCTTTTCTGTGAGCACCGCTTGAGGAAATGAACACGTAGTCGGCAATGAAGCTCTTCTCACGAGATCTCAGGAAACTCTTCTCACGAGCAATGCGTTTTGTTTTTCATTTCTTTTAAGATTGGGAATCTTTTTGTGCAAGTGTCCTCTTGCACGAAGTTACTAAAGGGTATTTAGCATGTCGTTGCACTCATTGACCTCTACGTTAACATTCATGGCTGAACGTATTTTCGTGGCTTGCATGTCGTAGCAGTGTAATAGTTATGAAGCCTCATTAGAGCCTGCTCGCGTAAAGTAGAACTTTTGTTCTATAGTTAGTGACCCGCAGTCCAGAACTGTCATGTGGGTGGAATCATGTTAATCGATTCAACAAGAATGTTGGGCTAGCTGATGCTGGTTTACTGGCCGCGAAATCCACTAAGCCAGTACTGGGGTCAGACCATGAAAGTATAGTTGACAGAAATATATGGTGTTTATTGCGGGTCTGTAAGGAATCAACGGAGAAACACAGGCATCAGCCTGCAAGCATGGAGAATGCGGTGTCATTTTACGAACGCTCGCTTGCAGCCACTTATGCCACCAGCAACAGCATAAACGGTGCAACTGGCAGCTGTATCCGTCTCAGCACAGCAGACGTTCACCTGTCTCTACGTCTTATGTAATATCGGCAAAAAAAAGAAGGCTGTGGAATGCGAGTCTCCCAGAAAACATTTTTTTCGTCGCCATGGTGTCAAACGCAAAAATACATGCTGGTATGAGGTGACCGAAATACTCCATCCGCTGTTAACACCAGGCGAATTAGTCACTTGTTCGCCAACACCGTTAAACGTGCTGCCTACTGCGCATACGTCAAGGCTGTAAACGAAGTGTTCCAGTATATGTCAGGTCAAAGACAATAAGATAGAAGTTTCAGTGCTGTGAGCAAGAAGCCTGAAGGAGTTCAGAGTTCTCAGTGCCGCAGTTCTTGACTTCATCAGTAGCAGCGATCGTTTGTTTCCATTGCAGCATCTCACCGGACAAGTTTTCATCTAAATTCTCGGTCTTTAAAAGTATCGCTGCTCGGGCTAGTTTCCTTCTCATCACTTTTTGAGGGCCAACAGTGCTATTGGCCAAGCACAAGGAACTGGCGACCATCGCGTATGCTCGTTTCTACAGTGCGCCGTCCTATGTTTGTTAGGCCTCAAAGAAGTAACCCTTCAGTCTTAACGAAGTTCCAGGGGTTGCAGAGCTGAGGCATCATCTGCATGGTGTACCTGTTTATTCTTGATTCCGCGATAAAAACAGTGCCCAAAACCTTTCGCCCAACTCCTGGTAATAATTTACAGAGAGGCCTGTTTTTTGGCTTGCGTGCGATTTTAACGCTGAGAATCACGCCCGTTTGCCCTACTGAATTACGTGGACAACAGCAGCGCATGGCGTTGCGGAACAGAAGAAAATCCCTGTAAGGGGCACAGCAAGAAGAGGACGAGAAGCAACGTCGGTAGAAGAAGTTGTCCGCCTGAGAAGCAGGTTGTGCCATATTACTTGAGGAGAAGAAGAAGAAGAAGAAGAGAAGCAGGTATTCATTCAAATGAGGTGGCTGATTACTTAGCAAGGTCGGCTCTTGACGGGTCAGTGACACATCCCGTCCCGAATTTCAGCCTGCTGGCGATTTCCAGGTTTCAGCGGTTCCTACATATATCAGCCAGGTTACGAGATCCCTTACTAAATACCACTGACTATCAGCACTTAGCATATAATTGGAACGTCCGTTCGTGTAAATCCAGGCTGTGTGAGGTAACAATGACGCGGTTGCGGTGCAGGATTCCAAGTTTGAATTTATATCTACGCAGGTGTGGGTTGACACCGACGAACCTATGTGACGCATGTGGGAAAGTTGAATCTTTAGACCATTTTCTCCTCTACTGCCCAAAGTTCGCACTTCAGAGAAAGATTTACCTGGAGGACCCTCTCTCCAGGTTAGGGCTCCCTTTATCTTTGCCAGTATTATTATCGTTTGGTGCGAACGCCAAGGGATTTGCATTGGGTTCTATTTGTGGGTTACTCCACGATTACATAGTTGCAACTGGTAGGTTGATGTGCTAATTCTTTTAAAGTTCTACGAGCTCTACTTTTTCACCAAAATGCTGTCTGTTATTTAACTGTCAATATTGTTCTCTTGTTTTTATTCATTGATTTTTCAAAATTTACGATTGGTGCTACATTTTTGTCATCATCTTCCATGGAAACTTCTTTGTTTATTCAACTACACCTTGGCCAATCCCCTCCCCCCCCCCCCCCCCCCCCCCGCGTGGGTATGTGCCATATACCTGGGGTGAAGAAGAAGAAGAAGAAGAAGAAGAAGAAGAAGAGAAGCTGGCCACTTGCTGACCTCATGGACGTCAGTGCAGGTCAACCTGGAAAGGGGACTGACGAGAGGTGCGTGCGCTGGCAACGGAAGCAGAACACGGAACGTGGTGCGGAGCGCTGATAGCAGACTACTAGAATGTTCCATCCCTGCTGTGCCGAAAAGCGCGTGGAACACAGCTATGCCTAAAGCCTCGTCTCTGATCTCGCCGTCCATTGTAGCAGTTCAATCGGGAAAGGGTGCCGTGTAGGCTCTTCGCAGATGCGTATACGTACACTCAGTAAATATGATTATTATATTTGTTTTCGCTGAGCGACCATTGTGCTCGTACCAAGACCACGCCACCGAGAAGCCGGCAAAAAAGAAGGAACATAATAATTGCAGACGCATTTAGAAAGAATTCATATGAAGTAATTTTTCGAGGTAAGTCGTTAAAGGCAAGAACTAGCACCAGTGTGACCGCAGCGGCTACGCGAATTTGAACTTTGAACAGTTGAGAACGAAGCGGTTGCAAAGTTCGCGAGGTGGAGGATTTTTTGTAAAATCTACTGAACAAGGGAGCCGTAGCGTTCATTTGTTTTTGACATCGAAACATTTTTTGTTTTTGATCTTGGTCAGTGACCAGTGAACTTCAACCATCATTCCTGATCAGACGGCATGCCGTTAAACCATCGACTACAGCGTAAAAACTTCAGGCGTATTACGGCGACACGCGGCGATTCTTTATTATACAGTGTCCTGTTTCCATAGGTCGTAGCTAAAAAGCAGGATCTAATTTAGTTGCTCATATTCTCATGCCATACACAGCGACCACAAAAACGCGTCGGTTGATCAGAACTCTGGCAGAGTTCGTCCTCTTGAATCAGACGCCGAAAGTACGGACGGGTCGCCGGAGCAACCGGCACCTAATGCCACGAATGGAAAGCCGACATCGACCGCCGTCAGTGATCCCCAGGACGTTCCAGCCGATACGGCCCTGGAGAGCGCGCCAATGGATAGACACACCTCGGCAAGCCGACCTCATCAGGCTCCTGAACTGGACGAACGCGCTGCCTCGACGCAATATCCTCTTACGGCAGACACTACGCAATGGCCACCTGCCAGGCACTCGCATCTGTCGGATCAGGTGGGTGTAGAACAGTAAATTATACTATTTCAAATGTACCTCTGGGGCCATCTTTTGCTGAATAGAGCGGGTCGTTAGAGGCGAGGCAGTGTTACAGAGGGTTTCTAGGGGAAGATGCGGTGAAAAATAAGTAATTCTGAACATAATAACCCATTTCTTGATGTTCTTTATACACGGCTGACATGCTAATAAGTAGCATGTCTTCCAAGTTTATTCATGATGTGCGGAGTACGGAGTAGAAATTTAGGAAGTGGGGTGTTTTCCGGTGCAGGTTGTCTCGCGAGGTGCCGCTGGCAGTGCCAAAAAAACGTAATTTACAACACGCAGCACAGTTGCTAACAATCATATTTAAGTTTATTCCTGCCCTTTGTCGCCTGTTTAGGCGTTTTGGCGGGACAACCACAGAAACACAAAGACACAAAAAAACACCAGCAAATGCGGTATAATCGTGGTCTTGCAAGCCGTAATTCATAGGCAAGACAAAACTAACTCTGTGATTAGCGGAACTGATCAGACAGCCTTTATTCACTAATCTCTAGCCGTTATACTGCATCAGACCTTAGTTTTATTGCTGGTTACACCACTTGTCTTCATAGTTTAGCATATATGCGAGCAATAGCATTGTCGTCCTATGGTTGAAAAGCAAGAATAAGCCACAATAACTGAAAATACATGCCTCTAAGCAGTGTCGCAACCAAGAACGCCCTGCCTATGCATTAAGAGCTTTTAATTACTCAGGTAGCCATAGACTTTGCGACAATAACTGCGCTTTTCATTTTGTTATAAAATTACTTTGCTTGAACTTACGCGCAAATGCTGCCTTTCTAATCCTGGCTTTCTCCAGATGAACGTTCTTCCTCTCGTCATTGGCATGGAGGACACCTCTCCTGGCCGCAGCGGCTGCGTTTCGATGTAATAGGCGAAACGCAAAAGGCAGCCGTGTGCTATGCAATGAGAGTGCACACTAAAGATTCCTAGGTGCTCAGAATTATTCCAGAGCCCTCCACTACGACACCACTTTCTCCCTTTCTTCTTTCGCTCCCTCCTTTATCATTTCCCTTACTGCGCGGTGCGTGTGTCCACCGAGATGAGACAGTTACTGCGCCATTTCCGTTCCTCAAAAACAGTCTTAGTAGCTCAGTCTGATGTATGCTGAAGCGTCTTTTCTCGTCTACACAAGAGACAAACGCAGTACTATGTGCCCCATTCTTCGCCTTGCTTCTCCCGCAGCAAGAAAGGCCTGGGACCAGCTGTCGGAGCTCACCACACATACACGTCGAGGAACGCTCCGAGAACCGGGCCCTGCTTAGCTGCGGCTTCATCGGCACTGTTCTGGTGGTGGTCGCCCTTTTCCTGCTCGTCGTTCGTCGCGGGCACGACCAGCGTCACGAGACCCTGGTAGTCTGCGACACTGAGGACTGCGCGCAGCATGCCAAGTCTATCCTGGCCACGCTGAACGAGTCTGCAGACCCCTGCGTCGACTTCCACGCTCACGTCTGCGGTGGCGGTCGAATCGACTCCGTATCTGCTCCGCCTGACACGTTGGCACGCGCCTACAGCCGCGAGGTCATGAATACGCTTGGTAACCCTAAGGTGACGCATCGCACTGAATTTTGAAAATTAAAAAGTTTAGTCATTACCGTCCATCTTTCCTCGCCTCAGCCCAGCGACAGCTGGCTCAGCAGCTGAGCCTGAGGTCGTGAGGACAAATCCCGTCCGTAGTGGCCGCATCTCGATGGCGGCGAAATGAAGTTGAGGACACAGCAGGAAGCTATTGAAGGAAAAACAGCACGTACAACATAAGAAGGCAGGTAGAGAGAGAGAGAGTGGGTCAAGGAACAAAAGCCCCCTCAATGATATCCTAACATAAATTGACAAGAAATGAGGATGGGCCATACATGCAATGCGTTGAGATGACAAACGATGGTGTGTTAGGGCAGAGGTCATCAAACATTTCGGCCAGGTTGTCTGACCTGCTGAAGCACGGTAACTAGGTGATGGTGGGAACGCAGGGGTCAAGATGGGGTAGAGAGGTGCGTGGGTGCACATCCCTCTAGATAAAGGCTTGGTGGGTGGCGCTTCCGGGATGTGGAGAGCCTTCACAAGTCGCCATTTCGGGTGAGCAATACGAGTACTGCTAAGACAGTAAAACAGGTACAGCTATACTTACGCGCCTACGTACGAACAGGAAAGGTTCATTATTAAAACCCGATGCGATGCGCGCGTGATATCAGTCGTCGTGGTGGCGGTGGAGCAGGGGCATGACTGTTTGTGAGTATCGTGTCCCGCCGCTGACCGTATGTGACCCGCGACCCGCATTTTCGGGGCCCCTTTGTTAGGGAAACAGAGTGGATTTCAAGGGAAGGAAAACGGGTTAGCGGAGGGCCAACTGGTGGAATGGCATTAATAAGTCTGCGGCGATAAAATTTTCACAACTGGTGCGGGTCAGGTTTAATTTGAGGTCAGGGGGAGGTGCCTTCAAGGGGACACTGAGAAAAAAAGACTAAAGTTGGCTTGTAGCGAAGCGCGTTCTAATTACAAACAGACAATTCTCACCGAGAACAGAATTCTTGTAAGCTAAAAACAACCAAAAAACTAAATCATGTTGTCGCAATCTGCGGTTGATTTCGTTAGCAAAATGTGTGCATAGTCACCAAACTTTGAGCGCGGATCGCCGAGGTTACGCTACATCGCCATTCGCTTTAAAACGGCAGCAACCTGTCCTTTTCAGTAAGGACGTCACGAGTCTTAATCCACTGCTGGAAAGGTTTTATAAGCAGATTTTTCTCCGCGATAAATGCGTCTTTTGCTACCAGAAAAATACGTTCAGAAAGAACCAGAGAATCAATATATAGTTGGAACAATAATTTCACAACGCTTTCCTCAGTGGCTCTTTAAAGTGCGGTGGACATAGGCTGAAGAAGAAACGAAAATATGAACGTTTGCTGTGCGATGTCATTTATAGTTTCTTATATTTAGGGTGCTTTCTTTGCGGTAAATATTGGTTTACATTGCGTTTTTCTGGACACGAGTTATCCTAATTATGGATGCATATCTTTTAACGTAGGCCTTCTTGAATACAAAGCACATCTCTATGGCGGCAGTCAAGGCCTTCACTAATGTGGTCTACTGCATGAGTCGGAAAGAGGAAACTCCTCCTGTAAACATCTCGGAGTTCATGCAAGCCCGTGGCATTCCATGGCCTTTTGCCGATGCGAGTGCCGCCGGTGAACGGGGACCGCTCGCCGTGCTGAACGTCCTTCTGGACTTGGCCGTCAACTGGCGCGTGGGCCTCTGGTTCGAAGTCACCGTGTCTCAGACCGCGGGTGACGACAGCGCTGCCATCGTGGTGATAGGAGAGCCAGGACACCTGCCCTTGCTTCGTATGGAGCAGCTCGAAGACATCGAGGACGAGGCCTACTATTATTTAGCTCGGAACTTATCTCTGTTTCTCTCTGACGGAAGAGTCGTCCCGAACGATGCAGCTCTTGACGAGCTCCGTGTGGACGAAACGTCTTTTAGGAGGATCCTAGTACCCACGCAGAACGAGATCTATGGCGAGAAGTTCGATACTCTCCTATCCCTCAGCAACGTCTCGATGCTCTTCGAAAGCAGCTTATCCTCGCAGCAGTTGACCGGGCTCCTGAACAAGTACCTACATAGCGCTGTGAGCGTGAATTCTGGGTCCAAAGTGCTAATCCTGAATAGACAGCAATTCGGCCATATCGCCCGCCTGATGATCTCGCTTCCAAAGCGCAGACTCCTAAACGTCGTCGGGTGGACGTTCGCGTATACTTACGTCTGGTTCGCGAACGCTAACTTCAACTTCCTTTCAGCGAGTGTCGAAGACCTCAGCGCGTACGTCCAGTGTTTCATGGCGGCGCAGGAATCCTTCGGCATTGCACAGGCAGCGCCTCTGTTCCTAGACGCATTCGACGCTAACGAGAGGCAGAAAGTGGCCGCGCTCCTCAGCATGACTTCAGTGGCGCTGAGCGGATTCGTTCAGGCGTCGCCGAGAATAGCGGAGTCGACGAAAAAAGAGGCCGTGGCCAAAATCGCCTCCCTGTCGTCGAGCTGGCTGTGGCCGCCGGAGAAATATTTCCACGAGGATCCCCTCAGCGCGCTGTACGCCAACTTCTCCGATGAAGGCGAAACATACTTCGAGACTTGGCAGCAGACGAAGAAGGCCCTTCGTGCTGCATTGGCGAGTCCCCTCTACGGCAGTCTGATGACGTCTAGGTGAGGCTAAAAAAATGCTTTCATCTGTCCTTACCACTGGACCAAACGCTATCGGCAGTTCTATAGAAGGCAGTGGCAATGCGCTCATGCGAGTGAATTGTTTCCTGTGATTGCACAGAAGGCAGTTCCAAAATACCATTGCAGGAGAAACGCTGTCTGCAGTTTCACAGGAGGGAGTACCCACGTGCTAATGCAGGTAGTGCCAATAGGCTACTGAAGGTGAAGTGCTGTCTATGGTTCCAAAGAAGTTGGTACCAATACGCCACTGCAGGTGAAGCGCTGTCTGCAGGTCCTCAGAACGTAGTTCCCATATGCTAGTGCAGGTGTAGCACTGTCGAAAGTTCTGTTCCAAGCATGGTTGCGCCCATATATCTGTTGCAGATACCGATGGCGTTCAGGCAGTGTGCTGTACCTGTACGCGCTCAATGAACTCCGTCTCAGCCTGTCCGCGCTGTTCCCTCCATCGTATCTGCGCGAGGGTCGGCAGCCATGGCTTACGCGGGACTAGGCTTCCAGCTGGCGAGGGAGCTGGTGCGCACAGTGGACCTGCGCGGCCGTGGCCTGGACAGGGCGGGACGCCCCATCTGCTGGTGGAAGCCGAGCAAGAGCGGACCATCGCCTTGCAGGTTCTAGCAAGCGCCGCTGTGAATTGAAATTGCGGGAGCTGAACTTGGCTTAAATTGATCAGTTTTCTGAGACCATACCATTTCCTTACTTTTAAGAAAATGTTATCAGCTTTAAATGCACATTAAATGGGGGGCAGGAAGAGAGAGGAGTGTATTAGCGATTCATAACACCCTGAAGTTGAAATTAAGAAAAAAATGGACATGGACAGCGCATGTAGTGCGAAGGAACGGAACCGATGGTCTCTTATGGTAGCGAAGTGGATTGCAAGAGAACGTAGGTGTAGCAGACGTTGGCACGCATCAAATGGGAAAACGAGATTATGCGGGGGAGCCACAGCTGGCTTAAGGCAGGGCTGTTTGGAGATCATTTGAAAGGCATTTTTAAGCAGGCATTTTGGATCCTAGCGTTCCTGTAACGCTTGTAGATTTTAACAGCATGCGCAAATAGAATAGATCAGTAGTAAGTTCGCACCGTTCCTGTGTTTTCCTGTGCTTTTTTCTGTTCTCGTTCCCTTTAAAAAGACTAACATTCAGCTATAAACCAGCTAGTGCCCGAAGCAGTGTTCTCCGTCTGATATTATGTGCCGACTTTGCTTTCGCAGGTTGGACGGTGCCAAATCTGCCACGGAGCGCCGTCTGGTGGGCGACATCTTCGCCCTTGACGTCGCCGTGGAGGCCATGCGAAAAAGTTCGGAGATAGACCCGGATCGCTGGCTGAAGCAGCAGCTGAAGTCCCTCGAGAAGCTGTCGGCCACGCAGATTTTCTACATCAGTTACTGCAACCACTACTGTGGTGAGCCAGAAGGACGGCTGGCTTGTAACCTTGCCATGAAAGGGTCCGAGTTCGAAGGCGCTTTCAACTGCAAGCCAAAGCTACGGACTGCGCCCACTTGCCTGTTCGTGTAAACGGAGAGAAGAACTTAGACTGCAGTGGTTTTTCATTGGACGCTAGGCTTACACAGCCTTTTATTTCTCATCTTGCATGTTTCCAGTGAACCGTAAGTCCCGCTTCATTCTTCATAACCTGTTTCTGGTCTCGCTAAAGCTGGCCTTGGAATGGAGACAACAGCTTCAAGAACGATTATCCATAGCTGCATCTCTTTTCGTATTCGGTTGTACTTCCACTACATCGCGGTTAGATATCGCTCAACATCTCTTTTCGTATTCGGTTGTACTTCCACTACATCGCGGTTAGATATCGCTCAATGCTCTTTTGGACCTTGCACTAGAGGCTACCAGAAGTGAAAGTATATTGCGCCATTATCGCTGCACATTGAGACAATGACCATATAGCAGGCTTCATCTCCTGCTCACAAAGGAACGAGCAAAAGGGATGTTTGGTGCCCTGAAATACCGTGGTGTAGTTACGCCCAGCCGTGTTAGAGACTAGTCAGAAAGAGCTTTCTGAATATACGTTTAGTTATGAGCTCTTTCTAGACCTCTTGGAGTGAACACTCCTTGCCTGGAGCGTTCTGTACTATGCTTGTAGTGATATCAATACAGATGATATATGGGTGCCTGCGTGTCCGTTCACAACTCCATGCTCAGTGTTCATTTTTGCTTTTGCTATAGTGCGATAGTTCGCAGTCTAAAAGTCTAGAGGGAGGGGAGGGGGGGGGCTAGAAGTTGGCGAAGGCCCTCTTTGCTGTATGTATTCCCTTCCCTTCCGTGGTGCCACGCCGAAGCACCTTTTTTAGGATGAGGGAAGGATCTGGAGTTGGCGATATTGTCGACAGCTTGTTGCTTCCTCGGCACTCGTCACACTGTCCACATTTCGAGCTTGTTTGCTTAAACGTGAACCTTTTTGCTCTATGTAGTGATGTAGCGTTTCCTGCTATTACTGTCGTCACTTCTTCGCATCAGGAAGGAGTGTGTTGACGCCTTCCTATTTTCTCCACCGCAATTTTCTTCTTTTTCAGTGCGTGCCAGATATTCCTCAAACCTCTTAGTCCTACTTTACAGTTGCAGCTGTAAGTGGGAGTACCTACGATATAAACGGCATCACAATCGTACTTGCCAACTGAAAAGTGCTGCGTTCACCTTCTGGCCATCGCGTGAATTGCACTGCGTCAGTTTCAATTCACGTAGCGATTATCGTATTATGTCATTCGAGCAGTAACGAATTCAGCTATCACGGACTACGAGAGCACAAAGCTTTGTGTGTGCAGACGCGAAATATGTTTAGTTCGAATCTTGGCCAGTACAAGTCATTGTGTTTATCTGTTTTGTATAGAGATATTCGTATTCTCAAAATCAGCAATAAATTTCTGGACGAGAACTGAAGCTACGAAATGCTTGGCTTTGCAGAGACTGCCGTAGCACAACCGCTTTAGCGACAAGGAATAGGAACCCTGACTTGCGGCTGAAATCTATGCCAGATCAGCAGTACGTCCTTGAAGCATGCGCCTTATACAGTGAGATAAATGACGATGCCGCAGATGTTTTACCAGCTCCTATATATACTCGTTCGTATAAAACAGACACTTTCGCCTCGGTGTCTCTTGAGTTCCTTCCTGCTTTCCGCATCGCAGCTGCACAGCGCGTATGGACCAGGCTGCCGGTTCCGTATAGCGGTCTCTACCTTTTCCGCTTGAAAGCATTTTACGCGGTAGCGTAAGGAGCTCATTCTGCTGAGAACCTGGCGTCGGCCGTCGTCCCGCGACAGCCGGAAAAGAATCCCAGAATATAGAAGATCAGAATATAAGAGTAATTTAATAAAGAATAGCCGGCATCGGGGTTCGAATCCAGGCCCCCCGCATTCCAGGCACCTAGTGAACGCGTTGCGGTGTGCATGACATGGTAACGTGTGTTTGTGTACTGATGGTATAGTAATTAAAAAGAAAAAGTCACACACACACACACACACACACATATATATATATATATATATATATATATATATATATATATATATATATATATATATATATATATATATATATATATATATATATATATATATATATATATATATATATATATATATAGTATACAAAGATAAACGTATTTGGTTGCTAGAGGCAAAAATTCAAAGTTGAAAACGCTTCATTTAGCCATAGATTTATTTTGAGTCGACGTTTCGGACAGAGCCTGTCCTTTCTCAAGACTGAAGTTACAGGGGTCTTCTTCCTCTTCTTAAGGAGTTGGCACTGGCACACATGTACGACACATGAACAAAAGAAACAAACGGTGGCAAAGAATACTAGAAAAGATACAGATAGAAAGGGAAAAAAGGGGGAACAAATAAAAAAGAAAAACGTGTTGTACCCCGCCGCCCCCCCCCCCCCCCCCCCCGAAGCCGCGGGGAGCCGACCCCGGACCAGGGAGACAAAAAAAAAGAAAACACGGAGCGGGAGAGGATAATGGCTACCCATCAAGGCAACAGAGCGGCGGCGTGTAAGGTGGACAGGAGCAGACGGTGGCGGGATCGCCCTACACACAAAAGTTAAAGACGCGTGCACTCGCGTGCCCCGTACACAAAGAGTAAACAAATAAGCAGAATAAAATGCAGACCGGGTCGGAGCTTCCGTCATCTTGAACCACTTCGGCAGCCAGAGCCAAGGCCGAATCAGCGGCGCCGTGAGCTTAACTAAACACACGTGCACTGTGCATGAAAACACCCAGACACACAGCAGTAAAACATCCGAGCTCATGCCAGTGTCGTGTGGCGGCTAAATGACAATGGCGGGAGCATTTAAGCGAGTAAGGTGTACAGAAACAGACGGTGGCGGAATTGTCCAACATATATAAATTGGAGATGCTTGCACTCGCGTGACCTGGCCAGAAAAAGTAAACAAATAAACAAAATAAAATGCAGACAGGACAGGAGACTTCCGTCATCTGGAACCATTTCCGCAGCCCGAGTCAAGGTAGAATCAGCGGCGCCGTGAGCTTAACTACACACACGTGCACTGTGCCTGAAAACACCCACAAAAGAAAAAAAGTGGAAAAACATCCGAGTTCGGCCAAGTGTGGTGTGGGAGGTAAATGTGAATGGCGTGAGCAATTAGGCAAGGGTTCTTAAATTGCACCCCGTCGTCAAGGTAATCGAACTGGGAAGATAGGGGCAGGATGGGGTAGGGAATGAAGAAATGTGTGGTTCAAGTGGTTCAAGATGACGGAAGCTCCGACCCTGTCTGCATTTTATTCTGTTTATTTGTTTACTCTTTGTGTACGGGGCACGCGAGTGCACGCGTCTTTAACTTTTGTGTGTAGGGCGATCCCGCCACCGTCTGCTCCTGTCCACCTTACACGCCGCCGCTCTGTTGCCTTGATGGGTAGCCATTATCCTCTCCCGCTCCGTGTTTTCCTTTTTTTTTGTTTCCCTCGTCCGGGGTCGGCTCCCCGCGGCTTCGGGGTGGGCGGCGGGGTACAACACGTTTTTCTTTTTTA
The DNA here is from genome assembly GCF_052857255.1 of Amblyomma americanum. Taxonomy (NCBI): domain Eukaryota; kingdom Metazoa; phylum Arthropoda; class Arachnida; order Ixodida; family Ixodidae; genus Amblyomma; species Amblyomma americanum. The sequence continues at coordinate 127,563,784 of NC_135499.1, forward strand.
TTTGTTCCCCCTTTTTTTCCCTTTCTATCTGTATCTTTTCTAGTATTCTTTGCCACCGTTTGTTTCTTTTGTTCATGTGTCGTACATGTGTGCCAGTGCCAACTCCTTAAGAAGAGGAAGAAGACCCCTGTAACTTCAGTCTTGAGAAAGGACAGGCTCTGTCCGAAACGTCGACTCAAAATAAATCTATGGCTAAATGAAGCGTTTTCAACTTTGAATATATATATATATATATATATATATATATATATATATATATATATATATATATATATATATATATATATATATATATATATATATATATATATATATATATATATATATATATATATATATATATATATATATATATATATATATATGCTGATTAGGCATCAGAATTGCGCTGATTGAAGAGACTGTGTTGTGGTGCGCATGCGAGCGTGCGCGCGCGCGTGTGTGTGTGTGTGCGCGCGTGCGTGCGTGCGTGTGTGCGTGTGCGTGTGTGTGTGTGTGCATGCGTGCGTGTGTGTGTGTGTGTGTATGTGCGTGTGTGTGTGTGTGTGTGTTATATCGTGCAATGTAACCTAGGTAGTTACCGATGTGTATGAGTATGTAGTCGCATAGTATATCGTGCAATGTAGCCTATTGGTGATTGGTAATCGGTAATTTTGATTGCAATCGATGACCGTGATCAGTAATGTGATTGTAGATTCGTAATAAGTGAGAAATGAGAAAGAAAATAATAAAATCAAAAAATAGAGGGGAAGGCGCTATCGTATCTACTCTTAAGGCGAAGCTTAAGGTTTGTTTAGGGTCTTGTTTAGGATCCAAGGTTTGTTTAGGATCTTACACCAAGGGTAGATACTTTCTGTTTATTAAAGATTTGCTTAAAGATGTTCTTTATTATATAAATTCCTCCCAGACTCCGTCGCGGGTATCGTTATGTATTTAGGGGCGTTGTCTTGTCATAACGTTATGACCGCAAATCGCTTGCATCGAAAAGCACAACCTCGAACTGATAGCAGGAGCTCTTAACTGCGTAGGAGTGCCCTGCTTCTCTTGTCTTTTGTTGGCATGTTTCTTGCGAGAAAATGGGCAAACCTGCACTCAGGAGCCGCTTTTAGTGGGTGGCAACATAATCGCAGTAGTCAAGGTACACCGACATGACTATATATATATATATATATATATATATATATATATATATATATATATATATATATATATATATATATATATATATATATATATATATATATATTGCATACACTCAATCGCCGAAGCATTGGGGAGGGGAGTGTGTTACAAGAAGCAAAATACAACGTACAACACGGCATAAATGCAGTACAAAAAAATACGAATAGGTATCGCGATATGTCAAAAAGCGAGGAAGAGAAAATATAAATGCAATAAAAATAAATGAAAACTAAAACAGAAAACACAAATAAAATTATAAATCAAATGGCAAAAAGAAAAAAAAGAGAATAATAAACTTTTAGGTGAAATCACAAACGTGAACAATGCTTGCCTGAAAAGAGCTTAATCTGATATGGATGCTATATCTGCTAGAAGTGGTTCCAATGTCTAGGGGCGTTTGGCAAGAATGGATAATAAAATGCGTTAGTGTGGCAGTGAGGAAAATCAACTTTGTGATGATGGTCGACACGTGAGGAGCGGCAGCTAGCCGACATGATGAATTAACTGTTTAGAGACTCATGGTAGTAGACTTCATGAAATAAGCGGAAAGATTTTGCAGCGCAACGACAGATATAGTAAACCTAGACCTTATTAACGTTAGACTGGCTGTTTGGTTGTGATTAGAAAATACAAATCGAAACCATTTCAACAGCATGAAATAAAATATTTCGATACGAATCTCAGATGACAGTAGTGTATTCAAGTATTCAAGCAGCGTAAAAAGAAGCTTTAATGAAATAGGGGCTTTGGTGAAATTACGTCTGGTGTTTCCAAACATGCGATTGGCGTGGCTAGTAATTTGGTCGATGTGAACTTTCCAGTTATTGTGAAAGAAATGGTTAGGCCAAGGTATCTGTATGGTCACACTTGCTGGTGCGGAGTGTTATTGAGTGTGTACAGCGAGGTACATTTACCTTGTGAAGAAACACGCATTATTTTGCATTTGTTAATGTTTAGTTCCATATGGCATTTCATGCACCAAAAAGCAATGCCACTTAAATCGGTCTCAACTGTTAGTATGCCATCTTCGTTACGAACCTTGCGATAAATGGCACAGTCGTCAGCGTATAACTGCATGCAAGAAGAGACGCAACTCGGCAGAACGTTAATATATATTAGAAACAAAAGTGTCTAAAACGAAGCCTTGGGGCACGCCTGATGTTACTTCGGTTAAGGGAGAATCTTCGATCCGTGCGCGTGGAAGCGCCATCAGACGAGCATGCAACAAGTCGCACGAAATGGCGGGAGATTAGAAGCAGTGAAATTCAGTTAGAAGACCCAATTCTATTCCAATGGCACCGGGGAATTGTAATAAAGCGACCTACAAATTTTCCTTGTTTTGAGTCTATTCTTTGATTAGTAGCACTTATTGTAAGTGTCGTGGCAAATGCTATTGCAATGTTTTCTTAATATTCTTGGTGTATATTTGTTTTTGCACACTGGCACAACCACGCATTTAACAGTTCATATAGAATAACAATAAAATGTACGTACAGGGTACACATGTATACATGAAGTGCGTGCAAGAAGAAAAAGCAGTGTGATTATTTGGGGCTCAATAGTAGCTCTCGCGGTTTTGTCTCACGTATTAGCTCAAACAACACACACACACACACACACACACACACACACACACACACACACACACACACACACACACACACACACACACACACACACACACACACACACACACACACACACACACACACACACACACACACACACACACACACACACACACACACACACACACACACACACACACACACACACGCACACGCACACGCACACGCACACGCACACGCACACACACACACACACACACACACACACACACACACACACACACACACACACACACACACACACACACACACACACACACACACACACACACACACACACACACACACCAATATAAGCATCTTATATGTTTATTGCTCTAATATCGCCAGAAGTTGCCGATTAGATAAAAATTACACGAGTGTTAAGACTACTATTAATGAGGGTGAGGGAAGACGAGCAAGTTTTCTGAAGTGAGAGTTAGGGTGAGGGAGGGCCGGATAATTTTTCGAAATGAGTGCTAGGGAGAGCGAGGGTCAATAATTAAAAAGTGAGGGTGAAGTACGAAAAGTAAAAATGAGGGCATTTTCCCACCTCTGGACACGTCAACTTTGATTACACTGCCTTTCCAGTACATTAATTTCCCTCTAGGGCTAGGATTCTTCGAAATTCAATATGTTCGGTGATAACGCTCCTATTGTGGCAACTTCCGAAAGTGTGAGCCGACTTGGGCCAACTTGTACGAAGCAGCGGGGCCTTAGTCGTAAGATAACAGCGATAGCACAGCCAATTCTTCGGAAATTTCATATTGAAGCCTGAAAATGTAGTAGCTTTTTTTTTTTTTACGGGAGGAATGCGCTACAGGGATCGCTTCATAAGGGAGATGGGAGTGTAACAAAACGTTGAGAGTGCTGACGAGTTTAGCTTAAAAACACGCAAAGTTAGACTTCGCAACGATTGTCCAATGTCCACTAAAGATAATCCCGTTCGCGGTTTCACAGTTGGCCTGCCTCTCCGAGGAAATGTTTGTGGGCAGAGCAAAAAACATTCCTTGGGCACGCGTCCGCAACGACTACGGTGAGCACCATAGCGGGGACACTTGTTAGCCGTTGGCAGCCGTTTATTGCGCCATCAATGACGGACAGACGGAGTCATAGCCGCTGATGAGGCGCTAAATGAGGCGCACCGATACCTCGTGCTCGCGAGTAGGACTCGGGTGAAGATAACGTGACAACGGAAGAATAAGTGCGCGTGTTTGCTGGCGTATATAGGACTGGTGATCTTTATATCTGGGACAGGAACGGCTTTGAGAAAAGTATGGAATGTAGCAGGTCGTCTCATTCGCCAAAGTGTGTCAGGAAACGCAGCCTAAACAGCACAGAGACAAAGGACGAAACAAAGAGCACACAGTACAAGCGCTGACACATAACTGGACTCACAGAAACAAAAAAACTGGTCACCCATCATACACGAACCCAAAAGGTTGTTTTTTGTTCATTTGTAGAATGAGTGGCCTGTTTTACAGCGCCAGCTGTTAAGCGCCGTTGCTGGGTCCCACGTCGTGGTAGTAAGTAGTTGTAATATTAGTAGTACGTCGCAGCAGTCACTGGCGTAACCGATGGGTGAGTTGGCATGGGAACCGACCGGAGGGCAATCATCGTGAAAGAGGAGAGTATGACGTAGGCGGAATCCGTAACCGGTAGGTGGTTAGCACCAGAACCATCTACAGGGTTGTCATAATGGAAGGAAAAGGGTATCGCGAGAGCGGAGGAATCCTCAACAGGAGGATGGCTACCGTGGATGGAGGAGGGTATGAGGAGAGTGTATGAATGCGCAATCGGAGGTTGGCGACCACAGAGACCATCCGGATGGTGGGGCCCATGGAAGTAGGAGGGAGAGGAGTAGAGCGAGAACGGAGGAATGTTGATCAGTTGCTCTGCGACAGCTGCTGCGAAACGCGACAGCCGAGGAGAGAGTCATCGGTTGCGCCATGCGCCTAGAGCAGCGGACTGGAGAGGAAAGCTAGTCGAAAACGAGAATGTGGTGGTAACTAAAAACAGCGCCCTAGAATTATACATATATGTAGTCGCCCTCATATTCTCCACCCCAGCATATCGTAAAATACAAATACCTTAGCAGCTGTCGCTGAATCTAGCCTTAGACAATGATAAGCATCCTGCCCTTTTTTTCGTTTCTTTTCTGGTTTAGTCATGTTCGAGTCAGAATTAACATATTAGCGAAGTTTATTCGATGAAAAAAAAAAGATGGAGCAGACACTTAGGCTCCGCCTTAAGGGTATGACGCGATAGCATTAATGAGTTAATGCCCATATATGCGGAATCGGTCATTTCCTACATGTATAGATCCCTGGGAGTCCGCATACTAGTTACTGATGGCGTATTGGTGCACTGGTTAAGCGATGCGCCATTATACCCTGCTATAGTATGCTGCGATCGATGGAGCTTGTGAGAAGCAGGTTACTATTCCTGAGTAACTTCTCGCGACCAATCATTGATTTAACTGCCACTTGCCACGGCGGGTAGTTATGCACATCTTGGCATATTATGCACATCTTATGCACAATATTATGCGCATCTTGGGCGGTAGTAGAAGAGGTAGAAACATTTATTGACAATTCAAACAGTCTTCTGCTGCGGGTGCTGTCGTTATTTCAGGAGTTTAATGTCCATGGCTGTTTCTCTTGCCTAGGACATGTAACTAGGTTGCGCTGGATCGTCAGGTGATAGCTGGACAGGGCGGCCTGCCACTATGTGTAGTGTTTTTGTAGTTTGGTGTTTCGTCCCTTCAGCCACAAGTGACGTGGTATGCTGTGGGTCTATCGTCACACCACGGGCATGCGTCTTTGTAGTGTTCAGGGAATAAATATTTTAAACATAACTATGCTCGTTGTGCGCTTATAAAAAAAATTCAGGGAGGCATCGCGCATAATGCGTCGTGAAGACGTCGAGGCTTTTATTGTAAAAGACAAGGAAGTTGTTTAGAGCACTTGTAAAACGGGGGCTGAACATGACGCCTTTCATTCACAGCTTTTATGTTTTGTTCAATTCAGTATCAGTGTTATGAATAGTTTTCGAATGGTCATCCTTTCAATAAGTTTCATCTCAGAGAGGTCCCATCCGTTTTCTTCTACTTGTCTTCCTTGGACGTAACAACGTATATATTCAGTCTTGGCCACGGCAAGGTAAATGCCGGAATGCGAAAAGAGGGCAACTGTTATAATTAAATAGAAATATCACCGTCTGAACAACAGATGATAGGAATGGGTAGCTAGGTACAAGACAATCAATGTGTGAAGTTAATGAAAGATGATAGTAATGGGGAGTAGATTCTAAACAGGTATTCGTTGTTAGCTCAGCATCTCTGTTATCCAGCAGGCACATATCCAAGGGTGTCCCCAAGGACCTCCCCCCTCCCCCCCTCCCCCCCTGCCCCCCGCCCCGAATTAGAGCTCAACCTCTAACCCCTAGTCCTCCCAGAAGTCTCCCGTAACGGCACCCCCTCCTCTCCGCCCCCCGTTCCGGGGTAGGTACAATAAATTGCCTCGGGCCCAGCCCGAAAAAAAGTTCTGGCTACGTACGTGTAATTCAGTGATTACAAAAATTACAACGGAGTGGCTACCGCCTAACACGAATTACTCAGCGAAAAGCTGAAAACACGGCGTAGTTCCTGCCGCTCTTGGACTTAGTCCGCTGTTTACCCGTCAGCACACATTATTTAGCAGGCGGCAGTTCCTTGGACGATCCGGGCTTGCCAAGGGAAGCTAGCCAGGATGCTTCCTACTTACACATGCGATACTCCTGAACTTATGCTGAGTTCATCTGTTCCGTTTGACCGCGAAACCTTCCGCCTCATGTGCGGCTGGATTTTGCCGTGGCTGCCGCTTTTCCGGGCGCTCACGAGCACGCCGCATCTCATGCAGCTGCTGACTGAGGCTGCTCCGTCGGTGTCGCGTCTGTGATGGCGGAGAAGATTCACGGCCCACAAAGCTCCGTTCGAGCCGGAAAGAAACCGAAGCGGCCACGGGTGCGGGAGGTACAAATGGCTTAGTCGCGGTGGACTCTGCCATTCGACACATTACCATTCGACACATTGACGCTAAGGAACCCAATGTAATCTTTTCTGAAATTCAGGTTTAATCTCTATCCCCCACCTCTATTCAAATTTGCAAAAATAAACAAACACGACCGCACTAGTCCACATTTACGCGACCACAGCAATGCACAGTAAACGTATCTAAGTGACTGGAAAACTGTCACGGAAGACACATTACACATTTGTCTGAAATTTGGAATGCGCATTTTTTTCCTTTGTTCCCCTCCCCACGTGTAGGGTAGCCTACTGGGCATCGCTTGGTTGACTTCCCTGCCTTTCCGTACTTCTGTTTCTCTCTCTCTCTCTCTGGAATGCACAGTACTCGCATTCAAGGCCACGTAATGCTTCGTCACTTTGTCTGTTGTTGCCAGGAAGAAAGAAAAGGAAAGTGCACAGGCCTGCTCACTGGCTCAAGCCGAGCCACAATCGCTACCACGTGCAGATAGTAGGAGAGTTGAAAGATGGGATAGAAAGACAGGATAGAAAAGACGCGCGGTATAATGACCCAGGCCGATCCCGGAGGCAGTGCAATACCGGGCCAACCGGTGGCAGAAGTGAAGCAACCTTCAAGCACTCCGCCACATTTCCAAAAATAAGTCCAATAAGTTGGGTTCAAATGGGACCCGTATAAGATATTCTACGGGTCCCATATGTATCTCACTTTCATCTAACTTAGCTTATTAACCTTAAAAGGATTACAACATCGCCCTTCCAAATGTGAACAACAAAGCGCTGAAAAACTCTTTGATGCGCAGGAGTGACCTATCTGCGCATATTGTACATTGATGCCCTTATAAATTATATATGTATTTTTACTGCAAATACTCGCTATCTGTTCTGTAAAAGAGAAGTCGAACCCAACCGAGTGGTAGATAAATTTCAGGTTTTTTCGAGCCGCTTCGCCTTCACGGAAATGAACTCTATTCTGTTTTGCTGCAATATCACAGTCAGCCGCGGCGGTTAGCCGGGGAACGAACTAGTCTAGCCCAGTGCGACCTCTGCTCTCGCCCGTTAAAGAAGGCTAGGCGGCCACAGGCAAGTGAGGAGCGCTTATGCTACGTTGAAGCTGGGAGGCTGTTCATGGTTCACCGAAGTCCATCGCGGTTAAGCTCCCTACAACAACCTATCGTTGTAAAAATTTGACTTGCTGACAATGAAGGTGTGTTCTTCCCGTTACTTTATTTTTTGTGCACTCATACTTCGAAAAGCTGCAAAGCACTGGTGCCATCAAATTTGAGAACACGTCCAGTGGAGTGTTCAGTTACGAGGCTGAATGCGTTCAAGTAAATATTAATTCTTGATTATGTGAATGAAGGAATGCATTTGCACTGTCCATTCACGGACATTAGCGTCTGCCTCCACGGGTTTCTTTCCAAGCGTAGAAATCATACAAGTCTCGTGGTCAATCATCACTGCCTTCTCCAGCAGGGAAGAATGGTGGGCCTGTTGGTTGGTATGGTATGATGTTGGAATGGTGGGCCAACGCGGGCATCAGTCCAGCCGTTGTTCTGTGTTGTTCTCTCCTTGTGTGTTCGTCTTTTTTGTCTGGTATATTTCTTCTTTAACATGCCTTCTCCAAAGACGCCACAAAAGGCTATGTAGGAGGTGTTGGTATAAATGAGGTATGTATAAGAGTTCTTTTATAATGTATTTATAAGAATGCGACCGGTGAAAGGATTAGGGCCTACTTGTCAGTAGGCCCTAATTTGGGTCAGTGGTAGCCAGAAACGCCAGAAATAGCACCAAAACAGCCAAGGTCAAGGAGCACCTGTTTTGGAGGCGTCGGCGTCAGCTAAATGGCCTTAAGTGCTGGATACACTGCGTTAGCAGAGGTAAACAGTTGCATACAATGCATTACTACACTGGTATCGGCCAGGAGGTACAGGACATGACTGCCAATTTTTTTTCAGTAATTATCATGGCAGAAGGGTTAAGCTCAGTAAAGAAAAATGCAAACAATATTTCGAAGGCTTAAAATTGATATCCTGACATCGTGATTTCACCTCAAAGCCTACCATAAAAACCACACTAGCCTGAAGGTAGCACATTCAGCAGGGCATACAACACTGTTGCGTGCTCCCAACTAAAGCAGAATGAATGAACATACATTTTATTTACTTCACGTACGAAGAAGGCATACAAAATTCCCTCAGGTGGTCTTATATTCTACATAAAAATATCACAGTGCATCAGTCAGATTTGTCATCAGAGCGGCTGCGAGAAAGCATAATCTGCAACAGATAATTATAATCCACAATAGACACCTTTCGCATCATTTCTATCTGCGAAAAGCACTCGTGCAATAAAGGATAATTCTGCCCAGCACAAGTTTGCACTGAACATTACGGTTTAGGGAACTACAGCAAATCGTGCTCAATAAATAGCGAACATATAGTTGACGGAACAATGACCTCACCTTCCATCGCATCTTGGCGAATGAACCTACAGCATTCCTTGAAACACAAAGAGCCACACTCTATGCCGTTCTTTCTTTGCGCAGCAGCACAGGCCATACTGTGTGGTTTATTGGTGTCCTTTCAATCTCAACGCGATGGCCTGACAACTTTGATTCGCGAGCATTCACTCGAGCTGCATCGCGTGAAAGTCTTGCACGATTTACAAAGAAAACGGTGCGAAAAACGGGGACAAAAGATAAGCAAACACGTGTTTGTTTCTCTTTTGTCCCCGTTTTTCGCGCCGCTTTCTTTGTGAATCATGAACCAACTAGCCCAAACTAGAGTTTTTCTTGCACGATGTTACGATGGTTCTGGAGCACTCCACAAAAAGTTACTTTGTCTTCCAAAGCAGCCATCGTCTTGGAGTGAATTTTTACTATTTCACACTAGCTATTTAAAAGCTTCGTTATGCTCGCAGCCATGTGGCACTGTTATGCTGGGGGAGCTTTCACGCACCTTCATGCTACTCAGAAAAAAACGTCGAAGGCAAACAACACAAATTCGAAACTAGGCAATTCGTAGGAGCTTTTCGTGGCAAGCTGAGCGTCCTCCATTGAGTGTTATCTTGCCGTGGACAGGCGGTCACAAACTTTATTTCGTCTTGCCGATGAGAAGCAGCGTGTTACCGCAAGCATGACGACACACTGTGCGATGGTTCTTTGCTATGTGCAGGGTCAAGGAAGTGTCAGCCGGCCGCAAGAGTCAAACCCCGCGCTCTGACGGCCGTTTCTGACAAAGAACCGCTCTGCGTTCGAGCTAAGCCTCTTCATGCCCGTCTTGACAAAAAAATACTTCCTAGCGTCGCAGCTAAGGGCTATCTTCACCAGCGGAGTGGACACAGATATGGTTCCGGTAGCAGGCGACGTCGAAATTGTTCGCCTTCCTGAACAGCGAGACATCTGGACGTCTCCCCGCGGTGTCTGCTTCATGCGCACTCCGGCGACTGTCCAGATGGCTTCCCCGTTTTGTGTGGTTCGATGCCTCGCCCGGGCGACGATCTGGAAGCACTCGTTGAAGGATTCAACATCTGGCTCTGGGTCGATGTTGAACACACTGAGCGCTAGATCGTAGGTGAGGTTCTGAAACCTCTCACCTGTCGACTTGGTTCCAGAGGCGTCCACCAGGTACACCAGACCGCGGTTGAAAGAAGTGAAAGCTACACCGCGGCTGGAGATCTTGGCCAGTCGCGCGCCCGTACCCATGTGTACGTAGGCGCCTTCGTGGAGCACGCGACCGCACGGGTGGCACGCGCAGCTTCTCTCACCTGAGCTGCTGATGGCTGCTGTGCAGTTCATCTTGTAGTTGACGACACGCACGGCCCGTTCTAACGAGATATCGACGCGTACACCGTACTTCAGGAACACGGAAACTGTGGCGCAACTCGACACCACGGGTCCGTAGTAAGAGTGCAGCAGGCCTTGCCACGGGTCCAGGTCGATGGCCGCACGCCCCGGTCGCGCGTTGCCGCAGCCCTCCAAGCTCAACACACCCGGTTCCTCTTCTAGGTCGGCGCACAGGCATGGCTCCCCAGTTAAGCTCTCTTCTTCCTCTCGGTCATATGCGTCCAATCCCTGGAGCATCGAGGACTGCAGAACATGGGCGTACTCCAGTAGCGGCGCTGAAGGCTCCAGAGAAGGGGCGTGTTCCCCCCACTGCTGCTGTAGGTCGTCGAAGTCAAGGCCATAGCGGAGGGTTTCTTCGTGCAGCTCGAACTCTCATCTGTCGAGATATTCAGCCCCGCTCGGATCCCCGGCTTCGCCCTCATCGAAGGAATTGTACACGCCGAACGACAGCATTACTTCCGGGAAGGCGTTTGGATCCGGTGATGAACAGAAGGGCGGAAGTGTGTCGGGCCATGAGTCGATATCAGAATCAGATCCATCCTCGGTTTCATCATGGCCATCTTCTTGGTCTTTCTGATCGTGTCTGTGTGGCGGCCCTAGCTCCTGGCGTTGTTGATACTCATGTTGCTCTTCGTTGTGGTGTCTATCATGGCTGGTGGTGGCAGTGGGGCGCTGGCGAATGGCCATCGCGTTGCAATAAGCACAGGCGCCCATCACCTGTTGGAAAAAAACCGATTCAGTTTAGCTGTACAGGTAAATTTGTTTGACGCATGCGTAGCATATATTTCTTCGTCGTCAATAGACTAAATAGTTCTCTTGAACAGTGAGAAAAATGAAATACTTGGTCATATATCTCAGCTCTGCCCCCCCCCCCCCCTCTAGCTGTGAGAAAGCCAAAAAATTAGCTGTGGTTCAACAGGGCTGAACCGTGTAAAAAGAGCGAAAGTTCTGTCAGGTATGGTTATCCAATCTGACGCCTTTCTATATCGTAAAGATCATCAGATTCCACTTGACGGCGGCGATACATCGTCGAAGCACTAGTTCCGGTGCGTTGCCCGTCCGTGGCTTTGTGTGAAGATAAGTTGTTGTTGCGACTGCAGGAAGAATGAAAAGGTAAGTGCAAGGGGCCTGCCCACTGGCTCAAGCTGAGCCACAATCGCGGCCACGTGCAGGCAGTAGGAGAGTTGAACGATATGTGGGAGGAGAGATTGAAAGAAAGGACGTGCGCTGCAACAACCGCGTCATCTGAAGCGACGACGACGGTCTAGCAACAGACACCCCCGGGGACGAGACCCTCACCACATGTGCAGCCCCGTAAAGCCAGGAAGCCACCTCCCCATCCCTTCGTGTGAAGATAAGTACACGCCACACGCTTTTATATTGCGAGCGGCACGTCATGCGGTTTCCGGCAGTTGCAAGAATGACGTCGGCTCCGCACATGCAGCTGTCGCGAGGCGCAGCGAGTCACGTGATTTGATAGTGTGAGGGAAGCGAGCGCCATCGGCTCAATCCGCGCACCTCTGGCGAGGTGTGGTGAGTCACGTGGCATGGCGTCAGAGCCAAGTCTCCGCTCCTCCTGGTTGGAAGGTAAAAATTTTATAGCCAGGTTTTATAGCAAGATGACCAGCTTTGTATGGGAGGAGTAGAGCTTTCGCTCTAAAAGGCGTGCTACATTCACGAAACCACCCTGAGGATTCGTGTAACCATGGTCTGTAGAATTTGGTAAGTGCTCGGCGGTGTACCCATCGGAGAGTACTCCTAGAGGTGCTCTGAAGGGTGCTCTGAAGTTGTCCTGATCCACTGTGATCCCCTAAAGGCGCCTCGGTGTGCTGTTCGTCCACCGCCAATTCCCACAAGCGCTACCACCCGCCACCCAGCTAACCACATCCACTCTACTCCAGCTGGCCCACTTGGACGGGTGCCATCTCTCTCTCTCACGCACACACACTTTGTGTGAAAGTAAACATACACGCACGCCCACACACTAGCACACGCGCACGCATGCAGGCAGACCACAAGCTTCACCGAAAGGAGCGGACCTTGGATTGCCATCTCAGACGAGGTTCGTGCAATAGAAGGGTGTGCGGCTGTGAAGATGTAGGAGGCACCAGCACGAAGGAGCCGCCCTCTCCGCGTCATATGGGTAAAGCTGGCGAACGAACTCTCCTTAGGCTCTTTACAAACACCCTGCTGTGCCCGGCGGTTCTCAAGCACTTTGACTCTTCTTTTGACGGCCGCTGCTCATTCTGTGGGGAGGTGGCAGACACCTTTCACATGGTTTGGGCATGCACGCAAAATCCTTCTCTGCCCCCATCACCCCTTCCCCTACCCGAGAGGACTGGGAGGCGGCTCTGCTCGGCTGCAAGGAACTATCGGCCCAACAGGCCCTGGTTCGACGGACCTGCGCAGCGGTCACGACCAACGGGGTCCCGGAATGAGGGACTCCGCCTTCTATTGTAAGGGGCGATGCCCACTAGGGGCCTCTCCCCGAGCACCGCTCTGTATATATAGCCGAATAAATGCTTTTCACCACCACCACCGCGTCATATTTACGACCAGTGACGCCTCGCGACGAATTTTATAGATAAACCTTGGTCTAGTTTCTGTGATAATTTTTACTGCGAAAACACCATTTCACTAGCAATCCTGAAAAAGGCGAAGTGTGTCGAAGTATCTCAGATACCTGCAGAAATAAAATATTACTGCAACTAGGCTTCGAATCTGCGGTGTCGCGGACAGATCAGCTTCGCTTGCGTGAGAGCAAAATGCTATCGCCGCGGCCGATCACTACCAGTCGCACTAACGCTGTGCACTGCGAGTAGTAGGGCTCCTTGTCAGGGGGGTATCTTGCTAAACCGTCGTCGTCGCTTGAGATGACATAGTTGCGACGCGCGTCCTTTCAATCTTTCCCTTCACATCTCTTTCAACTCTCCTACTGTCTGCACGTGGCACCGATTGTGGCTCAGCTTTAGCCAGTGGGCAGGCCCGTGCACTTTCCTTTTCATTCTTTCTTCAGCCGCAATAATAACAACAGCCATCTTTGCGCAAAAGTCACGAAAGGAAAGAAAACGCGCACTAATGGCTCCGTGGGTCAGTGGACACCTCAATCGCGCATCGTGCTGCGTGGCGGTAGTGACAGAGAGATGTCGGCTGCTTGCGTTTGCGTTGAGTACGTTCCGGAAAATTTGTTTTTTAGGAAAAGAAGTATCGCAGTAATTGTATCACATATCGTTGAACACCCCAACCACGCCTTAAGGGAAGGGTTAAAGGCGGGAGAAAAAAAAAGAGAAAGAGGTGCCGTAGCGGAGGGCCCCGGAATAATTTCGACCCCCTGGGGATCTTTATCGTGCACTGACATCGCACAGCACAGGGGCGCCTTTGCGTTTCGCAAACATGCTTTCGCGCAATATTTCGTGCCTAGCAATGCTAAGCCATCTGCAATTTTTTTTACAACGCGCAGTGACGAGTTTCTACTTACAACGTACCGCTGCGTTCCCACTGGACGATAGTCACTGCAGTATACTCCGTATGAGCGCAGATACGTCGGCAATGAACTCATCGAAAAAAGGACATTAAAACCTGAACTTGAATCTGACGGGACTGCGACGTAGTATTTCACACAGATGCAATGAACATCCGCAGCGCGCGTCTCTCAACAACCAATAGTGCGGAACCTCTAAACAACCTAGACTTCCGCCTACATTGCTCTCCGTGTCATATTGAACACCACTGCCTATTTCCAGCGTGCCCAGCCCAGGGGCGCTGGTGCACGGGACACCTGTACCCCGTTAGAATCTAGGCCTACAGGAAGCTTAGACTCCTGGAGCGGTCTTGCGCAAGCAGGGAGTTAAGATGTCTCGCCTGCGTTCCGAGACATTGACGATTACAAACGTAATGTAGAGGACGAAAGTCTTAGTAGTCGCGGTCGTTTCCCGATGGAGAAGCTTGAAATAGGAGCAGCGGATGAAATCGTATTTCCGGCGCGAGCTTCTCGTGCAATAAAAGCCGAAGTTTACGAGCCATTCCTCGCGACCTGAGTAAACCATCTTTCATAATACATTTGTAGTAATGCCATGTAGTGAAAATGTAACAAAAGTGTCTCTCAGAGAGGAGTCTTAATTTTCGGGCCCCAAATGATGTGAGCCCGGAGGAACGTCAACCGTAAAGGCCATGACGTTTTTAGGGGCCAATCGTTTTCTTCTTGTCTACAGCGAATACAAAAGAAAGAAGAGGCAGATGTGCCGTGGTGGATCAGTGGTTAGGGCGCTCGTGTGCTGAGCCGGATTACCCGGTCTGAAACCCAACTGCTGCGGCTGCGTTTTTATGGAGGAAAAACGCTAAGGCGCCCGTGTGCTGTGCGATGTCAGTGCACGTTAAAGATCCCCAGGTGGCCAAAATTAACCCAAGAGACCTTCAATACAGCATCTCTTTCTTCCTTTCTTCTCTAATTCCCTCCTTTATCCCTCCGCTTACGGCGCGGTTCAGGTGTCTACCGAGATATGTGGGACAGCTACTGCGTCATTTCCTTTCCGCAAAAACCAATGTTCAGTTTCTTTATGTTCATTTTTTATTGTGCCCAGAAACTACTTGCAGTTTTTTTTTCTCAAAGTTCAAAACTCGCTGTCTCTATCGGAGGCATAATTAGGAAGTTGGAAATAAACAAGTGACTTTCACAGAAAGATCTTAAACTTGCCAGTGAATGCATATTTACCAAGCCTCTCAAACTGCACGCTCAACACAGTTTGTTTCCGAGTGTCGTGTGCTAATTAGGCGGTTTTGTGTTTCACTCGGAACATGGAAAGATAACCTAGATACAACCACTCACCAGTGCGGAAGGCATCCAGGAACACTACGCACAGCTAGCCTCGAGGTTCAGCTGCACGGGCGCCCTAGTGCGGTTAAGTGCGAGTTGCAAACAGCGCCGCCTAGTATGCTTATTACGGGGACATGAACTGCATCCGCCACTGGCATTTTTATAGCTCGCGTATTTGAACGTGAGCATGCCCTTCTGGCTGCAACACTCCGACGCGCAACGCGCCTGTGGCATGGATTCGGCTTCTTTGGTGGCAGCCACGCGGCCGTCTGCTGCCTCCAGGTCGATTCAAGCTTCGGCGGCTACGGACTTTCCCGCTTTAGCGTCGTCCGACTCTGCGACTTGTGACATGGACTGCTCCACCGCCTACGTTCCTCTCGCATTGCATCAAGAAACTGTGCCCTTGGCTCCAGTTGCGTCTCCCCTTCCAAGGCCAACAGCCCTGCCTGAGCCCCTGACACCTCATCAGATGCCTCAAGGAAATACGCCTGTGAAACCATCTGTGTCTTTCCTACTAAGGCTACTCGTACCGACTGAAGCGACTGAGCCCCTGCCACCTCAACAGAAACCCCCAGTGAGTAGCGGCCCAAGTGCACTTCTGCCTGTTGAGTGGAGGAAAGCGAGGCCGTTGAGACGCCAACAGGACAGCTTTATTCCAGTCAGGCGAATGCCGGCACGAGCACGAGACGCGTGCCAGCCGCCGCGAGCCTCACGCGGGCGTTCAGCCGCGCAGCCAAGCCACGCAGACGGCCTAGCCACTGCATGTGGCTACTGTCTACATCTCCGCTGACAGAAAAGCAACCTCTTGGGAGGAATGACGCAACGTCCACACCTGGTGTGCCGGTGGGAGGCGTCAGCGCAGGTTGTTTGTGAATCTTCTTGAGAAACTGAAATCCCAGGGAGAGATTCGTCGTATACGAGGTCTTGGTGGTCTCTCTCCTCTTTAATAATAATAATAATAATTGGTTTTTGTGGGAAAGGAAATGGCGCAGTATCTGTCTCATATATCGTTGGACACCTGAACCGCGCCGTAAGGGAAGGGATAAAGGAGGGAGTGAAAGCAGAAAGGAAGGAAGAGGTGCCGTAGTGGAGGGCTCCGGAATAATTTCGACCACCTGGGGATCTTTAACGTGCACTGACATCGCACAGCCCACGGGCGCCTTAGCGTTTTTCCTCCATAAAAACGCAACCGCCGCGGTTCGCAGGCTTGTGAAAAGGGATAAAATGGGTTCGATTTCGCCGTATAGTGCTGTTCCCAGTGTCAACTATATATGACCTAGGCTCGCTTGCGGGTGACACGAAGTTCCCTTTTCGCTTTAAGTCTGTAACCCAGACTTCATTTCCTTCCAGAAGGGTCGGAAGTTGCCGTACGCCACTTTGTCTATCGTAATCTCTTCGCTGCTGTTCGCGGTATTGGGTTTCACAATTCCGAAGTTTAGTGGCGTCTTGCAAGCGGGGAACAATCCTGCCGGGAGTCAGAGGAATCTTTGTCCGCAACCGCCTCCCTACCAATAGTTCAGAAGGGCTGTAGCCATTTTTCAATGGAGTTTACCTGTATAGGACATGAGGGTCAGGTACGGGTCTTGGGTCTTCTTCATTGAAGTTTTGATAATTTTCACCGCAGCTTCAGCGAGTCCGTTGCTCTGAGGGTATTGTGGGCTTGATGTGACGTGTTTGAACCCGTATTCTTGAGCAAACTTAACGAGGTCAGAGGACGAGAACTTCGGGCCATTATCGGAGACCACTACCTCTGGAATGCCGTGCCGGGCGAAAATTGATTTGCAGTGATTGATCACGGTACTAGATGATAGCTTCTCTAGACAAGCCAGTTCTGGATATCTGGAGTAATAATCAGTCACGATTAACCACCAGTGGCTGTTGAAGAACAGGTCCATTGCAACTCTCTCCCATGGTCTTGAAGGAAACTCGATGGACGAGACGGTTCCGAGAAATCCACCTTCACTGCGGGGTCCTGATGCTTCAACGATGTCAACCCGGCGTGACATGCAGACAGACGCGTAGTGGCCCTTTTTGTGGCAGCCCCTGCATACCTGCGTCCGCGTTGGGAACAGTGAACGCGGGTGTCGCTCTTTTCTAAACACCAACGACACGATGTCGGAACGCTGTCAGCTGGACGCGGATGTGGCCTTGATTCAAAGTGCTCTCGGCCGTCGTTGACGTGAGAAGTGTTCGTGGGGTGCCTGCCTTGCTGTCTGCCTGATGCAACTTTGTTGACGGTCAGCGTTTCGGGGTGAAGCTCCGCTTGCTGCCGACGAACGCTTTCGACCTGCCTGATACTCTCAAGCGCCTTCTGAAGAGTAAGGTCGGCGTTAAGTTGCAGTCTCGCTGACAATTTCTGGTCTTGAATGCCGACGACTAGTCTGTCTCGAACCAGTTCCTCTCGGAGGGTGCCGTACTCAGAATGGTTGGAAAGCGTGTGAAGCACAGTTGCGAAGTCCTCCACGGATTCGCCGTCGTTTTGGACCCTCGTGTTGAAGCCTGCCCGTTCAAAAATGACGTTGTGCCGCGGTATGAAGTAGCTGTCGAACTGCTTTAGGACGACTTCCAAGTTCGGAGCGTTCTCACCTACATTGCCTACAAGCCTACATTGCGCTTTGACATAACTGCAATCCCTCCCCGTTATGTTCAAGCCACTATTGATCACGTTCTGGGCTCGTCTAGCTACTGTGGATTTGTCGTTCATCGCCCTTTCAACACTATCACGTTGAACCTACCATCCTTAGCAGCCACTGAGAAATTGCGCACTCTTACGCAGACCCCCTGGACTCAAGTAAGCATGTCCCCGTACAACTATATTACGCATCCGGGCTTGACACCCTCCCATGCATCGTTTACCACGTGGACAACACTAGCCCTCCTGAGAAAGTGAGAGCAAATATCCGCTGCTCAACACACGCAGTACTCCAAGCCCGGCGTATGGGGCGCCGGGGCACGTACGTACTCATTCTTCAAGGCCCATCCAATTTGCCAGACTACATGACCTACTACGGCACGATTGTCAAGCCACAGCGCTTTCGTCCTCGCCGTATCTTCTGTTATTGTCATAACGAAGGGCATATGCAGAATACCTGCCCCAATCCTGCCGCAGGGGCCGATATGGACGAGGCAGCAGACCTTTGTGCTCTTTGCAAATTACCAGGTCACGACATTCGTTCTCCTGCTTGTCCGAAGAAGAAGGCAAAGAAGTTACATAAGCCGTCTGGAAGCGCTGGTATATCACCACAAGCAATCGCTCGCTGCTCTAGCGTGTGTTGAAGACGACTTCCCCGAACATCCTACAACTGACTCCCCAACTCTCAACGTGCCTGCTCAGCAACTTTCTTACGCACAAGCTGCTCACCGTCGAGGAAGAAAGGCCGTATCAACACGTAAAGCCACGGGCAGCACAGATGACACCGCTCTCGAGAATTCCATCGCAGAGGCTCGTCGCCATTTAGAGGAAATAACTAAGCGCCGGGAACAGAGGCGCTCACAGCCATGTCGGAGAAACATAACAAACGAGCTGCCTATTCACGAAGCATCTCCAAACAGTACTGAGCAACATACCGGCGCCGACGTCCCATTAAATGTGCACTCCCCGGCAGTCGACAAAATAATGGCGCTCATGAAGCAGTTGACCACCCTGATCGTTGAAGCTCTTTGACCTCGCCATGGATGATGCATAATCTCTGGTGGTGCAATGGAACTGCAAAGGCTTTGCTAATAAGTAATGTGAAGTAAACATCCGCCTGCGCGACGTGGAAAACTCAAGGCCTGGGCCTTCCTTCTTCAAGAGCACAGTTCCCTTCCTCGCCTCTCTGGTTTCTGCGCGTACCATTCTCTTTCCGTCCCTCCATCCACGTAAATCTGCAATTTATGTTCATCGTTCTGTTCCCCATACACCAATCCATCTTTCACGGTGGTGCAACGCTCGCCAAGAGGTCGTGGGCCTTCTCGTAAAACCTGCACATACACCACTGATACTTGTATCTTTCTATGGTCGTCCGGGAACAACATCTCCCAACCTAGGTTGATTCGTTTCCTCCGCAATAACTACTCGGGCACCCCTATTCTAGTTCGCGGAGACTTAAAGGCACTCACACTTCATGAGGCTACCCTTTGGATTCCTCCCGGGGTGCTCACATTCATGGCACCTTTCTAGATCATTCATTTCAACTACTCAATCAACCGCAAACTTCATGCGCCCACGGAGTGGTTTGTATTCACCTGACTTGCCTTAGTGGTTAGGCCCTGGGAACCCTCGTTGGACTGTTGAACCAGATACTTGGGGTAGTGATCACAGTCCTATCTTAATCTCAATCACACCTTCGCGTCTCCGGAAAATACGCCGCAGCGTGCGCTGTACATCATGGGATTCCGTACGCGCAGATAATCGGTTGTATACATTGAACCCTTCTACTGTTCTGTCTACACACTTGGCTCTTTTGTTGACTCACACATTCTCCGCTACTGTAAATGAGGATGATCCGAACCCGGACAAGCACATTCTTAATCTCTGGGCCCTTCGTCGGCAGGCGGGTCATTATGCTTCTCGTAATCCCGATGGCCCTTCAGCTATTCCAGCTTTTCATCGGGCTACTTCAAGTGCGCGGCACTACTCAAAGCGACTGAGCAGACAACGCTGGGCTGCATGGTTTGCCCGCCTCTCCTCTACACAGGGTAATCGACATCTTTGGCGTGCATTTCACGCCATGGAACGCTCTTCTCAAGTAGCTGAGAACACCGAAAGCATTCGCTTGGCTCTGAATGTTGATGAAGCTTCATTCGCACAACAGGCAGCCAGTCAGTTTTTCCCACATCATGACTGCGTCCTACCCTTTCTCCCATATTATCGATTTCTGAGCCCCCTGATGTGGTTACCACTGATTTTACCATGGAAGAATTGCTGTCCTCCATAGATCGCCTCAACACAAGCACTGCTCCCGGACACGACGGCGTACGTAACTCGTTGTTTCGGAATTTGGAAGTACCTGCTTTACAGTTCCTCTTTGATACATTCAATGAGGTGTGGCATTCTGGAGTTATTCAAGCAGAGTGGAAATATTCTATCGTTGTACCAATGCCCAAATTAGGTCAGCCGCCAGTTTCTTTTTCGGCCCTGCGCCCTGTTTCACTTACGCCTACTATCTGAAAGCTTTATGAACACATTCTAGCAGCTCTCTTGTCATGGTGGCTGGAATCGAATGATCATCCAGAGTCTCAAATTGGGTTCCGCCCTCAAAATGTACCGGTAGACGGTCTGGCTGTTTTGGCTGCGGACGTACTTAACCATTATCTCCATAGTCTTGTTCGTACGGTGATCGGTACGGACATCACCAAGGCATATGACAACGTCCTTCACTCTGCAATTCTTGGCACCCCTCAAGATCTCGGTCTCCCGCATCGGTTTCCCCTCTCAGTTCACTTATTTTTAACAAACAGAACCTTCAGTTTACGTGTCCGTGGAAAGCCTTTTGGTCACTTTACCTCCAACCGCGGTGTACCCCAGGGCTCCGTCCTCGCCCCCACATTATTTAACGTAACTTTTATACCTCTTGTCCGAGCCCTAGAGAAAATGCCTTCTGTACGCGTTCTTGCATATGCCGACAACATAACCTTGTGGTCCTGTCATTCAGATGCGTCTGTGCAACAGTCGGCGCTCCAGCAAGCGCTGGATACCTTAGCATCACGACTACCCCCTTTGGGTCTGGCCCTATCGTGTAAGAGATCATGTTTCATTCGCATTGGGAATAGATGTGGCTTACGGAAAGCAGCCCCTTTTACCTTCACGGTAGATAATTCTCCAATTCCTTAAGTAGAAACTGCGCGTGTTCTAGGTCTTCTACTTCATACATCTGGGACTGGGACCCCGTGGCTAAATGCGACCCGTAAATCGACTCACGCTACTCTTGGTCTGATTCGACGCAAAGCTATGCGCTCTGGCGGTGCGCGTTCTGATACTGCCCGTCAGCTTTTGCGCTCCATCCTCCAGCCGCGGATAGTGTACCAGGCCAAATTTCATCGCCTCGCCTGTCGACAGTGGGTCTTCCTTGAAGCAATCGTTCGGGAGTCTATGCGCGCCATAACTTATCTCCCTCGTATTACACCCATACCCATTCTGCAATAGTACGCTCAACTTAAAGCATTAAGTGAAATCATTGACCAGCGTGAGGCAAGCAGAGCACGTAAGAAGTCGCTTCAGCTTCATCGTTTACAGACTATTCCTCCGTGGTCATATTGTCAACTCACCGACAATCGCTCCTCTGCTTCGCCGCCGATATCCGCGCGCATGTACATCCAGGGTGCATAATATACACCGATGCATCACACACAGCACTGTAGGGAGTTACCGCTGTTTACAGTCCCTCCCATGCTACATATTGCGCGGATACTTGCACCCCTCTTGCCTTGGAGTTTCAAGCGATACATAGTGCTTGCTTCTCTTCCACTCGTACCCAGTTTCGATATTGTTCATATTTACACTGACTCCCTTGCCACCCTTAAGCAACTTAAGGCTGTCCCGAGGACATTCCGAATTACACAATCCATTCACCAACTCTGCAAAAAATACGCTTGTCCTATTGCTTCACTGGATTCGCGGCCATGCTCACGGCCCGCATAATATTCATGTGGATACAATGACACACCTTGACACATCAGACATCCCGCCACCATCCCTTCTTCCCCCAGATCCGTTGCTGTGCCATGTTTCCGAAAAACAAGCTTTGCGTCAGCGAATACGCGCTCTAATTCCTCCGGGTTCGTACCCTCTCCCCCGTAGTCTCACTAGGGAGGAGGTGGTATCCGTACGACGGATTCGGGCAGGAGCGGCTCTGACTCCTTCTGTGCGTCAACGGTAGTGTGACAAACGCTTAGAACTGACTTACAAGTGTCCCTATTGCGGTGCTGCGCCTGAACTGTGTGACACAAAACACTTGCTCTGGACTTTTCCGTCTACAGCCTTCTTTTGACGTCGCTTCCTAAGGAAAATAGGCCTGCGATGGGACGTTGAAGACTATCGCAAGTGGACTCTTGATAATCACTTTATAGAGAACCTTTGCCACTTTTTAAGCGAGGCTTGTTTACACTCCTCCTTCTAACTTTCTCTTCCTTTCTCATTATGCCTAATGGCAAACATCTCGAATAAAAAAAAAGGTCCTCGGCCCGTTACTGCAGCCAATATTATGGGTCCTTGGAGTAAACCTTCATTGCAGAGGACAGCTGTGGAAGCGCTTTTCAAGTTCTTGAAGGACTCAGGACTGAGTTCAAGACTGTAAACCTTCACTGCGTGCTCTGTGTGCCCTGTTAATAATGACCTCATCTCAACTGCCTGTGTGCTGATTTATTTCCAACATTATATATATATATATATATATATATATATATATATATATATATATATATATATATATATATATATATATATATATATATATATATATATATATATATATATATATATATATATATATATATATAGCGCAGAACGAACGGATGAAAGATCACAATGGCGACGATTTATGGCGTCGCCGGAAAGAAGCGCCTCTTCAAACCTGTCAGTTCCAGCTTGGGCAACCTTCTAACACTTTTCACGCGTTCTGTGATTGAAATGGCGAGATAGACAAGTGCATAGAAGTAGCGATGTGTTGTGCAGTTTCTCATGGGCATTCAATGTTTCTTCACTTGTAATAAGCGCAGCCATAAGGCTGCAAAGAAAAGCTACACTGCTGTCGCAGAAACTTCGCAGTTAAAAAAAAGTTCGTCCTGGTCCGTGGTTCGAACCCCGGACCACCGCATCACCGGAGCAGTCGCTATACCAACTGAACTAACCGGTACGGCAAACTTATAATAGAGAGATAGCGAATTGATTAGTAACTCGAAGTGGCAACTGTGTTTGTCAAATGTTTAGGGAAATCCTCCAAGGTGGAGTAGATTTCTCTTACTGAAGGCGTGATTTTTTACTGCCAACATGTATTGCAGGATTCCGCCGAGGTCTTAGTGGCCAAGATAGCTTCTTAGACTTGGTGCGTCACATTGAACACCAGAGGGCATTCGGCCTTTCCACCTTAGCCATTTTTCTTGACGTTGCGAAAGCTTACGACAACGTGCTTCAGAACTCAATTCTACTCAGTTTGCAAGGCATGGGCATACAGGGCCATATGTTAAGATTCATTTACAAGTTTATAAGTGATCGCGCGGTTCGTGTACTGTTAGGGAGTACCTTAAGCCCCGAAAGGGTTCTATCGCGAGGTGTGCCTCAAGGAAGTGTTCTTTCACCCACGCTCTTTAACGTCGTAATTTCTGGCTTTCCCGAATCATTGCAAAAAAATTGCAGGCAAATGCGTGTCAGTATATGCTGACGACATATGTATTTGTTTTACTGGCTACCAACACAAGCGATTAGCCCTGATAGCTCGGCAGGCTCTACTTTCGGCACAAGCTTACCGTCAAGGTGTGGGATTGTCTCTGTCAGTGGAAAAATCCGGCTTTATTCTGTTTCGGGGTGTAGGAAGACGTCAAGCGCGGTTGAAGATAGACCTCGGTCACTTTTGCTTCCGTCAATTCAACCACGCGCGTTTCCTGGGCGTCATTATTGACTCCCGTCTACAGTGGCGAAAAGCTGTAGACGCGATTGTTTCATCTATATCTTCGCGTCTCAATGTGATCCGTAGATTTGCACGTGAGCAATGGGGAAACCATCCTCCTTCAATGGTCAAATTTCATGAAGCGCTGGTGGTCAGTCGCATAATGTATCAATTACCTTTAATTTCCCCCTCGGCATCACAGCTTGAACGTCTCGAAGTTGTCCACAGAAAGGGCCTAAGAAGAGCCATTTGAGTTCCTCAGGCGGCTGCGAATAAGGCAGTACTTCATGAGTCTCTATCGAAACCTCTTAGCCTTGTCGCTTCTAGGAGACTACTCATGCATCTTGGCCGCCTAGGAGAGACGGTAGCTGGGCGATCCCTTCTCCAGCGGCTTTGCAAGAGATATGAGTCGAAGGCTTACATGGCACTCAATACTCTTAGTTCTTTAGGCCTTAATGTCCCAAGGCAAAGGAAACGGTTGAAACCCCCCTGGTCTTTTCTGACCCTCGACTGTAAGGTCACAATTCCCCATGTGAGCGCAAAGCGCAGCTCTCCTTTGGCAGCAAGGCGTTCGCTCGTACTTGAACATTTGGATAGAGTATGCCTGTCATCTTCGAATTTTCACGGATGGTTCTGTGGAGAAGGTCCAACAAGCTAGTGCAGCGGCTTTTTACATTCCTTCTTCGGGCTGTAAGTGGTCCATACGCTTTACTGCTGTCGTATCCTCAACAACGGCTGAACGTGTTGATATTGAGGCAGCTTTACGGAAGTAAGGGTCTTCTGCGGCTCAACCTGTTTTCATCCTGATTCAAAATATGCCCTTCAGAGGTTAGAGCATGGAATCCCTACTGACGCCTTGTCTATAAGCTCTCTGCGCTTGGTGCAGAATCTGCACAGCAGAGGCTTTACTCTATATTTCCAATGGGTGCCCTCTCACATAGGAGTCAACGGTAATGACAATCTCGCCCATAAATCTCTCTCAAGGAATGAATAAAAAAAAGTACCTGAAGATGTAAAAGGTCTCTACAGGATTTTACCCTACTTTCATCAAGAAAGGAACTCCTCCGGCGCCGCACACGTGCTCTCATCCCTCCGTGTGCGGTAACCCTCCCCCGCGGTCTTACCCGTGCAGAGGAAGTTGCGCTTAGGAGGATCCGGGCCAGGGTTGCCCTCACACCTGCCGTCACTCGGAAGTGGCCTCAGTACCGAGAATTGTTTCCTCGGCCAGGGTGTCCGATATGTAACCACGAGGAGATTGACCCCGACATACATCACTTACTGTGGGACTGCCCAGCTCTCAAGCCTACCAGGATCCGGTATCTGAAGGTAGCGCGTCTTTCACCAAGCACCCCTGCTTCATACATTGCCTGGACGCACGAACGGTGCCATCGTTCTCTACTGGACTTCATCAAAACAGCTAACCTTTTTCCATTCATTTAATCTATACTACATTATTTATCACACCTTCACCGATCATTGATGCCCTTCGGCAATAAATTTCGCAAAAAAAAAAACGGTGCTCGATCATTTCAGTACCCTGTGGAGTGCGCCCCACAAGCCATGTGTGTCCAAGGGACTGATAAGATTCCAGGCGACTCTACTACATCGAATACGCGGAAAGGTATGTGATGTTCGCTTCCTTCAAGAAGACAGGAACCCGTCATAGTACAGTTCAGGACATTGTCTACCCGAGTGGAAACCAGACATGCAGAAGGGAGGCTGCACGCCTTCTTTTAACATTTCTTCAGGACACGGATCTTGTTTATAAATGGTGACAGCAGGAACAGACTATGGCCTACTGTGATTGAATGTGTGCGTAGATGATGTCTTCTGGAGTGGACTACGTTATACTGTTAGTGAATGCGTGTATGGATTGTGGCCCTACAATGGCCTATGTTCTACTGTGACTGAATATGTGGATAGGTGGTGACTTCTGGAGTGGACTGTGATGTGGACTGTGTGGAGTGATTATGTGCATAGATGGTGACTGCGGGAGAGGAATGTGTGCTATTATAATAGACTGTGCGCATAGCGGGGTAGATGCGACCGGCTTTAGGACATTATTATAATAGAAGGGACGCTACGGTGGAGAAATTGCCGGCAGAATAAGCAAGGCTAACCCCACCTGTAGCATTCAACACCTCAACTCAACTCATCTCAGCTGTGCTTAGAACAGAATAGTGTGCTCCGTTTAGTCAGGTCCACACCTGTACGTCGCGCGAAAAACAGGTCAAGCCATCAATTTTCCTGCTTTGAAATAAACCATCCGTAGCCACGCTTCTTTCTGGAAAAAAAGAAAAGTTATTATGAAAGCAAGAAAGCTCTCAAAGTGCCATGTGGAGGACCCTTACTAAGTTTACAGCAGAGTAGTAGTAAAAACATTTATTTTCACAGAAGGAAGAGTAAGGGAGTAGGGTGTTGGGGATAGATAGAAGTGGAGCTGCAGTGGTCGGTATTCCCTAGTCCAGGATCCCGTTGGCCTCCGCCGCTGCCTTGGCCCTCGTCACCAGCATAAGCTGTGTGCTCGGGTCGGAGTCAGCCAGGAGGGCCTCCCACTGCTCTAGACTAGGGCTATTTATCTTTGGTAGTAAAGGGCTTTTTTCACAGCCCCAGGTGGCGTGGTACGTTGTGGCGTAGCCCCCACACCACACGCACTCTTTCGCATATCTGTTCGGCCACATTTTATGATACATGGCTCTGCTTGGGTAGGTGTCTGTTTGTAGTCTTCTGAGCGTGGTGGCCTGCTCTCTGTTGAGGATATCCGTCGGAGCCGAGTACTTCTTGCGTGCTCCCAACAACGCCTTCATTGCCTCCCCGTACGATTCTGGCGTGCTGAAGGGTTCGACCGGCAAACCCGCCCTCCGGTTCGTGAACCCTCGGACAACGGTGTCTGCCATGAGATTTCCCTCAACCCCAGTGTCAGGGACCCAAATGATGGTGTGTTGAATGTGTGTGTTGTTTGATCCATGTCTGTGTTGGTTTTGTGCGAAGAGAATCCTCGCGGCTTTTTGGCCGATCCTGCCATCTCTGTATGCCCTCGCTGCAGCCTGAGAATCCGTCGCTATCCAGTAACTCAGTCCCTGCCGATGGGCTTCAGTCAGGGCTAGAGCTATGGCGATCTCTTCCGCTGCTTGTGTTGTCCTTGTGCGCACTGATGCACCAGTAATTATCTTCCCATTGGCGTTCACTACTGCTACCGCCCTAGCGTTTTCCTTCGTTCTGTACTTGGACGCGTCAACATACAGAACCATCTGTTTCTTCTTTAGGAACCTGTCCAACTCCAATGATCTCGCCGCCCGTCTTCCTTCGTGGTTCTTCGGGTCCATGTTTCTGGGCACTGGTTTAACCAAGAAAGTGCTCCTAATTTGGCTGTCAATGTCTGTCTTGTCTTCGCCCTCGCCTTCTGCCGGGTATCCTAGCTTTAGCAGTAGTGCGCGGCCAGTGGCTGTTCTTTTAAGTCTTTCGAGTTGAAATCTGAGCATAGTTTCACTGTGCTCCTCATAGGTGCCGTACACACCCATGTTCATTAACTTTTCTGTCGAGGCGCAGGTCATGACGCCTAAGGCTTGCTTATACGCCTTTCTGATGCATGTTTCCATTTTGTTCTTTTCCCCTTTATTAGGTTGTAGGTACGGAAGCGCGTACGTCATCCTCGGTATGATGAGCGCAGAAGTGATCCGTAACGCATCTCGCTCCTTCACCCCTTTTCTCTTGTTCGTAATCCGGCTTAACATCCTGCATATCTGTTTCGTGGAGTGTTCCAAGAGCTGGATGGTATGGTCTCGTTTGCCTTTCTCCTGCAGCCACATTCCCAAGATGCGAAGCTTATGTGTCCTTCTTACGGGTTGTCCATCGATCTCTAACTCTATCGATCCCCTGTCCTCTTTGTTTTTGTGAAGTCTAATAAATTCTGATTTTTCTGGAGAGCACTGCATCCCGCTAAATAAAGCAAATTGACCGATCTCATCCGCCGCTCTTTGCAGTATTTCTTGCTTGTGTCCTGTCGATCCTTTTGTCGTCCACACTGTTATGTCGTCCGCATAAATTGAATGTTCTACATCTTTGATGTTTTTCAGTCTCCTAGTTAATCCAATCATTGCTATGTTAAAGAGCAAAGGTGAGATGATGGATCCTTGTGGTGTCCCTCTGTTTGGCGTCGTCTTCTTTTCTGACCTAATGTTGTTGATGCCGATCGTTGCTGTTCTGTTAGACAGGAAGGCCTTTACGTATGCGAAGATCCTCTCCCCACAGTTTGTTGTCGAGAGTTCTGCGAGAATGGCGTTGTGGCTGATGTTGTCGAAGGCCCCCTTGAGGTCTACAGCCAAGATTACGCCTTCTCGAGTCCCCGATATTTGTTTTAGTACCATGTCTCTTAACTGGAGCATCACGTCTTGCGTGGAGAGTCCCGTTCTGAACCCGAACATAGTATCCGGAAACAGACCGTTGTCCTCCATGTAGTTGCTCAGTCTAGTCTTGACCACTTTCTCGTATAGTTTACCAAGGCATGAAGTTAGCGATATCGGCCTAAGGTTCTCTAAACTGGGTGTTTTCCCTGGTTTAGGTATCACGATAATCTCAGCGTGTTTCCACTCCGCCGGGACCGTGCCCCTTTCCCAGTGCTCGTTGATTAGTCCGGTCAGGCTTTCCATTTGGTCATCACTGAGGTTTCTGATCATTGCATTGGTTACTTGATCTTTTCCCGGTGTTGTGTTCCTCGTGAATGACCTGGCAGCCGCGTATACCTCGTATTCTTTTATCGGGTCATCCAGCTTCGAGTTCCGTGTCCCTGAATATACCATGGTGCAGGGTGGCACCTGCGTGCTTCCGACGTACCTGGACCAAAGAAAATCTGTAATCTGGGCGTCCGTGCCCTGAAAATTGTGCGTGATACGTTCTATCGTTTTGCTGTTTTCTCTCTTCGATTTTGTCGGGTCTATGAGGTGCCTGAGCAGCGCCCATGTTTTAGCGCTACCCAAGTTGCCGTTTAGTTCATCGCAAATTTGGTGCCAATTATCTCTAAGTAAGTTTGCGGTGTGGTCTTCTATCTCCTTATTGATTTGAGCTATTCTGAGTCTCAATTTTCTGTTATGTTTTTGTTTCTTCCATCTTTTCGTCAGCCCCCTACGAGCCTCCCAAAGATGTAGCAATCGTTTATCCGCACGTGGAAATTCATCGGTAACCTCTAGCGTCATAGTATTGTCTCTGTGGACCTCCCGTAGTCGTTTGGTCCACTTTTCGATGTCCGTTATCGCATTTCTTCCGCCTTCATTCTCCAACTGTTGTCGGAATTTTTTCCAATCTGTGATTTTTGTCTTCCTCTGGATTGTGCTGAACCTTGTAAGTTTAATTTGCGTTTGAATTACGTAGTGGTCGCTTCCGAACTGCTCCCCGGTGTTAGACCATTCGTAGTCTAGGATATTTCCTATGATGGTCAAATCAGGGCTAGTGTCTCTTGAAACGCTGTTTCCGACCCTAGTAGGGTATCTGCTATCGGTAACGATTTCCAGCCCGTGCGTGTCCACTCCATCTAGGATGGTTTTTCCTTTCTTTGTATTCATCTTGTAGCCCCACTCTTTGTGCGGAGCATTGAAATCTCCTACAATCACAAGGTGGTTTTGTTTTACCAGGCCGATCACCGCTCTAATGATTTCTCTGAAGTCATGTCTCCTCTTGCGCGGTGGGGAATAAATGTTAAGTACGAACAGGCTCTTCTCCCCGCGCTTCTTAGGTATTACCTCTATTAAAAGGTGTTCTATATCTTCTTCTGGCGTCGTGTGCTTGTGCGTAGTGACCCCCTTCTGACATAAAATGGCCACTTTTTTATATCTTTCATCTACTATGGTGTCGTAGCCGACTATCTTCGGCGAAGTGTTAGTTTCTTGCAGCGCTATTACAGTAGGTGGGTGTTTATGCTGCATTACATGTACGTTGAAATCGTTTTTGTTTCTAAATCCTCTACAGTTCCATTGCCATATTGTAAATTTTTCTTCTGCGTTAGCCATGATGTGACACTACTGCTGCGCCGCGAAGATCTTCGCGCTTTCGTTTAGGTCGACCTGTTCTGGTGCTCTCTTGTTTTGTCTCCTGAACAGTTCTGCCAGTCTCTGATCGGTCGCGTTCAGTCTGGTCATGATTTGTTCCAGCGTCGTCAAGACTGTTTTCTGTTGTTCCTGTATTTGGTGTAGTGGTTTAGTAGCATCTATTGCTTCCGTTACTTGCGGTTGTACGGCTGCTGGCCCCTGCGTGCTTGTTGTCGTCGAGGGCGATTGTACTCCGTGTACTTTTCCTTGGTTTGTTTGTTCTCTTTGTTGTCGCTGTTCTATAAACGAAAGCCTCCTTTTTAGTCGTTCGTTTTCCTCTCTAAGTTCCCTGTTTGTTTTTTCTAGAGCTTCGAATCGAGCCTGTATGGAATAGTCCAGAGCAGTGGGATAGACTGGAGACTCGCTCCTAGACTGACTCACCTTCTTGGACTTCTTGGTCGTCTGTTTGGTTGCGGAAGCGTCATGAGCGTTCCCTGGAACCCAGGCGTTGCCGCCACCGTGGTCGGTGGATCTCGCGTCTGCTAGCCCCGGAAAGTCTCCATCTTTGAAGAACGGCGTTCGGCTTCTGCTGCCGCCGCGCCTGTTCCGAGACGCAGATCTCGAAGATCCGTTCTTTCCTCTCGTTTCGGCTTCCTCGCTGTCGAACCACCGCGGCCTGTGGCCACCGTGGTAATTACTTTCTTTTTTCTTGCCTTGCTTGTTCTGCTGGCCTTTCTGCTTGAGGCGTCTCTTGCATCCTATATCGCCCGTGGCGTGAGCGTCGCCGCACCACTCACACCTGGGCTCCCCACACTCGTGTCCGTCGACGTTGGCACGTTTGCATCTAGGACACTGCGGAATGGGTTGTGGTTCCGGGCAGACGTCTGATCGGTGCCCCTGCAGGTGGCATCTGAAGCACACCTGCTTCGTAGGTTGGTAAGGGTAAACTCTGTACAGTCCTCCCATCACTGCGACTGTCTTGGGCAACCTCGGTCCATCGAACGCGATGAGCGCTGACTCTGACTTCCCGAGCATTCTGGCGTAGACTGCACGAATTCCCGGCGTTGCTACTTGGATGTGGTTCATTAGGATTTCTTGCGTGGTGCCGGCCATCACTCCATGCACCACACCCCGGACAGTTCCCTCCGCTGTGGAGCAGTAGGCATTGAACTCGAATTCTTTGTCTCCGAGGCACAACTTCCTCGTCTTTTGCAGAGCTTCTGCCTTCGCACCATCTGGCGTCCGGACTATTATTATGTTTGAGATGGCTTTCACCGCGACAAGCATGTCGCCGATGTAGACCAGGTTGCATTCCTTCACCAGGGCTTGTATGTAATCGCTGGGCTTGAAATCTCCCACTCTTAGGTTGTGGCTCTTCGGTCGGAATACGATTTTGTATCCTCCTTTCGGGAGCTGTACGAAATCTCGCCTGTTACCAGCGAGCGTCTTCAGTTGTTTGTTTACAGCGGACGCCGGTGGCGCGTTCGGGACCATGGCGTTCGGTCCCAGCGTCCCAGGTTTCTGCTGCTGCGGATCGCTCGTACTCACTGGAGTCTTGTTTGCCTCGGAAGGTGTACTTGCTTGACCGGTAGCTTTCCTATCCTTCTGGGCTCTGCGCTCCACTAATTCCTTCATCACTCGCCACGGGGTCTCGTTGACTGGGTAGACTCTTGGTTGTTCTTGCGGTCCCCTCGTACCTCCGGCGTTGCTGATGCTTGCAAGCTCCATGGCTTGGGGCTGGTCCGTACCCGGGCTATTTTCAATAACCGGGGCCGTAATGTGTGCCGCAGTCGATGCTGATGCCATGCCGCCGTCGAGGCTGCTCAGCCCCGGTAGGGCCAGCGAAGCCCATGCGTCTCCTGCTTCGGCCACGGCCGACGCTACGTCGGCGTTAGGGTTAGCGTGACTCTCGCCGCCTCAAGATTTCAATGTCCCGTAAGTGGAAAAAGATTCTACTCACAGAGATAAAATTGGTGTTCAGATGGTCCTCGTAACTTCACGGAACACATCCAATAAACACTTTGCATTAAACTCGGGTTTTCCGGTCAAAAACACTGACGATTCACGGAGCCCATGCAGAGCACGTCCGCGTTCCCGCGCAGTTGAAGTTCTCTCCAGAGCAGAGTACAAACGAACGAAAAGAAATACACTGCTTGCGACACCCACAGTGCCAGCCAAGGATAGCTGCTGCGTTAACCTTTTATTTTTCTTGAGTCTTTTTCCATGGTCGATTCGAAAGTAATAACTTGTGTTTTACCACGCTGGCACAAAAGGCACAGGTGGACGTCAATGGTACGGCTATTGAGTTTGAACCATCCCGCCAGTAATCAATAAATTTCGCTGCTGTGCTAAAGATGGCAGCACGGGAACATTCCGGCACGAATGTGCCGCATCGAGCCACTTTTGGCGCGAAGGATAGTATTTAGATTCAAGCTCACGTAAAATACCGTAGCTGAGAGTATCCACTAAAGTTTGTGGAAAGTTTACATGTAAAGTGACAGAATGGACAGCTTATGTTCGGGCCGGGAACACCGATCACTCCAGAAAGTCATTTGTACGATAAAATAGGATTTTACAGGAATTAACAAACAGGTTTCGTACCGGTGGGGCTTATGGCAAGCTGTTAATTGGCCCCGCCGCGGTGGCTCAGTGGTTAGGGCGCTCGACTACTGATCCGGAGTTCCCGGGTTCGAACCCGACCGCGGCGGCTGCGTTTTTATGGAGGAAAAACGCTAAGGCGCCCGTGTGCTGTGCGATGTCAGTGCACGTTAAAGATCCTTAGGTGGTCGAAATAATTCCCGAGCCCTCCACTACGGCACCTCTCTCTTCCTTTCTTCTTTCACTCCCTCCTTTACCCTCCCCTTACGGCGCGGTTCAGGTGTCCAACGATATATGAGACAGATACTGCGCCATTTCTTTTCCCCCCAAAACCAATTATTATTATTATTAAGCTGTTAATTGCCGGGTCAAAACGGGTTGACGGGGTCGGGTTTTGTGCTCATACCACGGATACCGGACCTGTACGGAGCTTAAACAGGTTTAGCCGGGTCAGGTTTAGGGCACATACCGTAAGGTACTTTGCTGGGACTTCCTAAGCACAGCGAACGTATTGATGTAGCACCTTCATGTCCGGGATTGCCACACAATTTGCAACGTTTAAGTGAAACCAAAAAGTTAGGTTTTCGTTAGCAACATAAACAATATGCTCGAGGATGACAGTAACGTAGCAGTAGAGATGACCCATGCTGGAGATGACAAATGCAGCTTTGAACGAAAAGATAGAAGTGGGGCCTGTGTTTTCACAAATTCCTCCCTTTTTCTATCGCTGCTGTTGCTCTCAGCTCGAACAAGCCGAGCTGTCGTTCGTTCAACGCGTCCTAGTGTGTACACTCTAAAGACGCATATACACCTAAATGGAAGTAAAAATGGAGACAGCCATCCTCTAGCTCACTCCCTTTTTACTAGTTTAAGTTTAGAATGTATGCGCCTATAAAAGGCTTAGTCGGAATTGGCTTACTGGCGTCGCTGCACCGCTGTCCGAAAGTAAATATAAATGGTGCATTATGCCAATTATTTATGAGACAGATTGCTTTCTGTGAAGCAACAATGGCATGCATTCTGAGAGGATGAAAAAATATTCATAAAATTAAGCTATTCTGATATGTGTATACTAAAACCGCTGTTTACTGAAGATTCAATTAAGATAGCGGTGGCCTGTCCTGATGCCACTAAGAAGCATCAGCACGCAGATGGCAATCGGCTAGCTACGACTACAATTTTTACGCTTGGTAAATCACGCAAACTGGGAAAAGTGCAGTTACGCTAGACAAGCGAAAACAATACACGAGATTGTTTGTTCATTCGTTTCATTGTTAGTTTGTTTGCTTCTTTGTGCCTTTCTTTTTTGCTTGTTCCGTGTTTGCGCCCTTGTGGAATGGCACATCCTCTAGAGGGGAATTGGCCACACAGGGAGGCATCAAAGGCAGTAAATATTGCACGTGATCTTTAAACAAAGAAGATTGTAAAGTGTGTTTATGGGGTTTTAACGTCAGAAAGCGACTCAGGCTATGATAGACGCCGTAGTGAAGGGCTAAGGAAATTTCGACCATCTGGGGCTCCTTAATGTGCACTGACAACGCACAGTACACGGGCCTCTAGAATCTCGCCTCCTTCGAAATTGGACCGCCGCGACGGGATCGAACCTTCGTCTTCCGGGCCAGCACTCGAGCACCATAAACACACTAAGCCACCGGGGTGGCTTAGGAGATTTTAAAATAAAAGGTGACGCAAGTATACCTTACAGAACAAGAAACACTCAATCTGAATTCTAAAACGGGAGGAAAAACAGGGGAAGGGGCGAGATCGATGCATCTAGCAGGGAAACCTTCCAGAGGCAGAAATTGATAGGCAAGCACCGGAGCGAACTGTCTTGTTGCTGTTGCCCAGCTGAGTATAGAAAAATTGAAAATTGTTTTTTTGGGGGATGGAAATAGCGCAGTATCTGTCTCGCATATCGGCGGACACCTGAACCGCGCCGCAAGGTAAGGAATAAAGGAGGGGCTGAGAGAAGAAAGGAAGAAAGAGGTGACGTATTGGAGGGCTCCGGAATGATTTCGACCACCTGGGGATCTTTAACGTGCACTGACATCGCACAGCACACGGGTGCCTTTTGCGTTTCGCCTCCATCTGAGTGTAGCGCCAAGCGAGATTTTAGTGGAAACTGGCATACACAAAGTGAATTTTTGGAAAAGAATTTCCAGGAAAAGTTTGAGAGGGAGGCGAATCGGTTCAGGAGAGGAAGAATTGATCTAGAGTTTCGGGTTCATTGCAGATTGAACGGACGTCTGAGTGACAACACCTAGATCTATGCAGTTAGAAATTTAGGCGATGAATCTTGCATCTTAGACTAGTCAGGGACACCTCGCGTTGACGTAAAAGGCACTGCATTATCAGGCGCAAAAAGACGAAGACTGAAGCTAGGAGGATAGATTTTTTATGTTATCCGTTGAAATGGATAAATCGGCCTTGAGATGAGGTGCCGCTACGGCGTCTGCCGGCAGTGATTGCTACCGCACCGTGCTTCCCTGTCAGCCGGCTGGTACAGCCGGTTTACAACTCCCTTTTTTGTTTGCAAGCCTTTTTGTCCATCCGTTTGTGCTCAGGACTTCCGAGATGTCCGGCGTGATGTCATTAACCTGACTGACATAAGTTCCATGGGACAATTTCAAATGTCCAACATGCAAGTCAGCTTGGTGACATGTAAGTCAACTTTGGCCACGGTTGAGCTGGTAGACTCCGGAGATGTGCACTTCAAAAACCGTCGAAAAATGCCGAAGAAAGTCAAGTTGAAGCTCCTCTGGCTCCCAGAGAATTTAAAAGATTTTTGCAAACGGGATGCCCTTCGCGCTTGCGGCAAGGTAACTAACATCTCCTTTGAAAACAGGAGAGTTTCATAAATGGAGACATCGGGCTTTGAATCGCAGTGTTGTATTGACGCTTGCTGATGCGTCACTGTCAGCGACGTGGCCAAGCACCTAGTTTGGGTTCTAGGAATGCCACCCCTGTTTCGCTTTTGCCAAAGGGAGAGGCATCTACGCCCTCACTGCCCCACACGCTGTGATGATTGTCGCCGTTCGGGCACTCTAGGGACGAATGCGTAGTTTCTTACGCTGGCAAGCTTCCGAGTGGCCTCTGTACTAAAGAGGACACCATGCAGGAACATCTGTTAGATGCATCCGAAGGTTTTAACGCTACTAGTAGCCTGAAGAAGCTTAGCCCCTCGGATAAGTGATTACTGGCCCGTCGCTTTTGAAGAACGCCCCGTTTCCAGTGCCGTGCTGACTGCACAGCGTCAACTTAGCCAGACTTTTCGAAGAGACCAGTGTGTGCAGATGCCGAACCATGCGTAGCTATACCAACAGAAGTAAGCCACTGTGACGCCGAGGAAGCTCCTGGCGCGCTTAGCTGCTCTGAACTAGACCCCAGATCACAATCGGAGGAGTAATGGCTACCTCGACAACACCGAGTGACTGCGCTATACAGGAGCCTGAATCGCACTCCGGTATTTCGCACCATGACGACAGCTCTGGTGCGGTGCCGTATATTGCAAGTGTGACCGTGAAGCACGGTTTCTCGCCCATTTCTGGTTCATCTCAGGATTGTGAGGACGTTGTCCCCACCAGGCCCCAGACACGACGCAAAAGACTGAAGAGCGAAGGAGGATCTCTGAGACTTAGATCAAGAAGAATGGGATCCACCTGCAGGGAGGTTTCTCCAACCGCATCGATGCCAGGGCGCCTTGATGCCTGACTTAATTGCTTGTCGGTCTACATGGCGAACCTCAAGCAGCTGATCGTCCTCTTCGCTGATCTGCGACGAGGACTTTAATGAGCGAGTGAGGTCAGCTTTGGCATCTTGCCTATCCACGCGTTTTCGGTTATTTGCGGTTAGGAAGTAGTCTGAGCAGAAAGTTCGGCACACTGCGCTTAAGATCGGCTGCATAAGGTCATAACATGAAAAAGCTTACGAGGAGCTGCTGCTCAAGAGCCTTTACAAGTTTCATGACCTAGCATGTGAAGCTCCTGGCTCTCACACAGAGCAGATGGCTACTGTGAAGTGCCGCCTTCAAAAGTTGCCAAGCAAATCTCGGCACTCTGTTATGGTGACATCCTGGTCAGCCTGATTCTACAAGACCAGCAGCGGCTGATCGAGCGGGTGCGCAGGATAGCGACAGCGAACGGAGTCCTAAACTAAGGACCCCGCCTTAAAAGGATGGAGACCAACCATCAATCTACTATTGGTTAAGTAAAAGTTTTAATGAAGCCTTAAATAAAAGGCCGAAGAAAAATGGCATTTTTGTGGCATCCGTAAATTACCGCCTATCTGACGTTCCTGAAAAATTGAGCATTGTTTCACCAGTTGTTATGATGCCGTACTGTTTTGAGTCGTCCTGCAGCACACAGTGAAGAAACGAACTAATGTGACTCCTCGTATTAAACTGTAGGTTACTGCTCTACAATATATTGATGACCCCTAGACATGTTCTTTCTTATTGGACCACACAGCCTATAGAAAACTAGCATGAACAATCACCGTTCCTAATTTGTTGTTTTTTTATAAAATTTAATTTCAGTGGAAACATTGTTCATCTAGCGCGCTGTAAGCAGACAAACTTTTCACCGGAGTCGCATTAACTCTTCGTTGAACTGTAAGCCATGCCTGCCGTTTAGTGCTTTGTTGTTTGAGAATGTTTTGTTTTGAAATGTATTTTATGCTGCTTTATTAGGCTTCGGCAAAAAGTTCATATACATGTAATATTATTTCTCAGTAATACATACTATGCTTAAGAAGAAAACACGCAGCTCCCCTGTTTTCATTGCTGAAGCTAAAAAAAAACAACTGCATCACGTATTATCACAGGCGAAATATAACCAGAATGGACATATTTTTGCTCGATAGCGTTACTGTCGTCAGTATTCGTCTTAAGAAGTACGGTAAATAAGCAATTCACACACCCGCTATTTTTAGCGCGTTGTAGTAAGCGGATATCCATTTTAATGTTTGTGCTGCAAGAAACGCTGGAGTGGCATTTCCCTTCCGGTAGGGGCGTTTCGTCGCTGCCAAGGCTTTTTTCTTCAACAGCGCACACGCAATTTGCTATGCAAAGCCTCCGACCTTCGCAAACACTCTTTCGAAAAAAAAAAAAAACTAACTCAGCACAACAGTTTTGCTTTGCAACCCGGAATGCAGCGTCAGCAGCTGCATGGTTCTCAAAGCGCTGCGACAGTACGGCTCCATAGCGGCGTTGGAAGGCAACTGCGCCGATCCAGTCATGCTGCTAAAGAAGTCTCGAAAAACGGCTGTTCCTCCACATTAAAGCGGAGATAAAAACGCTATCAAGAAAAAAACTGGCTACCTCCACCCACGCTGGCCGCTGCCCAACGGCTTGTCTGCTACGTTCTTTAATCTGTCGCCAGATAAAGTGTTTCTCGTTTTCCTTCCAAAATTAAGCGATATTGCGTGTCAAATTCAGGTGTGCCACCTTGAAAGCGCTGCTTCGGTATAGAAAATTTGGTTTTGCTGTTCTGTTGATCATAAACGACTCCAAGATGAGAATTCTACCAGATTCTCAAGAGTTCCGGAAGTCACCCTATGGAAACGCAAAGAAGAAAGTTGAAACGAGAACAGGACAGCGAGATTTGACTTGACGGGAACTATATATTATCGCACTCCATTTTCTCTTCCGTGGCGCGAAAACCGTTGCATGGAAGTGTTAATGAGACTTGGCTGTAATCGCTTTTAGCAGCTGAAGCCATTTCTGGACGTCACAAGCTAGCACCGTTTCCAGGCTACCAGTGGGGAACACTGCGCAACTCAGTGTGAACATATTCATGCCGAACTGAAAGAAAGCTAAAGAGTGCAAGGAGATAGGGCTAAAAGATGCTGATATGGAGGGCTTGCCTCTTCCAACGCAAGACTCAGCTCTCGTTTTTGAAGCGAAAAGCTTCACTACGCTAGGTACAGCAGTTATAGCGTAGGCCCGAGACTGACCTTGAATGACCTTCAACCGAACCACGTTAGCCGTGTATGACCATATGCGATACAGTTATGGTGTCGATCCCTTGACCCCTGACCTTGAACCATGACCTTTAGTAGACCTTCGACCTCTAACCTTTGACATTGAGTCAGCTAGCTTTGGGTTGACGTTTGACCTTAAGAACATCCGATGGGGTTATGTGAAGCCACGTGATGACATCCGATGGGGGTGTCGTAAGATCATATGATACGACGTCATAGCCACGTGGTCATGTGGGTAAATACAGAACGGCTGTCGCGAGCGTGCAGCGGAGCTGCCATGGACGAGCCTCAGACGCTTAGCAAGCGTGCTTGCTTTTCGCTGAATTCCAGGGTTAGCCAAGTTAAGCCACTGCCAATTTTTGTGCCTCGCCTTTCTGTCCGTCGTCTGGTTTCTGCTGTTTAATTTATGCCTCTTAGCAACCTTGACTATGCTCGCTGCGCTGCTTTCCTCATACATATTTTGGAGGGTCTTGCTCATTGATGGCGAAACAGTGTTGCACGAGGCAGCAATAAACCAACCATGGCTGGCGAAGAATTCGTTGGCACCAGGAACGGGGTTGCTGCCTCGTGCACTTCACTTTTGCGAAGTTTTCCGGCTAGTCATAAGTAATAAAGGACACAAATGCTATAATGGGACGCACACCTATAAGTTCAGCTTACTTAGTATTTCTTTTTAGTGCACCTTTAGTGTTGCTGGTTTCGGACGTTAAACGGGGCCTGTAGGACTTTAGCATGCGATGCAAGTCACAATATATAGGGAGATTAAAGAGACACTGAAGAAAAATTGAACTTGGCCCGTATTGATAGATTACCGCGTTTTAGTAACATGGTCACTGAATGCACTAAAACTGAGCTTTCGTGTGCTAGAAGAGACCAGAGAATGGAGCACAGGTATCGGAGCGACCAGCCATTTTTGCAAAGTGGCGTCAAGACGGTGTTTCGACACGAATCCCCGGGGGCTAGTATACACCGCCATTCACTTCCTCTCGGGGATCACGGAGTCGGTTTCGGTCTTGACGTCACGAGTTTGAATGTATTGGCTAGAAATGAAAACGGCTTCATTTTTAATACCAGTTTTCTCAGAAATAAATGCCAGGTAAAGCTCAACACTCTAGAAAGAACCAAACAGTAAAATGTTACTAAGAACACAATTTGCATGTGGTTCTCCGCCGATTTGCTTAAAAAAAGAAAGCAGGGCAACAAATGCATTTATAGAGAAATAGGGAGAAAATGTTGGGATGAGCATGTAATAGGGTGTCTGCGGTAGTGAGTAATTTCATTGTTTTTGCGAACCCCAATTTTCCACGCTCTAGCACACTGTCAAATCATTCTGAGCCCTCAGCAAGCCATATTCTCTAGCCACGGCTGAAAAAAAAAAAATTGAGGTGTGTGGAACGCTGCCCCGGCAGCCGCACTGTAAGGGTAGCAGAACACGTTCTTAACGAGTGGTAAACCTCCTAGACTTCGCGTCCTTATTTTGCAGTGTTTTCTTCTTCCTAATAAAGTA
Organism: Amblyomma americanum; assembly: GCF_052857255.1. NCBI lineage: Eukaryota > Metazoa > Arthropoda > Arachnida > Ixodida > Ixodidae > Amblyomma > Amblyomma americanum. Next base: position 127,603,946 of record NC_135499.1, read on the forward strand.
TAATGTGTGCTGTCTTAAAACATTCTTCTTAGTGTAACTTATCCCACGAACTTTTCTCTGTGCGGTTGCTGTCTCCAATGAGATGCCTCCATTTCTTCCTGTCCTGAGCTGTCTCCACTTTCAGCTCTCTCTCCACCACTTTTTACCCGCCGCGGTGGCTCAGTGGTTACGGCGCTCTGTTTCTGATCCGGAGTACCCGGGTTCTAACCCGACCGCGGCGGAAGAGTTTCGATGGAGGCGAAACGCAAATAGGCGCCCGTGTGCTGTGCGATGTCAGCGCACGTTAAAGATCCCCAGGTGGTCGAAACTATTCCGTTGACCTCCACTACGACACCTCTTTCTTCCTTTCTTATCTCACTCCCTCCTTTATCTATTCTCTTACGGCGCTGTTCAGGTGTGGGCCGATATGTGAGACACATACTGCGCCATTTCCTTTCCTCAGAAACCAATTATTATTATTCCCCACCACTTATAGGATCTATGTCAAAGAAGACAAATCAGAGTACACGAGGTTGAGAAGCATGGGCACATCGCAGGAGGTAGTGGAGTCCCCTTTTGCTCTTCAGCGTTGCCCTAATAGGACTACTGAATATGCTGGACAGCATAGAGGGGGTCAAGCGAGCGTTATATGCTGACGACATTACAATTTGGGCCTCCAGAGGATCAACTGGGTGTGAACTCTAATGCGCACCCAAAAAATTTAAAGTTATTAATATTTCGGAGGATTACAGACTCTGACCCTCTTGTGGTATTTTCAGGGGGAGCGCAAATTCAAGTGGTACCACCTGCGAAAATTTTAGTTACGTTAAACGACAGCAAAGGCAACAACGGCGAAGTGATTAGGAGATTGCAGGCAACAATTGAGCATGTGGCGAGAAGGATTGGTAGGGTATCAGGTCACAAGCATGGACTTCGAGGAAAACACACCATCAAATCAATACAAGCTTTTATTGTAAGCAGGATCACTTACAAAACACCGCTATTCACAGTACGGTAGACGAAATTATTGAAGGCCATTCATCTTCGCAGCGGATACGGCTATCAGGAAGCAGGACGAGAAAGTATGTACTGTACAGACTATGGTTCCCATGAATTCGGTCTACGGAGGACAAGGTGGACTTAGAACAGCATAGTAGCAAAATTGGGTTGCGGCCCATTCCGAGAAATATGCACCCGGAATTTCAGGAAAAGAAGAAAGGCTATAGGCGAACGCTATTAGGAGAACCTGAGGTGGGATGGAAAAGGCAATTTACGTGAAGTCGGCGGGACCGGTCAACGGGATAACAACCACATCATGCACGAATGCGGAAGGTAAATTAGTTAATGGGCATCAATTCGATTACAGGGAATCACAGCGACGGAGGAGGCGGTGGTTGCATTGGTGATGGTTTACCGGAACTCTGATATGCAATTACGGGCTCCCTGACTGTATGGCAGAACTATACTAGAAGGAGGATTGGTAAATACGCAAGAAGAATACTCCACATCAGATAAGGCAAAGACTTTGAGTCCATAGATATATGGACCCGAGGCCACTCAGCGGATGTTGCAGACGAAGGCGCTCACACCGCTGTCCGCGCGCTATTACCCCGCGTCCCCCAACATTCGCAAGAACATCTATTCAGAACCTTTATTAAGTTTTAGTGGAATTACTCCAGCCTTTCAGATTAACAGGGAATGTATATGCCAAACCAGACAAAAATCCAAACAGGAAGCAAAGAGTCATCCTAAGAAAATTGCAATCAAATACTTATATCCACCGAGTCAAATTCAGCTATGTGTTTCCTAATTCGTACGATCCGCATTGCGCCTTCTGTGGTGAAGTGGCTGACTTATACCACATAGCATGGGCATGCCAGAAAGATCCAGATATTGAGATAATCAATGACCCAGCAACTAAGGACTGGGAGGCGCCGCTGTCCATGTCATACCTGGAAGACCAGCTTTGGCTGGTGACCAGGCAAGAGTGGCGGCAAAAGCCAATGGGCTCCTGGAATGAGAGACCACCTAACTAACCTGGATCTATTCCGTGAATTAAAGGTTTTCCACACACTGAAGCCTAAGGTCGCTCAAGGGTCATGTGGCTTTTGCTTTTTTTTTTCAAAATGGACTGTTTGAAAAATAGCAGCGCGATTCAGGTGAGGGGAAGAACAAAAAAGCATTTCAAACTTGTACGACCTCCCATTTCCTGTTTTATTTGCGATCATACTTTTCTTCTTTAACTGGCACGAATCGCCTCATCCCGTACACAAGAGCTGTTTTTTTTTTTTCAGAAATTCCTTATTCTCGGTTTTGCGGCAATGCTTGGAACGTTAAATTGCCACGAGCACATACGTGACATGGTCGTGGTAAGGGGAATGTCACAAGTTCTTTTAAAGCTCTTGGACGCAAGCACAGACGCGTTCATCCATCACATGCCTTCGGTATGCAACCACCGGTTTGCGCAAAAGGCTCATCAAACTTGAAAGAGGCGAACGACAGAAAACAGAAAGAGCAAAATGGAGAGAAGCAAGCACAGGGAGCAAGACGATCTCAGTGATCAGCGCTGACAAATTAACGCCTATAAGTCGATGTAATCCCCCTGCATAATAAGAAAGCCCGCTGAAGGATGGCGGCGACTCCTAAGCGTGCTTCTTCCCTGCAGCATAACGCGCACTCGTCCATTGCGTAATAAAAAGCTCATCACCCTTATACCAGATGAGGGTGCGGCGGTCCAAGCAGCTTCGTATATGCATTTATTGCGCAAATGTTTTAGGGCCTCTCGCCCATCTTTAGCTGGCACAGTGAGGTAGGTAGGATGTCAGGGGACAGCTCCCTGCCTCCGCCTCGCCTGCCTCTTTGCAGGGAACTTTGGAGGGAAAACTAATATGCGCTTAGTCGCGGCGCTCCATAAGAAAACGAACCAGGCGGGAGAGTGGGGACGTCGTCCCTTCTGCCGCCATGCAGTGCCGAGCGCTCCGCTTCCCTTTGAAGCAGGCCGTTGCCCAACGCCTCTTAATTTATGAAAAGTATAACGGAGCCTCTTGATGCCGTAATATTGCACTCCTGCATTCCCTTTGCGTCCCCGGGATCTCTCGTTAGCCGGCGCAGTCCGCGGCTCTGTCGGAACGAACGAGCCCCCCCCCCCCCCCCCCCCCCGCCCCTCCATCTCCGGCCGAAAAGTCCCGCGCTTTATTAAAGTCCCTCGGTCCCCGGCTTCCCGATCGCCGAAAGCCGAAGAAAGCGATGAGCCGGCCCCCGAAGGCGGTGAAGCTGCAGGCGTGGCGGCACACCTCGAAGTGCAGTGTGCGCGGCCAGCGCGACACTGCTGTGCTGTTGCACGCTTTGAATTGCAGCTGTGAGATTGGGCAATTTTGTAGCATAGAGCCGTATGTAGCTGCTACGCGTAGCAGCTTTTCTGCTCTTTCTTTAAAGGTACACCGAGGGCAAATCGAATCAAGTTGGCCTGCATTGAAACATTATGGCGTTCTAATGACAAACAAGTTACTTGAACTAAAAACTGAGCTTTTACAGGCTAGAAAAGAACACAAACCGAAACAGAGATGTCGCCACAATCGACCGTTTTCAAGAGCAATCTACGGTGACGGCAAGTTAGTCTTTCGGCTCACCGCAGGGGCATCTGTAACATAATTGTGAGCTGAGACACCACGAATTTCCGAGCACATGTGGACTCAGAATACTATCGCCTAGCGGTACATAGAGTTAGGCTGTGTCCATTGAAAAGGGGATCCTGGTGGCTGAAACAACGCCGAGTATATGGACCTTTAAGGCCCCTCGGTGAAGGCAAAATACCACTTTGGCCGCCGTTTCCCTTAAGCTGCACCTTATGGCCGACCCGACCGGGGGAACGTTAACAGTCGCCTTTTTCTGTCTACCTCTCTATCTCTAACTTTCCTATCTTTCTCAAAAATTTTCCTGTCTGCTCCCTCCTCTCTTTTCTGTTTTTTTTTCTTTTCTAACCTAACGAACACGGCTAAGTCTGTTGCAGGCTGCAAACAAGCTTCAGGTAAACCAGAATGGCCAGTGGTGATTTACTACTAGAACTCTGCGTTAACGTGCAGCACTCGAAACTCGTGAAAACTGCGTGTATTGGGGAACTGTCTGTTTCCATTTCAGCTCACAGATCCGTAAACAAAATCCATCTCCTAACCTCTAAAGTTTATTTTCTACATAAGACAGTGATTAGTAGTCAAAGATTCAAGATGCGGAAAGACTAGAAGGAAACACCTACCAAATACCTGGTCCTCACTTTCAACTATGGCACACTCCCTGATTCAATAGCAGTGGGATACATGAGAATGCATGTCTGTCCACGTATACTCAACCACCGCACATGTTTGAAATGCAAGAGACATGGTCATGGCTCACAGAAATGGCGCGGCCACCATATTTGAGCGAAATGTGCTTCAACGGATCACCCTTCTGACAACTGTGACGCTGCGCCACGCCGCTCAATCTATGAAGGGTACCACCTCGCATACTCCAGGTGGTGCCCACTCCGTAAAAAAGAGTAAGAAGCCCGAAGGAGATTCACAGTCGTACAAAGCACATTCTGCTTCACAGCCAAAACAAATTCCACCGATGTCATGAGACGGGGCGATGCACCACACCAGCTTGCAGCCTTTGCCCATACCTCGTTTGGCGGGTCTCCGGCAAGGCCGCCTACGCCTCAGACAGGGTCAGCGAACGCTGCCCTGTTATCTCGGAAAAAGGTCCCGCTGGCCTTTGAGCCAGCTACCCAAAAGACCTCTTCACGTCAAGAGAGGTCTGAAAAGCGTATCCCCGCGGCTCCTTCGCCGATCTTGCCGCCGCGGTGGCTCAGTGGTTATGGCGTTCAGCTGCTGACCCGGAACCTAGCTTAGTTTCCTGTTTATCTTATAGGTTGTTGTTGTTGTTGTTGTTGTTGTTGTTGTTGTTGTTGTTGTTGTTGTTGTTGTTGTTGTTGTTGTTGTTGTTGTTGTTGTTGTTGTTGTTGTTGTTGTTGTTGTTGTTGTTGTTGTTGTTGTTGTTGTTGTTGTTGTTGTTGTTGTTGTTGTTGTTGTTGTTGTTGTTGTTGTTGTCGTCGTCGTCGTCGTCGTCGTCGTCGTCGTCGTCTTCGTCGTCGTTGTTGTTGTTGTCGTCGTCGTCGTCGTCGTCGTTGTTGTTGTTGTTGCTGCTGTTGTTGTCGTCGTCGAAGTCGTCGTTGCAGTAGTAGTAGTAGTAGTAGTAGTAGTAGTAGTAGTAGTAGTAGTAGTAGTAGTAGTAGTAGTAGTAGTAGTAGGTAAATTTATTTGCCTGCAGACACGGGATTGGCTTCAGACCATCGGCCCAGACGACGGCCTGGAGTCCTTGGACACGAGCGGCGTTTTCGGTCAGTCGGACGATTCTCCGCTGAGTCTCATATCCAAAGCAAAAGCCTAGTACAAATGACGTTCCTCGTGCATTGCGATTGTCGGCAACTCCTTAAAAACCATAGCGATATAATGGATATTTTGAAATAACTTCCCCCTGAAGTTCTTTCTTCACAAGAGAGTAGCTTAGGACCTGAGCAGGTGAACCTGTTGAAGAGGGATAAATCTTTAGGTACGACCGAGAACAAGCAAGCAGACTCTATGGAGGTGTCGCTGTTGTAATCCAATGTGGCCCTGCAGCACGTGAGGTCGCATTAAAATCAAATATGCGTCCGCTGCAGTTACCATTTTACATTTTAAAAGATCACCATATGCTCCGTCTATCTCGAGCCAAAACTAAAAGTGACCGATCATTCCTTAGAAGGACTTTCAGAACGGCTACAGGAGCTGTACCTGGTAGTTGGAGATTTCAATGCCTACTCTTCGTATTGGGGAACTAAGCAAACTAAAAGTAGAGGCAGTGTTTCAGAATATATTTTGGGTAACGACGTCTTCCTGCTAAATACAGACAAATAAATCTACTGCGGTCCAAGATCAGAAAAAAATGAGCTCTTATCTTTTAATTCAGCCTCGGTTTTTACCGATTTTTATTGGTGTTAAGTCCAGCATTCTTGGACAGAAATTTTCACTATAGGAATATTGCAAGGTACTGTTGTGGGAAAACTGCAGGTAATGGCCCATTCATCCGGTAGGTACCAAAAATCTTTTTTTTAAGTTCTTCTATCTCTTGCATCGAGCAGTTGAGACTGCCACAGAAAACCATTCGCGAACATTTTTGACGATAGCAAGAACGTTAATAGCAAAGAAATTCAAGCCTGCCGGGGGTAAACCTGCGGATATATTGATTATTATAGTAAAATACTGCAATATATAAAAAAATTGCGTTCATTAACTTTTTCTTATTGAAGAATGCTTTTGTCCAGAATTTCTCGGCAATGTCTTGAATAATCGATGCGGAAGTAATCACGTACGTGAGATAATTAGCATGTCATCTCCACCATCAGTCATCTCAAGAAACTGCGCCTTTGCAAGCTTCATTTAGCTGGCTAGGCACTGTTTAAAACACAAGCCTATTTATTGAAAATATTTTTATATAAACTTAGTGTACACGAACTAAATGAAATGTTTACAGCCTCTAATCCTTGCTGCTGCACATTTAGCTACCCTTCGGTCTCCCGGAGTTCAGCAACAGAACTGCAAAGTAGAGGGACACATGAATGCATTAAAATAAAAAAAAACACCAAAACAAGGCCGTGGGTGTCTTTTGTAGATTCCCAAAAGTACAGAACCTCATAAATTAAAAAAAAGCATGACCTAAGGCTTCTTATATACCTCTAAATGGTGGAAAAACTTCATGGATAGTTATGAATTGTTCATAAACAGCTACATCACGTCGAATAAGTATGGGAACAGGTTTTATAAACTTAATATTAGTTATTTCCCCTTCGCAGTTTCCTGTATTATTGCCCATGGTATGCAACAATTATAGGGAAACAAGAGGATACACTAGGTGAACGTTTCGTCAAAGTTTATACTTCTTCATATTATACACAAAATTCTTTTCAAAATGCAAAATACAGCCAAGAAACAAAGACTCCCAACAACCAGCAGTGGTAACAAGCTTTTTAATATTTTAATTGCAGTCCAAGAAATAAATACAGCACTGTCTGCCGGTGAGCAGATGTAACCAGGCTTCGACGAGATATTTTACGAAATGCTAGCCCATCTCTATGAGCGTGCTGTAGAAGCCTTGCGGAAAATTTTACCAAAATACGGGTATTAGGAAAAGTCGTTATTGTACGATTACTGAAACCTGGAAAGTCGCCTAAATTCTCTAGTAGCTATACGCCCACATCCTTGATGAGGTGTCTCGCTAAACCTTTGAAAGCGTTATGAATATTAGGGTAATGTTTGTACTCGAATTCAGTGAACTTATTTAAATACATCAGAGTGGGTTTAAAAAGCATGCTCAACAACTGGCCATTTCGACCGCATGAAAAATACTATCCGAATCGCGTTTATACACAGACAGCACTGCTTTGATGTCTTCAATTTGAAGACCTTATGTAGGAAGCCAACAGCCACCGCAAACAAGGAGCATAGGGGAATGTCTCTGTTTTTCTTAATTGTGCCGATCTGTGAGAAATTATTAGTGTGATTATTTTATCTCCGAAAATATTTGTCATTGAAACTAGAAGAAAAAAGAAGGCATACGACACAACCTGAAAGTTCAGAACGTTACGCGACCTGGGAGATATAGACATCCGCGGCAGGACGCTGGCCTGTTTGAGGGACTTCCTGTCCAATTGCTCATTCCAAGTACGCCTTGGTACAACCCTTTCAAAGAACTTTCTATTTTTATACGGCTGTGAGTATTTTTTAACCATGTGAGTTGAGCATTCCGGATCAACCATACTTTTATTTCTTGGTATTGCATCTCGGACAAAGCTACAGAAGTTGCTTGCACTATTCTTACTTATTACAAACTGACATCCAAGTATTTACAATGCTCCGCATACTAAGCGTGATTCTCTGTATACTAAGCGTGATTCCCAAACGCATAAATTCGCCTGGTGGAGCCTAACGTGCGAGCGCCGCCTATATCGCACCGAACGAGAATACCCGCGGGTAGTTCACGAAAAGCTCCCTGCGCGTGAAGCGACACACGTAGGCCTGGCGCACGCTGAAGCCCATGCGCGTCGCAAAGCAGCTGCTACGATCGTCGGGCGGCGCCGGCGAGGTGAGAGTGAGCAGTTTGGGCGCCGAGCTGTGCTGGGCCAGAGCCCTGAGCAGGTTGCCCGCGATGACCTTGTCGTCGGCCAACAGCAGAGACACGTCCCCGGTGTTGTTGTTCATCTCCTGGATCACCCCATAGCCAAGAAGCTGCACGAATGGGTCGACCCCACCCGACCATTTGAAATCACGTAAAATAATAATTAATCATCTTCAAGCTAACTACATCTGCTGAAGGAAAAAGGCTTCTCACGTTAAATACAGAAGTTTATGAGCAAGGTCGTGTCGCTACCTTGCGAACGCACCAAACACGCTGCTTGCATGCGATTGTGCCCCAGGTGACACTTCCCACAGGCGCCTCGTATACGCAAAAAAAGTGAACAGTTATGTGTCAACAGCCGCAACGCTCTTTTCTAGAGACAGCGTCGAAGCTATGAGCATGCTTAGGTAACCCGTTATTACGTGTGTAAAAGCTTTTGAAACAAGAAAGCGTGCACTAGGGTGCGCTGAACTTGATAAACCGGGTGTAATAATCGGCAGTATTAACAGGATTTACATTATCAACCACTGGTGCATTAAAATAGCACCACACTGGGCGCGCAGTTGCATAAAGTAGCAAATTAATTTTTTTCTAAAGTAGGTAAGTAAATCAAACTATTTGTCTCCCAAAGAGACAAGGGGGTGGCGGGAAAAGCCGCATACTGAGGCTTAACAAAGCCTGGCCCACTCTATGAACTGCTCGGGAGTAGCTCTAGTACAAAGCAAGAAACGACATTATACTGGGCTCATATTTTCACATCAGTTCGCTGACCAAAATTACCACTTTAAAGAACAAAACACTTCAGATGAAAACGTATTCAATTTGAAGTGCATTAGAAGCACACGAAATATGAAACGCATTAGGTTCTAGAGATAATAAAGTTGAAAACATTCAATTTAGGGCACTTAACTTTTAAAAATCACAAAACTGAAACACTACAGCTATATCTACACGCTCATAAATTATAAACAGAGCTGTGATATACATAACTTCATATTTTTATTTACTGAAAAAAAAATGCAATGCCGGACGACTCGTTCCAGAGTTAGTTGATTCATCGTTCGAGTTTTCACTCTGTATTGCTTATTAAAAAAGCAACAAAAAATCTCCATGCCTCTTTTCGTGGAGATGTATTGCAGAAATAGGTCATGTCCAGGCTGAGCTGTCACGAATGCTCAAATACCAGTTCAATAAACCTTCTAAGCGTGAATCGAACTAAAGAAGCATCTCTGGTTCCTCCATACCGCAATCACCACCGCCGAGCTTCTTTAATTCAAGAGCCCAAGTTCGCCCAAGTAAACATTTTCTTTGGAAGCCATCATTTGCCTTCTTGGCTACCCGACTGTCGTCATCAGCTGGGACAATAATACGAAAGGTACTTGCACGTTCTCCTGGTTGGGGCTAGTCAGTTACCGGTTAGCACTGTAGCTTGTTGGCTATCATATGTAGACAACGCATAGGACAGCCACGCTGTCTGCCCCTTTCTTTGGCTAGTTATCATGACCGACCATTGCAAAAGCGATGGCGAATTGCCGCCTACACTTATGTATACGAATACGCGCACATATTTTTGAGAACCTGAGAGATAATGACTAAGAAAATCTAACGTGGAGTTTTTCCTCGCTTGAAAGCAAACGCGGCGCTTTGCTCCTCTGCCTTCTTCGGTGACAAGTACATGATGCACAAATGACATTAAAGCTTCAGTACACGGCACGGCGCAATGCGTAAAAGGTCTGAAAGAGTGTTTATCTTCACTGCGCCACCCGCCTTGTAAAAAAGGCGTGCACCCAGCTGAAACAAATGCAGTCGTGTTTAGTTAGGGCTAACAGGGTGCCCTCGCGAAGAGGACTCTGTATAACGTTTTAAACACATTCGCATGAGCGTTGCAACCATTGAGAGCCCTCCCAGGTGTTCCACTATAAGGCAGAATAACGCTGTACATCTTGGCATGCTTTTCTATAACTTATGCGTGCCCGCAGATTGTGAGAGAGGAGCACCTCCATTTCCTCGTTGAAGGCCAGGGCAGAGATGCTCTTCTCTCCTTTAACAATGCGCTCCACGAGAGGCTCTCTCTGGCAGTGGAACACGTCCAGGTCGTACCGCAGTACGCGCTCCATATGCTCGCTCCTGAACGGCATTACAGTTACGCCCGCAGCGTCCTCTGGCAAGAGCGTGGGTGACACGGGGGCCGGCCAGGTGCTGAGAAGCAGCGTCGAGTGCCTGCGCGAAGCGGAGAGGGGAACATGTCTAATTTTGGATTATTAATGCGAAAGCTTTACTGGCCGCGAACTTGCAATTTCGCCGTGGCCGCACTCCGAGGAGGCACATGACGTCACAACGCGCGCCTCGCCGCTGATATTTCTCTCTCTCCCCTTTCTCTCCCTCCTTTATCCCTTCATTTACGGCGCGGCTCGGGTGTTCACCGAGATATGTGAGACGGTTAGTGTGCTTTGCGCGCTCGCCGCGTCATCTGGCATGACGTAACACCGCGCGGCTTGCCGCCGCCGCCGTTTGGTATGACGTCACACCGCGTTTTTCGTCGTTGCGCTCACCTCCGCTCGCTTCGCCAGCTGCATCGCATGCTTGATAACATGTCGGAGGACTGAAAAAGAGAGCTCGTGTGCGCCTAAACCACAGTTGTGTCGTCTTTAATGCGACAACAACATAGCTAGACAACCAGACTAACCTGGACTTGCAATCAAGATTAACCAAGGCTAACTATGCTATGCCTTAGCTTTCGCTACGTATATCCTGGCATAGCCGAGCTCAGCCACTGCCAATTTTCTTTTTCTCGACATTTTGAGGCTATTTGCTAGGCTTGTGAACAGCAGCGATCAACGGCGGTGTCGGCAACGCTGTTTTTCGATAACTAGAGCCGAACGAAGAAAACAGGTTTCTAGTTCGCACGAATTCCCATGTTATCACTCAGAGAACTATTTAACACTTTGCGGCATGATTCATGTTTTCTATGCTTAAAATTTTTGATGCTGCTGTTCTTTGTTGGCTTTTTTTAGTCATGACTTTTGCTTAGTAGTACGTCATTGCTTCGAAGCTGAGTCGATTTCTTTGGTTGCTTCAGTTTGTTCATTGGCGTTCAGGCGTTGGTTCCATGATGACTGAGCTTTGTACACTGTTCGTATCGCACTCTAGTTTTTTCTTAAGAAAGGAGTAAACTGTTGTGCTTGGTTGCTGGAAGGAAGAAAAGTGCTTCCGTTGTTAATAATTAGTGCAGTTTATAGTCAGCGTCTGGTGTCGCGATTCAATGTCTTATTCTCTGTCCTTGTCGGTGGCTCTCCTTCATCCCTGGTGCTGCTTTTTTAAAACTCTGATTACAGTTATGAGCCATATGAAAAATAACCGGTCCTATTGACATCTTATATGGAACATCTTATCTGTCAAATACGATGAATAGTTGCGTAGCATAGATTCAACGACGATGAAAAACTTATTTCATCTTCACGCGGTGACGTCTGTTCAAAATTTTTACAGTCATACACACACTTTTCTAGAGCGCTCGAAGGGCAAGCTCTCTTTTGCATTTATTACAGTGGCCTGTGCCTGGTGTGCCTGGTACCGTTTTTACAGACATGAGGAGTCAAACACAATCCACGGGGTTGGGAATGCATGACAAGGTCAATTTTAGAGCCCTAGGCCACTCGTAAATGACACAAATGTACTTGCCGGTGCACCACTCAAGCGCTCTAGACAGGTATGTGGACGACTGTGCGTAAATGCGGATACGTCACCATCGTACAACGCATGTCCAACATTCTTGGACAAAAAATTTTTGGAATTGGAAAAGTGTAAGGTACTGGTATAACAATATTGAATGTAATGGTACACCCTTCCTATGTGTAGTAACATTTTTTTTATAAAGTTTCCATTTGTCGCATCGAGGAGTTAAGACTGCCATATTAAACCAATGAGGAAGGCTTTTGACGATTGCGAAAACGTTAATAGCAAAAAAAATCAAGCCTGCCGAAGAGCGACATTCGAATATATTGATTATGCTTTTGAAATCCAGGGTTCGACGGAAACTCGTCTGGTCGGGTATGTTCATGGCGGAAAATCTTCATTGTGAACAAGGCCCCCGTAAGCCGGGGCCGAAACGTCTTTTTAACGATTGGTCGGCGCTTGAAGATTTTCCGCCATGATTATGCTTTTGTCCAGAATTGTGGAGCATATTTGCCACTCTCCTAATTACGTCTGCGCTGCTAAAAAGCATAAAACGCCTTGCAAGTGAGGCATCCCGTATTTTAAGCGTGTTTCAGCAATCATTGCGAACAACCGAATATTAACGTAAGTGAGCTGTCAAACCAACGTTTTGTGGTGCCTCTGTATTGACGAGAGTCTTCTGCATTTAAACTGCGAACGTAGCTCAATTTTTTTTGTTAACGTATAACTAGCACCCAGAATTTCATACTGCAGCACTACTGATGAAGATACGGCGCTCAATAAGAGGCGATGATAATAAAAAATTACATCAACATGCACACACGTGAGAAGTGCGAACCAAGTGCAACTTCAACCAACAATTCACTACTTTGAGAAACTGCTGCCATATCTCGTCACACACAGGCCTTTACATAAAGTTAGCAACGAAAAAGACAGGACATGCATGAAGAAGAAAGATACGCACCTTCATTCTTCTTCTATGTCCTGTCTTTTGGGCTGCTAATTTTGTGTGTCATATACCAACCGGCCCTGGTAATTCCTGTACTGGCCTTTATTGTATCACGCGACGCGTTCGTCATTAAGCGCATAGCTCTTGGGCATTCTCGCTTTTTTCGTAGCATTAGATATAACTCCTCACTCACCTGTACGGAAACGGCGGCATTTCACGAACGAAAGCCCGCTCGGCGTGCTCCGGTATGCGCACCATAAGGTTCTCGGTGACCGTGTCGACCACGGCGGCCATCAGCTCGGGGCCGATGCCCATGCCGTGATGGTCATGGTCGACGGTCACCTGGTCTACGAGAAGCAGGTCGCTGGCGAACCGGCACCACGATGCACTGCCCAGCACCACGTCTGCAGTTGGTCCCGAGAACGCATGCCAGCCCCACTTTCACGAAAACGTTATAACCTGTGGGGGCCTGATCCTGACCGAGCACGAATCATGGGCAATGTGTCTATAGCAACGCCTTTTGCTAAACATCTTTTATGGGAGGTTCAGAGAGTTACGCTCAGTGTTTCACACGTGACACAGAGGACGCGGGGCAGAGGTGTCATCAATATGATAGCGTGCGGGAGCAACTATTTAATGCTCTCCAATTTGTTGCTGAGTAAAACCGATATAATTATGCCGTAATTCTAAGAATAAGGCTCCCCGACACAGCTTTCCAATTTTCCAGCTGTTTCCCTTAACGCGGACGCAAGGGAAAGCGCGCAGTCAGTATTTATTGATCCCCAAACTTGCGTTTGGTCTGTACTTAGTTTCTCTCGGCGCCTTCTATAATAGTTTGCGTTTACTTTCTACGCTTTCATCAGAATGTTTTCTCTCCGGAAATGACCCTTCATGCACCCAAAGCTTAAAAGGCAGTAATGGTGCCAGTGGTACTCTTAATTAATAAATTCGTGCCGTTTGTTTCCCTTTGTAAACAACTAAATACACAAAAAGAAAAAAGGAAACGATGAAATATTTTTCTCCATGCACCTTACGTTGGATAAAAGTAGAGAGCGAGGGTTGGAATTTATTTCATATGCTCAGTCCTGCCCTCAAACGGTGCTTCTAATGGGTTAATTGCCGTATATGCAGAAGGCCATTCACCACTCTACATTCACAGATCCCTGGGAGTCCTCATACACCTCCTGGTACAGTGGTGCAGCGGTTAAGAGATGCACCACTGCCCTGCGGTGGAAGTCGCTGTCATCGATGGGACTTGTGCGACCCCGGTTGTTCTTCCCAAGCAACCAATCATTAATTTAACTGCCACCTACGAAGATGAGCAGTTTGCTCACTATCCGGTGGGCAGGCTGTGCTCAGTGCATTAGAAGGGTTCAGTACAACTGAAAGACGTGCGCACAAAGCCCCTCTACGAGACATAACTCTCTAAACAAAAGCAACAAACCAAATGTTCTTCATTAAATTATAAGATGCTTCTTAACAACTTTATGAGTGGCTTCGGACAAAGTACATTTAGAGGCAGACAGAGAAAATTTATGCAGACTAAGGGGATCTGCAGTAGATTAAGAGAAGCATAGATATCAAGAAATTCACCATCATGGTTTCGTGGTTGGTAGCCAAGGCTACAACATCCCTTCTTGTGAACATGTTTCCATTAAAATCTGTGCAGCTTTGACATAGACAGAGTTCCATCAGCCATGCTTTCACTTCCCTGCCCGTATGTAAAAGGAAGACAGGTTTGATGCTATTTGAACGCTTCAAATTGCTCTTTTTTTTAATGCGTGCCGGTAATCGCGGAGCAGACGTACGTCTACATAGAGGCCTGCTGACGTGAAATTGTCTAGGCAAGAAAAAAATTGTCACAAAACACATTAAAGGAGCGACTGACCAGAGAAAGTTAAAACGCTAGCTGTAGAAGGCGGAGGCATCGATGATGGTCACAAGGATGGCACTCGTGACGAAGCAGTCTTGACAGCAGAGAATAACGCTTGCACGACCGAAGAATATCGCAAAAAAGACGTGCATGAGCGGAGGGCATTCAGTGTTAAGAAAAAAAGAGCACAAATATAGCGGTGGTACAGGTCGTCGACGACGCGGGAATAACGCTAGAACCTGAAACTCAAGTGCGCGGCACTGACAGGCGATTACGATGCAGAACAAACTGTGTCACCCTATGGATATAACAGCCTATGCCGTGTTTGTCATTGCACACTTTAGTACAGGAATGTCAAATACATATCACCACGCAGGCCGCACTGGCAGACTTTTGTCTTCCAAAGGGAAATATAAGGAAAGTGAAGAGGAGGAAATATGGAAGAATGCAGTGCCCTCTTCATGCTGGCTGTGAGAACTTACAATTCTACCACCGCCTGGGAGCAGGGAAGTTCAAATTCAGCCTCAGACCTAGAGTACTAAAGCTAGGCTTGCACAGAAAGCATGTCGAGCTACTGACAAGACAGTAACCGGCAAAAATCGAACAAAGAAAAACAGGTGCAATGCGGACGCAGAACAAACCACCATATTAGCGGCACGAGGCGCTTCCTGGAGAAAGGTTGGAGTCTATAGGGCCAGCGGGAAGCATGCGACCGGTGTGCCGCGTGGCCACTCAGACCCATGCCTAAGCTATTCTTGCGTAATCTTGCTGTTGGCATCAATACAGTGCCATTTGCAGAGATAGATAAATTGGTGGAGATACTTAAGCTCCGGCTTAGGGTATGACGCCATAACGTTATGTGTTAATTGCCGTATATGCGGAAGGCCATTCTCTACATTACATTCGTAGATCCCTGGGAGTCCTGATTCCTCTCCTGGCACAGTGGTGCAGCATTTAAGCGATGCGTCATTGCCCCATGATGGCAGGTGCTCCCTGCGGTGGGCCTTGTGCGGCCAAGGTTGCTCTTCCCGACCGACCAATCATTAATTTAACTGCCACCTGCCACGGTGGGCAGTTTGCTCACTATACATTGGGCAGGCTGTGATGAGGCCGCAAGGTCACGTGACTAGCTAGGGGGCCCACCTGCCTCCTTGATTGCTCTCTGGGCACCACCTGCTAGTGATTCTCATGATTGTTCGCTCACAGTGCAAATAACGCCGACGCCGGATTTTCTGGGTAACGGAGCCATTGACGCTATCACGTTAAAATTCCTGAACGAATGAGTGTACGACGCTATGGTCAGATTCGCGTTTGGCGTAGTGTGTAAGTTAGGCGTTAAGTCTACAGACGAAAGCATATGACTCCTCCGTCTTTCACTCCTATCCTCGTAGGTTCAGTACGAGTACGAGAACATGGTAAGGTGTACCGAAGATATTTGCTTGGAATTTGAATTATGTTACTGATAGGTAGGGTTTAAAGCCTAAAAGCGATACATGGGCTACAAGGGGCGTCGTACTGGAGGATGCCAGCGATATTGAAACGCCGGCTAAATTCTCTATTTCTTCATTAAAGAGTCTCTCGTACTGGAGGGCTTTGGATTAATTTAAGCCACCCACGAATTTGTACTGATCCAACCGATGTTCTGTGCTTCGCAGCCATGGAGTACTACAGGTGTAAAGGTGTACTAGCTTTCACAGCGTCGCATGCATCATATGAGACAGTGTAGCCAATATCGAGCGCATCGCACGATACTTCTCTAATGTGCCAAGGGCCACTTAGAGGTGTTCGATGTTATCTTAGGCCTCCACTGACCCAGTATGGTCTGGAAAGTATGCAGTTACTCTCGAACACAAACCACTGTCAGCAATTCAACTTCATGGGTCGCTACGGATGTCATGGCACTGAAACCAATCCTTCAACTTGTCGCTGAGCTATGTAACCGTATGTGTACAAGCCAAATTGCCTTGAGAAAACAAGTGCTCGTTCAGTTTTCTGAGGAAGTCGTGGCAGAACATTTCCACCAAATGTGTACACGTCCACAATTAGTCGGGAAGCTAAAGAGGGAAGTACTAAAGAGCAGGACGCTCCAATGGTGAGCTTCACATTTGCCACAGAGAGATTACCTTAAGGAAAATACTGTTGTTCAGGCTCGAAGTAGCTGCAAGCTATGCGCAAAGCCACTAAAATTATAAATGACAGGGCTGCAAGGAAGCCACAGATGCCGCCATTTTTGTAACCGTGTCCAAAACCAAAGCGCCACAATTTCCCAGCCATGGTGCTGCGAAAGGTGCTTCGTGAACATTCCGAATTATTATTCGGGTAGGATTACAACAAAGCATGTAGCCATCTCCAATTTCAGCAATGCGAATCGCGTACCGCATTAAGTGCGGTGCGTAGGTCTTGACATAAATCGATCTCCTCAAGGCTGAGCAGCGCTGAACAGGTGTTGACAGCGCTGTCGATTCGTATGCACGCGTCAGACCCGCAGAGCATCCTTGAATTTATTTCTTCCCCTTCTGATGTATGCAAATTCTGTGCAGCGCAGGCCTTCCTGGAGGCTCTACATGGAGTAAATCTTGCTGTAGTCGAACTTGAGCTCGTAGTCGCTGAAACGGCAGACAGAGCGCTTGATGATGTTCCAGCCCAGCGAGCGCACCACGAAGGACTCTTCTTCGGAGGGCCACAGAGGACTGACTAGCACTACGCCCACGTCGTTCGCCGTGGGGCAGCCGCGCACGAAGTTGCTGATCAACAGACGTGCCACGTCCGGCGTGTCGGCTGCCAGCACGTAGAAGTACCAGGAGCCATCGGTCATGAGCTGCACTACGCTGTAGCCGGCTACGGAGCCGTCCTCTCTCACAGCCACCTCCGTCGTCGTGCCTTCCTCGTTGATGAAGGCCCGGAGCAGCTGCGACCGGTCAACTGTCATTATGTCGGCGTCGTACCTGCGCCCACAGCGTGCGGGTTAGGGTTAAAAAGGGGCGACCCCTTAACATCGCGCTTAACAATGCGTTAAGATGTTCTGGCAGCATCGTGTCGAGAGGGCGTGATACACCAGGTCCCTCAACCAGTTGCAGCTGCTCTCTTATCACCGCCAGCCAACGCGTCGACGTACATGTCGAACCTTCAGCAGAGCAGCGGGTATAACCATTCCAGTGACAATTAAACGAGATGAGGCACACGAAGAAATACGGCATGGACACACCGCTAAAAACTAACGTCTTGTTGCTAGACAGCATTGTGTTCCGTCTCTTGGTCCTTCAGCAAAGAGTTGTTGTCGGGCTGGTTGGTCTGACACTTGGAACGCCATGAAAGTTTCTTGCGCGAAAGGATTACACATAGAAGACAAGACGGCAGTACGAGCGCAACTAACAACTGGTTTAGTTATGAGTTTACGCTTCCATATATAAGACAAGTTGGCGCATGCGTGGCAGATATCCCCACAGGATGCCTGGTAAACTTCTTTCTTTTGTGCATGTCTTCTCTCGCTAGGTAGCCTTCATGATGACTGACAAGGAATTTCACTCGCTTCAAACCGATGAAATAAAAGTCATCGTCAATTACATCGACTGCGTTTGCCGTGATGCCATCAACATAGCAGCGGTTGTAATATTTGTTGGCTGGGAAGAATGTGACAAGAGACGATAGATACCTTCGAGCTATGGGATGCCGTACGAACAGGATGATAAAGTGAAATGGCAGAAAAGAAGTCCGATCGGAATGCGTTGATGACATATTCTGCTGGCCCATGAGTGAGAAGAACGCAGTGGACCGAGCATATCTTTATGGCCGGTTTAATAAAATTGATAAACTATGAATTACACAATACATCAGCCCTGGGTGCATATTTATCTTTTACGCCTTCTGTACGGATACTCTTGTCTTTTCAATGACGCACATGGCATCGCATTGCATTCCTAACCGGCGTTATTAAGTTTCATACCTGCTTCAGTTCTCATTACACTGTTTCTTTTAAGCGCTATGATCTATAATCAAGTGAACTGCTCTTTGCATTCATTTGATCATAATCAATCGATCAATTTTCGCCTAGCCAACAACATATACCTTAATTAGCGTTATATGTTAGAGCTCGAAGGACCTCTGACGGTGATAGACTGCCATATCGCAGCACGGAATAACTCTCAACGTATCCACGTTTTTAAAACATTGATATTCTTGAGCTAAATCACAATGAGTTGCGCTCGAACAGTGGTGATTACCTTCGCTGGGCGCTCCAATATAGCGCCCGATATTCAATCCAACGCCGAAAAATTTCACAGAAATCAAACTTTAAAGAGAAAATACGCAAAAACTTGTTTGCTGGGATCTTCAAGCGTAAAAGAATAAGCTTAACAAGGAATTACGTCACTCGATCATAACTGAAAACTAACTCAATAGGTAGCCTGCGGACCTCGACTTAAACAAAACAGTCCGGACCCGCCCTATGAAGCTTTGGCCGAAAAGCTCGCTTACTTGCGAAGCCTGTCCCAAACGGCTTCTTCGAACGGTTTGACGACCATTCCGGACACGTCCCCGACGAGAAGCTTGAGCGCGTCCACTTTGACGGGTTCGTTGCGTCCCAGCAGCACGGGGGAACGGGACATGAACAGGTTCATGCGGTTGAAGAGCGGCTCGAGCGAGAGGATGCAGCGCATGAACTTGTTCTTCTTGCCGGCTTTTTCGAGGCCCGCCCTGAGCAGCTCCGTGCCGATGTGCCTGTTGCGCAGCTCCTCCCTAACCACCAGCAGGCCCAGGAACACCACGTCCGTACTGTACGTCACCATCGAGATGGTGCCGTACACCTGGCCTGTGTGGGTGGCCCGATGCGTTGATAATTTTGGTGGCGCTCACTTTGGAGCGCTTTGGGCCTCCCGCTCTTTCTGCAGGTTATCGCTACTAGTGGATAAGCGGTATTTAGCAATGGATCGAACGCCAATCACCGCTACATTAATTAATGGCTCATGCGTGATGGAAGCACGCAAACTGATCGAGAAAATACCCGAGTGGCACAGCCATGCAGGATCACATAGTTTGCAGCCGCTTCGAGAGAACACCTTTCGCGCTATTCATTCCTGGTTCAAGTACGCATAACTGATTGAACTTTTCAGGTATTTTCGTTTGCTGTACAAAAATCAAAAGAGCAAGTTCAACAACAAAGGGTGGTCACGTGCAAACAGTGAGAATCATCACTTTTAAGAGGAAGCCGATAATCAAAAACCCTCTCTCACGTGAATGTGGATCTTAAGAGAAGAACTCTCTTATCGTCATTACAATCCCTGTATACATTCGACTAAGGGTTGCTCTTCTTTTTTGTGAGTCTGAATACGTTTTTACTGTTGGATTTTAAGAACATGAGGACCACAGCAGCTTACTGCATGCGTTGTTTTAACTCCCGATATGCCAAATTATGAATACAGTGGAGATTATGGAACATGAATGATGAATATTTTTATCCGAAAGCGGGAGAACTGGATGATTTCGGAGAGTCTAAATAGCGAGCATAAAAGTAAAAAAAATGGGAGGGGACGCTTAAACTATGCCCTAAGAATATGACATGATAGGTTAATGAGTTAATATCTATATATGCAGAATTGGCCATTCTCTACTTAAAATTCATAGATCCCTGGGAGTCCTCATACCTCTCCTGACGCAGTAGTGCAGCGGTTAAGCGATGCCCTACTGCCTTGCGGTGATAGGCGCTGCCACAGGTGAGTTTTATGCGAACCAGGTTGCTCTCGCCGAGCGACCACTAGCGACCAATCAATAATTTAACTGCCACTTGCCACGGTGTGCCGTTTTCTCACAATCCGACCGTCAGGTTGTGATGACGCCCCAGGGTTACGAGACCTAGGCGGCGCACCTGCCGCCTAGGTTGCTTTTCTTATTTTTCGTGAATTTTTAGCCCACGGTCAATGATGCCAACGCCGGATTTTCTGCGACACGAGCTCCATAATGCTATAATGTTAAAATAGGCTTCACATTGTGTGCTCATTCATACACCATGGGGGATGTGGATGTGCTAGGCAGGGTGGGCAGCATACAATGCTGAGGTGTAAGAACTAACCTGCATTTGAATAGAGAACGGAGGGAAATAGTAAGGAAGAAGCCCATAAACGAGTTAGCGATGAGAAGGCAGTAAAGGAATTAAGAATCTTACCCGAGAACGAGTATTCCGCTTTAACCATGTGCGGCAACCTTGGTGTGCAAGCGATAAACAATAATCTTACAATTTCATTACGGAGAGCAAAACAGAAGAAGGGGTGAGGGTAGCTAGACAGTATACTAACAAGCTTCTTCGGGAGACGAAAGATCGGATTAAGAAACGCCACGTCATAAAAGCCTCTGATTCCTCAGATATAATAAACTAACAACACTGTCAAAGTTAGTCAACGAGCCTAAGGAAAACGATATATTTACATCATCGAGCATGCTCTGAATAACGGAGATAGCCAAAACGCGGCAGCCTGAAAATTATACATGGACAAAAATTAGCCGCACGTACTAAGTGAAAAAAAGGGCAATGCCATCAGCTGTATGGATATGATAGTTGAAGTAGCCTAGTATTTTTACGCAGATTTAGACATTAGCCGGGACAATCATGACGCTGATGACGAACGCAATGGTGTGGATGAACTGAGCATTCCGCCGATCTCAAAAGAGGATGTAATTAAAGCTTTACAAGCAATTCCAACAGGAAAAAGCGGCTGATGACGTTTAGTAAGTACAGATTCATTAACGACGGTGGGGACGTTCTGCTAGGAAAATTTGCCACCCTGCACATGCAATGCCTCACAGCCTCGAGCGCACTGGAATCTTATAAGAACGCTAACATTCTCTCAATATATAAGCAAGGCGGTAGGAAGGACTTGATAGGTTACGCACTAATAAGTTTACTGTCCGTTCATCACAAATTATTTAATAAGGCAATCGTTAAAAGATTTAGAGCAACCTTAGACTTAAGTCAACGAAAGGGCTATGCTGGCTTTCGGAGAAGCTACTCGTCAATAGATCATATTCACACCATCAGGAAGGGGATAAAGAAATGCGCCGAACTTATATATAGCCTTCGTTGACTAAGAGATAGCATTTGACTCAGTCGAAACCTTAGCAGTCAGGCAAGCATTGCGGAAACAGGGTGTAGAAGAGGTATATGTAAAGGTACTGGGAATATTGCAGAACAATTGCACAGCCGCCATAGTCTTCACATGGAAAGTGATCAATCCCAGCAAGGGCTGGCGTCAGGAAGGGAGACCCGATCTTTCCATTGCTATTATCCGCGCCTTTACAGGAGGTAATATGAGAACTAAATTCAGAACTGTTGGGGATAAAAGTGAATGAACAATACGTTAGTAATCTCGTATTTGCTGATGAAATTTTCTTTCTAAATAACCCAGGGGACTAATCACAGAACATGACCGAGCGCCAAAAAAAGCAAAGCATAATGGTGGACTTAAAGATTAACATGAAAACTAAATTCATGTTCAAGAGCCTCGGATCGGAAGAGTACCGCAGTTTCCGATAGGCAGCCAAGCATTCGAAATGGCAAGTGAATACAACTACTGAGGGCAAGCAAATAGTGAACACTCTACACTAGAAGAGTAATAACTACGTGAAGTGCATTTTCCTACTCTTAGATCATGACTAAAAGCTTGCCGATATCTCTGAATTGGAAAGTACACAGTTGTATGTTTCCAGTACTCACTCACAGGGTGAAAACTTGGAACGTAACAAAAAGTTCTGCACTTCAACTGGAGACAGCGTAGCGAGCTAATGGAAATAAGATTACAGTTTTAACGATAAGTGACCGGGAGAGAGCAGAATGTGTCAGGAAAAAGACGTGTGTTAATGATATCTTAGCTCAAATCAAGAAGAATATATGGGTATGGACCTGCATGCAGCGGGAAGGCAAGATGACCGATAGCCCTTTAGCGCAATTGAAAGGGCCGGATTCCTAGAGAGGAAAGCGTAGAAGGGCGTAGCAGGGTCAGGTGGGCGGATGAGATCACTAAGTCTTGGGGAATAATTTGGCCGCAGCTGGCATACGACAAGGTTAATTGAAAGAATACAGGAGAAGTTTTGTCTTGTAGTGGATGTAGTTAGGCCGGTGATGATGATGATTTTCTGCAGTACTTTAGCGACAGAATGCACTTGGCAAGTTTTGTTTCTTCATTAATACTTCCGAAGTTTGGTTGTTTCAACACAAAACTGATCGAGATTCGGACGGCCGAATTGCAACAGAATCCATGTGCTGAAAAGGTGTGATTATGTTTTACAGACTTGCTGAGAGCCACACTCGCCATGCGGCGCACTGATGCCCGAAGACTACCTTGGCGTAGCTGATGGAAAGCGTTTGGGTGCAATTTGAAATGCTTACCGTCGTCACTGACAGCGACCAGGAAGCTGTCCGGCTGCATCTTCCATGACGTGTGGATGGTGTTCTTGGAGAAGACGTAATTAGTCTGGAGGCGAATCTTGTAGGCCTCTTCCAGCTCCTCCGGCCGCATTGCCCGGATCACGTAGGGCCGCTGGAACCTGCTTCACGGAATAGCCGATATGTGCACGACATTTGACGGTTACAACTAGCGGCAAGTGAGAACTAAACAATGCGTGATGTTTGTCGAGAGCCGAAATTAGCAATAAATTGATAATTACAGAGGAATCTCCATATGCACGCGCGTGTAGAGCGCATTGGGCAGTTGATGCGCTGGCCAAAGCCGAGTTAGCATGTAAGTCATTGAAGGCTAGGATGGAAAGTCTCTAGGCCAGGGTTGTTTTATAGTTCGTCCATTTAATTTTCCATCCCCTTTCATTGGCTCAGGCATCTCTGTGCCTCCTTTATCGCCGAAATCATCTAGTTACCTAGGTTATAATAATACATAATCAAAAGAAAATAACTGTCAATGAAAAAAACCTTAAATATAAGAACTATAACTGTGTTGGCACCAGAAAAACATCTACGTCGAAGTTTATGTGATGAACAACCATAAATAAAGCTACCGTTTTCCACTTGTGTGCGACTATCCACATTCACCCCACTCTCGGGCAAGATCTTGTAACCGATCCAATGCCCTATTCATACTTTCGCCTGTTTGTTGGCTGCTGACGCCAGCTAGCTACGTCAGCGAATTAATATCAAACGCAGTGCTGACCAGTGGCAAATTGACAAAAGAGCGGATTAGGGAAAGAATATAACCGGAAATAATCTTCACAAAATAAAGCCTCTGGTAGTTTTAAATTGAAGAACGAGATATTCGGGGAGGAAGGTTAATTAATGACGAAGATGCGCTCAGGTGAGTACCCGCGGTCCAATGATCAAAGTCGGCATAATTTGACGTTTCATGTGCTCTCGTTACACAAAAAGAAAAAGACCAGAACGAATAAAAAAAAGTAATCTTCGTTCCAGAGTGCAGGCTTCGACACTCAATTTCGCACTGTGTGCCAAAAGCAATTAAATCAGCCCTGCGTGCGTCTCGAAGGCTGTAGTATTATCTGAAAAAGTGTTGCGTGAAATGACACAAACTGCTCCCACAAACATAGACTTGCGACGTCTACGCGAGGGAAGGTACTTATATAAAACGGCATACCTCGTAAAATGCGCGCCGAGTTTGTTTTCTTTTTTTGGTTAGCCAGAAGAGATAAGGAACACAATGTGCTTTAAGGGTGTGGGATAATAGTACAGATAATTTTCTTTGACGCGAATACGAATGAAGAAAAGCTTTACTTTCTAATAGCACTAGAGCAGATGCGAAAGTACTGCGATTCCTAATTTATTTATTTATTTATTTATTTATTTATTTATTTATTTATTTATTTATTTATTTATTTATTTATTTATTTATCTATTTATTTATTTATTTATTTATTACATACTGCAGACCCTTGGGTCCAAGCAGAGGGGCATTAGTATATATACAGATAATAATGAACAAAGCAGAAACAAACAAGTACACATTTATACAATTTTAGTCACACTGCAGTCAGCAAACCGTGTTCCAGTCCGATACTGTAAGGAAAATTTAAACTATCAGTTCGAGCATAATAGGGTGTGAGCGAGTCAGGATGATGTTGTCTTGTGAGGCGCGTTAATGCAGGCGTTATATAAGGTGAATTATTCATTTGAAGTTTGTTGTTACGAAGAAGGGAAAGGAATTCAAGTCTTACTGCTTTTGATGTGATTCCAGAGTGGGTATACAATTGACTGCCATAATTTTAGAGGGCGAGTGAAGCCGTGCGAATTTATTAAATATAAACCTAACTGCCTTTCTTAGTATCATCTTTCAAGGTGACTGATATTTGACTTAGTGTGAGGATCCCATGAAACACATGCATACTCGAGCTTTGGTCGAACAAATGAAAAGTAACAGAGTAATTTCAAATTAGTAGGGGCGTTTTTTAGTCTGTGCCTCAAAAAGCACAGTTTGCGGAAAGCAGAAGAACAAGTATTATTAATATGTGTGTTCCACGACAAAGTTGGTGTCAAGTTAACACCCAAATATTTGTAGTTGATAGCTTCACGTAGTGGAGAAGAACCTAATGTATATGAAAAAATAAGTGTTTTTTTTTACGCGTGTCACCAAGACGTACTGATTTTTCAGCGTTGAGAAGCATCCCCCATCCATTGCACCAATTGAGTATCCTGTTTAAGTCTATTTCAAGGACAGTCTGGTCATGTGGACAGGTTATTTCGTTATACAGGACACAATCATCGGCAAAAAGCCTAATTTTCACATCGGGAGATATGACATTAACCATATCAGCAAAAACTAGAATGATGGTTACAAGAATCTGATGGTTTCCCAAAGAATGTTTATAATGAGATATTCAGCAGTGGTGCCACATTTACGTTATTGAAGCGTGATTACAACTGAAACGAAGCACCCTGTCTCAGCAAAAAAAAAAAGAAATGGTAATGAAATGCAGGAAAATGAAACGATTAGAGTAAATTTCATCACGCCGCGGAGAAAACTGGCAGTCAAGCAAGAAAGAAACCAAATATAGGGGCAATCATTTCTTTTTTTTTTTTGCTGAGACAGGGTGCTTCGTTTCAGTGGTAATCACGCTTCAATAACGTAAATGTTTAGTTTAGTTTATAGCGGTTTAACGTCCCAAAGCGACTCAGGCTATGGGAGACGCCGTAGTGAAGGGCTCCGGGAATTTCGATCACCTGGGGTCCTTTAACGTGCACTGACATCGTACAGTACACGGGCCTCTAGAATTTCGCCTCCATCGAAATTCGACCGCCGCGGCCGGAATCGAACCCGCGTCTTTTGGGCCAGGAGCTGAGCGCCGTAACCACTCAGCCACCAAGGCGGCTTAAAAACGTAAATGTGGCACCACTGCTGAATATCTCATTATAAAATTCTTTGGGAAACCATCAGATTCTTGTAACCATCATTCTAGTTTTTGCTGGTATGGTTGCCACGAAAAGGAGGAGGAAAGCACGAGCAAAAAAAAATGCGCGGGAAGGGGGGGGGGGGGGAGAGAGAGGCTAATTACCAGTATGCCATGACAGCGCGTTTGCAATAGCTCTCCGCCTTGCTTTCAATTCATTTTCTTGTATTTATCTTCTCTTCAGATTTTATTTGCGTTGACATGTATTTTTTTGCTCATTAAATGTTCTTTGCCCAACCTTCCCGAGAAAACTGCTGGACAACTTCGCTGTACTTTTTGCTGATTCGCTTTCATCTTTGCTGAGTCGTTCCTGGTCAGTACGAGTTATCCCACCTCCTGGCTCTTCCTTCTTTCCCCTACAAGTGGAGCGGAAATTTCTATCTCTGCACTTTGCACCTGGAGCCTGCCAATCATGGCAGGTTCCAGGTGGTTCTTCCGTGTACCAAATGTGCCAAGAGGCAGACGGGCAAGTGTGCAGAATACTACTCCGACGGACGCCGGACATTTTTTCTTCATGGTAGGATTTCTAATGCTAACGCAATGAAACACCATACCAGTGCTCCTGCGAAGATAAGTGAAAAGAAGCGGTGCATATTGTGGCGCGCTCCCGAAACGCATGCAATGGAGCTTCTTTGCGTGCATGTTTCCTCTTAATTGTGATCTTACTTCAGGCGAGGAGTGCTCTCGTTTAACGCCTTCCAGGCAGTTTTATTGTGCCACAGCATCAAAACAGGCTGCGTTCGCATGAAGTTTTAGAATGCTATTTTTCACAGATGTGATACTCTTCGGTATAGTTTCTACCAACAGTGATTCCCTTTCTCTGTTGGTGCGGTAGTTTCATGCCATTGTATAATATTAAGGACAGCTTTCCCGTCTAACTAATGTTACAGCCCGGAGTGGACATCGTCGGACTTCTGGTTGTTTTGCCAAGATGAAGAAACATTCTAACTGTACGCGCATTGCATCTGACGAGAAAGTAAGCGATGCAGTACGCCGCTAATTTTGTCCACAGCCACCCGCGTTCTACGTAGAAGAACGTGGATGGCTAGCCTTCGTAGAAGACTAGCGTGCTAGCATGAAATGCGAAATCAAACGAGCTTAACCAAGAGGGCAAATAAAAAAACACAGGCAGCAAACGTTTAAAGCTCCTTCACGGAAAACGCTAAAAGGGCCACTACGCTGATTACAATGAAATTCGAAAATCTAGTGACAGCCTCCAAGATTTTTTTACCAATTTGCTGTCGGGACGCGTGTATTTCCAAGAATGGTGTCATTGAGAGCTTGTGGCTTAAAATCTCTATTTTGAGCCCATTTTCTTCAGCGTGGAGGCCGTGCAGTAGATAGTTTGATTTCTCTAGCTTTTATTCGTATTTCGCGATCCAACCGCTATTATGTTCGTTATTTCCTTGATCGCATACGTAAGGGTGTCTGTAACTTAGCTATTATGTTCGTAAAGAGTTAATTTTTTGAGCCTGACAAGAAAAGGAAGCCTCGTCGGCTAACGACGTAGTAAATGTGTCTACATAGCGCATATGTTTCTATAAACGAACAACGTTTTGAACGCCGCTGCTTAGCGCTGCAGGTTCACTACAATTAGTGAAGCCGCTGTTTGTAATATTGCTGGTCAATCGAGTACACGGGAGGAGAGCTAAGAGGTGGCTGCCTGACAAGAAGGCTGATCGGCAACAATAAAACTGCTTGTGTGCCAAGATGCTCATTGTCATTGAAGCTTACTAGACGCGGAGCTCTGCTTTAGGCAGACGCGTCGACAGGGAACAGTAGCAGCAGCTGTACCCTATACGCGATTAACGAAGCCAATCAAAATTGGCGGCCACTCACTTCTCCTCGGACTCTTCCTGCGCCGCCGCCTGCTCGACCCTGGCTGCGGTGAGCTGCCCGATAGACGGCTGAGAGCCGGTGCCCCTCATTAGGAAGGTCCTCCTGGCGGTGACATTGTCCGAGGACTCCTTGTCCTTCACTCCGCGATAGCAGCAGTCGAACATGTCTACAGGCTCCTGGAACTGGCTCATTCGGACAGGACAGATGGGGAAGAGCGTTGCGCTTTGTTGGCGCTGAACAGCAGGAGTCTACGTCGCCGCCGAGTATCTGCGAAAGTGTCCGGTGGGCGGGACAGGGAGGACAACGTGCCGAACCTGATCACTCAGGGTATCACGAGTGCAAGGAGGCTGTAGCTACGGACAGCCCGCATCGGTGGAAGGCCCCAGCACCGTTCGGACGATTTTGGAGGGGACGCGAAAAATAGTCTGTTACGGCGCCGTGTCCGGCAAGGGGCAGCTCGCGCGGCGCCCGCGATGGCAGCAAAGCTTTTTGCTTTTCACCCTCCTGTTTCTTCCTTGTCTTCCTCCACTCTTATTTAAAGCGTACCATTCACAAGCCACTGGCAAAGAAAGTGAGCTAAAAGCATACAGCTTTCTCATATCACATAAAAATGATAAAGAGGAACAAGAAACACACACCTAGAAACAATGTATCACAGAAAACGACCTTACGGACCTGTTTGCTAAGACTTTAAGCTATACCAAACCAACGCCTGGTAAATAACTTCATCTCCCGCTGTGTCGAGAATGGTCAGATGCGTTTAAGCTGATCTAACGCTCTCTTTATCTTCCTGCTTGCTACACAGGGCGCTGCACAGGGTATACAGCCACGATATCATCATCACCACCACCATCTGCTAGGAGCCACCTAGAGGGAGCTGCAGTCATTGTTGGTTTGAGAACAGAACTGCTTTACCTTACTCCCAGTTTCAAGGAATGTCGGTCTTGATCGCGAGAGCGCACAGAATAGCAGTGAAATTTCCACGGCCCGCGTTAAAGCCAAAATATAAAATAATAAAAGATATCCACATGACGAAACAGGAAGGGTAGTTACTGCCGTTAGTCATATAGATGACTTCATGTGTCACGGTAAACTTGGCGAGAAAAGGGTTCTAATACAGAAAAAATGAGAAAGAGGTCGGTCACGTCTGCCAAGCGGGGCATGCTTTGCGTCAAAAACACAAAACTATCCAATTACTCCACTCCTTGCCCAGGAGTGCGTTTGTATCAGCAACGCACCCTGGCCAATCCCCCGCCGCGGGTATGTGCCATCAAGCCTGGGGACATCATCATCATCATCATCATCATCATCATCATCATCATCATCTACGGCCTGCTACTCCTGCGGGTGTTGCACTCTCGCGTGCGTTTCGTCTGCCTTTATTAATGCGAAAGCATTATATGGCTCATGAGGCGGAAAATCTGGCTATGTCATTGTCCACGCCAGACGGTCCGAAGACCCACGTGATCTAACAAGGAAAGAAAGCAAAATAAAATTTCTCTCGAATTGAATTTGGAACCAGTGCCGGCGCAAACAGAACAGCTTCGCTGGTCACTTCATTATGGTAGTGCGCCATCACCGCAGCCCAAAACCCACTCGTTAAACCGCCAGTCTCTCGCGCTGGGTTTGGGTATCGTCGTCTTCATCAGCTTCCATTCGGGCAGCGCGGACAGATCAGCTTCGCTGGTTACTGCATTAGAGTAGTAAGCCATCACCGGAGCAGAATACCCCCCGTGCATGCTTTCGCATTCATACCACGTAAGCAGTCGTAAGTGCCTTCCGTAATTCTTTTTTAATTTTCGGCCATGTAAATATTCAGGAAATTAGTGATATATGTCCTCCTATTCTTGGGCGATCTCCCAGTGTGGGTATGTGCCATCTGTTTTTAGGCCAACATCATGGGATGGTTTGATCATAGAAGGTTGTGGCCAAGTACTACACCAGGGTGGCCAAATCCTGCTCTGGTGAGAGAGTGCGTTGTCGGTTCTGGTCACCGAGATCAGGCCGCACTCCAGGCCTGGTTATGCAATTCCATCGACACGCGGATTTTTTTTCGTTAAACCCGGTGGAGAATTGCGCGGCACCAGGATTTGAACCCCGGTCCTCTTGCACGCGAGGCGGATGTTCTACCTCTACGCCATCGCTGCATGTTAGGATAGGGTTAATTGGAGAGACATGGGAGAGGCCTTTGCCCTGCAGTGGGTGTAGTAAGGCTGATGATGATGATGATGATGGGATGAAGTGAAACACTGACGGTAAAACGACTCTGCATGATGGTGATGATGTTGTACAGAGTGCACTGTTAACTACTTGATAGTTTGAAGGTGCTTCACTGTGTTCATAATTTAATCGGTAGTTTTCGCACAAGTGTGTTCAAAAAAGGAAGCAACTGCTCCAGGGCTCGAATTATTTGCCTGAACGAGGACTTAAACATTTCAGGGAAGATCTTGGCTGTGCTGTGGCTGTCCCGATTGAGCTGTAGGGTTCAACACCGATGTTGATGAAAGAGACCATGAGGTGGAATGCACTCCTCCGATGTTAACTACGCGGGCAAGCACGTAATGCCTTTTTTTCTGGATTCTCACATCTGAAATGACTGCACAAATGAGGCCTGACTAAAAGCTGCAAGGCACCCTCTACGAAAGCTCAAGTGTCTCTTCGACGCCGCACTGGATATGCTGACTATCTGTTAGTTAGTTGCGTTGCCCGTGCAAATTTTTCTCGAGATCTGTGTGCTGTTGAAGGCTCTGGAAATCAGCTCAAGCTTCAGTTTGAGTACTTCAATTGCTTTTCTTCAACGAATTATTTTTAACGGTTGCCTTCACGGTGAAAACATCTCTGATCCCTGCATGCTGCACTAACATGGCCTTTCATTGCGAATGTCACGGATCTGATTCTATCTGTAGTGCTTTCGCCTTTTCATTTGGTGTTTTGAAGCTTATCTTCTTGTAGATAACATATCTCGCTTTCGCATTTCAAAATTTGTTTGTGAAATCATTCCGAAAACCTCCAATAGGATACCTCCTTCTTTTTTCTTTTTTTTTGCACTTCCTCCTTTATCCCATACCTTACGGCATGTTTCGGGGTGTCATCTGAGATATGTGAGACAGTTACTGCGTCATTTTTATTTCCTCAAAACCAATTCTCAGATTTTCTTGTGCTCTCCTTGCGATTTGAGAAAGACGGATTTTTTTTTAATTCGTTCAATATGTCTAGGGTAACATGAGGTGCTAGAGGGCTGAAAACAATAGAAAAACAATAAACAATAGAAAAGTGGCGGCTTTTTTTTTTCAGCACACAAAGGAAAGAACCTTGTCTTACGGCCCGTTCACACTTGTCCAAAAATCTGGCGAGAGAAGCGGATTCGGCCACTTTTGACACCGAGCGAAGCGGAAAGCGGCGCGGCGAGGGCGATCGGGCTGGACCCAAATTTTTAGCGTTCGCCACCGCTACGGCGAAAAACATGGCGGCGCCCTTCGACGCAGAACCCCTCGCCTCGGAATGAATTCGTCGTTGTTGCGGCCTTTTTCAGCGCGTTCACTGGCCATAAATCGGACACCGGTACATCGCTTCGTCTGACCTCACCTGTAAGCAAACGTATAAGTGATAAATTTGCTTTATTTTTTTATTTAGAGTGACGATTCTGCCGCTACTAAGCCTAATAGCAGCGCCGGTTTTGTTGACAGTACTAGTTCCCGTCCTGACAAGCAGATGGTGCCACTAGGCTGGGCGTTTCGTTGCGAGTCTGCATAATAATAATCGGTTTTTGGAGAAAGGAAATGGCCCAGTATCTGTTTCATACATCGGCAGATACTTGAACCGCGCCGTAAGGGAAGGGATAAAGGAGGGAGTGAAATAATTAAGGAAGAAAGAGGTGTAGTGGAGGGCTCCGGAATAATTTCGTCCACCTGGGGATCTTTAACGTGCACTGCCATCGCACAGCACACGGGCGCCTTAGCGTTTTTCCTCCATAAAAACGAAGTTGCTGCGGTCGGGTTCGAACCCGAGAACTTCGGATCAGTAGCCGAGCGCCCTACCACTGAGCCACCGCGGCGGGTCCTGTTTGCATACGCTGAACTAAAAATGGAATGTGCCTGCTTTTACGTACGTAAGCGTGCATACGGTTATGGTACACAGACAGCATCGATTTATGCTCTTTTCTAACCATATCTGTGTACGCCGCGAGCGGTCACGTGGTGGCCGGGAAGTGTGTGGAAAAGCGAGAAACAGCAGCGGCGCGGCGGTTCCGCCTCGCCCGAGCGTCAACAGGTGAGAACAGGTTCTTACTCTGGCTTTGGCGAAAATCCTGCAAAAACAACCTTTTTGAGTAAGCAGCATATAACCAGTTTCTCCGTTACCGCACTTACTCTCACTGCTAGGTGGGTTACGTACATGCTGGCTTCGCGCAATCTGCCCTACAATTTATGAAGAAAGGCGTACTTGTGATGCCGGTTTCTCTCCAGTAGCCCTGCATCAAATAAACTGCGGTATTTGTGGGGCTTTTCGGCAGTCAGCTATTAAACAATGAAACAGCTGCATTTTTTGTGAAGCCGTTCGAAGTCGTGCTCACGTTATGCAAAGAGTATGTGGGCACTCGTACGCTGTCTGGAATGAACGTTTCGGAATGTGAAAATTTTAGGTGAAAAACTTTGCTCTGCAGTGCCGTCCCTCTACTTTGCGCCTGAAGCACACAGTTCAGTAGGTATAGCTAGCAATTCCTTAAAAAGGCTTATGCAATTGAAGACCGTTACATCTGAAGTGTATGCAAGACGACAGACTGCTTCGCTATTGCAGATGTGTGTTTGTATACAATCTCAAATACCGAGCTGGATTTTCTGGTCTGGACGCGGGTTTGATCGCGGCCGCGGCGGTCTCATTTCGATGGAGGCGAAATTCTAGAGCCCCGTGTACTGCGCCGTGTCAGTGCACGTTAAGGAACCCCATAAGATCGAAATTTCCGGAGCCCTTCACTACGGCGTCCCTCATTGCCTAAGTTTCTTTGGGATGTTAAACCCCCATAAACCAAAACCATGAGCTGGAACTGTTGTGTCGACGTTATAAATTAAAGAATTAAGCGAATTTAAAAAGGGTATTTTTAATCCGAATCCCATTGCGCGATGAAGTAGGTGACGAAGCACATTGCGTGATGACAGCAATCTCCAGTGTCGTGAATAGGGTAGCATTTGTTTCATACTGGGAAGTTCTTAATCGTCCATGTTTTTGCAGCAGAACTGCAGCTCTGGGGCGTTTGCTTTGAATTTTTAAAATTTTATTTTTGATGGCATCCGACACACCTGCAGCAGTCTCACTGCACGCAAAAAAGGTACCAGCGAACTGGCCGTCGAAGAATGCAGAAAGGGAAGCCACCACGCAGAAAAACACCGCTTGGAACACCACAAATTTCCTAACTTCCTGAAACTACCTTTCCTTCAGTTATAGTCAAAGAGGCTACCATTCAAGCTCAGATCAGCGATTCGAATAGTAAAAGCAAAGAAACATCATAAATCTTCTTAACAGCTGCCCAGGATGAATTCGTACATGGCTCAACTATCGAGGAGACTGCTCATGTAATTATACGCTCAAAATAAATGCACATCCGTGCCTACCTTCTGCACACCGCACTTTTAATCGCGATTAACAATATCTGAGACAAAAAATCTGTGAATTAACAACCGACTCAAAACCCCGCTCTCTATAAAGGCGCCATATTAAACGCGTACCAATACCACACACATTCGAGCCTTGCCGTCGTTAACCGTGATTCGAGAGTTGGGAGAGGCCTGAGCCATGACGCCTAAATATGTTTGCTTGTAATAGGCCTATTCGCTATAAAAAAACTCCATACCTTGATTAAAAGCACGATATTCCGGCTTATCTGCGTTTAAAAATTGTAAACACAGACACACACTTCCACTCTTCTCTCTGACACACACACGCATGCACACGCAGGCACCCATTCACACAAAAACATTGGCACTATGGCGGCAAATAGGCATGCTGTGTACAGTGCAAACACACGGTTATAATCAATAGCAGGCTCCCGCAGTGTAAAGGACATGAGCATGGTGGAGACGTAACGCAGTCCCAGGGGCTCGTAGAAGAAGGCGGGGTGTTCCTCTTTCTCCGCTCCTGGACTCGTGGCGGGAAAACGCTTGCCGGTGGCCGCCATGCAGATGCCCGCGGAGGACGCCAGGGGAAAGTCGTCGATCAGGCTTCGGAGCACTACTAGTGCACGGGGTAGATCGTTCGCCAGGAGGTGGCGGACGAGAGCGCAGCCGCCCACGTCTCGCTCGATGGTGCCCAGGCCACACAGGGCGTTGCCTTCGAAGGCCACCTTGAACCCGACGCCCGGCTGCTTGGACATGGCGCTGCGTGCGAGGTCGTAGACGGCGAACGTTGCCGATCGGTAACGGGCCTCACAACGTGACCCAAAAGCAAACCCGTCGAGCTCTATACTTAAGCTCCGCGTTTACGGGCGTGACGTGACAGCGTTAACGGGTTCTGTCAGTGGTTACTCTTGCCCCTGCTGACGCGAACATTGTTTCCACTTTCACAATCACAATCTTTATGTGAAGGAGCACAGAGCATACGTATCAAGCCCCGCTTTAACCAAACCGTACGAACATGCCTGCGCAGCCTAGCAGTAGCGTGTCTGACTTTCCACCCAAGGGTCAGGGACTCGACTTTCGACTAATTACCCCAATTTTCTTCACAGCGCAATTCATTTACTTCGTATACTTACATGTCCTAATCACGCTCGAGTCGTGTTGTGCTATTGTAATTATCAGTTTTCTAATGTTTGAATTACTTTAAAATAAAGACGCCCCACATATGACGTAACCACCTTATCGATCATTCCGGAGGCTTCGCTCATGCCGCCGCTGACGCCGGATTTTCTTCAGAATAGGAGGGTTAGGCTGTCGCGAAAGACATCAGTGCCCCTCTGTGTCATATAAAGATAATGTGCCCTTCCAGATGCTTCCAAAATGCATCACGAGAGTTGAGTTAGAGCTGGTAAGCTTAGGTATGACCTACCGTAGGTACTCGCGCATGGGCATCTTGAGGATTTCCGTAGCGTACGAGCCAACGCGGTCAGCGTGCGCGTGGATGTTGTAGTCTCTCACGCGGACGCCCTCGACTTTCTCGGGCAGGGCGTCGAGGCAAGGCTGCGCCGGCCCCACCTTGTGGAACAGCCAGCGGCCGACGCGCGGGAAGAGCTCGGTGCGCTGCAGCTCCCGCACGGTGGCGCCGTCGCTGCGAAGCACCACGTTCCGGTTGCCGGCCCTCCGCAGGCCAGCCCGCAGGAGCTGCTCGGCCAAAGGGCTGTCGAGCAGCTCGGGCAGGACGCACCAGAAGCCGACGGTCGCCACGCTGTCGGAGAGGATGGCGATGGAGCAGCCGCCGCACAACTGACCTGCGACCACACAAAAGACACCCTTAGGACGCTGTTATCTATGTAACTGTCATCCGCAGTGTAGCGATCATTTTCTCTGTACAAGAATGGCAAGTTCCGAACCAAAACAATACAAAAACCTAGAATCAAGAGCACGTTAACGCAATTCAATGAAAGCTACAGCAATTCAAAGAGAACTAATGAACAGAAAAACCCGTCCCCATCTCACTGACATGAATTGGAAGTGGCTACGGCTTGTGCGCCAGCTAGTCTAAACCAGTTCCGACCACTCTCGTCGAGGTGAAGTGAAAGCTCTCGACTAGATCTGGCCATTCAAAAACCTCCTTGTTCATAATTTTTGAGCTGTTTAAGTCGGTGGGATGGAAATGTATTTTCTCTCAGAAAGTCCCGGATTTGCATAACGCAACATCCGTTCTAATCTTACGTCACCTCCGTCCGACACCGCAGCCAAGAAGCCATCCGGGTCGAGTGATTGCAGCATCTGCGGAGAGGCCTCGCCACACAGCTGACGCAGCGATCTCTTCATGTGCAGCAGTCCCGGAATGTCCTCGCGTCGCACAGGCCTGATTCGGGCTCGGGAGCAGCCTTCCATTTCCGGTGGCTGACTGCAGCTTCTCCTGTGCAGCGTATGAAATCCAAACAAGCACGCTCAGGAACTGCAGGAACTTTTTAGGCAGGAAGGCGAGCTAGCTGACCGCTAAAGCTTACAACATGCTGTCAGGACATAACGAAAACGCATGACACCGAAAGGAACATATACTGCACAAGACAACTACTTTCTCTTCTATATGCTGTCTGTGTTCCTTCTTCCCTTCTGCTTGCTGCGCTCACAACATATCAATGTATTGACTTGAACGTACTGTACACTGCCTATACTTCTGCTATCTACGTCATTATGGAGGGTGTTTTAAGGTGCTGTTCTGAAATCAAATACAGAAACACAAAGGAACAAGGCAAGAGCGAAAGACGCTCTACGAAAAGTTGTATCTACTCACGTGCCTTGATGGTATTAGACAAAGCGGAGTCGTGCGACGTGTAGGGCGCTAGGTTCAGCACAATGATCGAGGCCAGAAAGGCGAAATAATTGCTCGCTGGCATGCAAGTAACTTTGCTGGTGGGTTTAGAAATGGCCGCACACGGACACGCAGCAGCCAGCTGATCCCTCCCATCCTTTCATCAGCGCATCGACTTCCGCCATCTGCTTTTCACATCGCGCGACGGCGAAACATGAGGCTCGCCGGTCGTGTAACGCACGATAACCGGACGCTGGACCGCGCTGTGCAGTGGCGGACAACGAAACGATGTCGATCGAGATGGCAAACGCAGAGAAAACATCCTCTTTTTCTGTTCTATGCCGGGTATTACCGAAAGCGAGATGTGTGCAACACAAAGAACACTTTGAGGTAATAAATAAGGAGTTATTCAGTTGAAACAGTTTACTTGATAGATCAACCGACCAATTAATAGACCAACTAATATTTTTTTTCGTGGTGGTTAGAGCAGCTGCCCGAATTTATAGAGCGCGCATATTTTAAGGCTAGTGGTCATTCGAAAAGCATCTAGGGAATCGAAGAAAATGCAGGCACGGTAAAAAAAAATAAAGAAATAAAAAGGGAAAGGAAAGAAGGCAAGAAAAAAAGAGGAAGAAAGAACGAGAGAAAGAAAGAAAGAGAGAAAGAAAAGAATGAGAGAAAGAAAGAAAGGAAGAAAGAAAGAAGAAAAGAAAGGAAGAAGGGAAGAACGATAGAAAAAGAAAGAAGGAAAGAAAGGGAGCAATAGATAGAAATGAAGGAGAGAAAGAAAATTATAAAGAAAGAAAGAAGGAAAGAAATAGAGAGATAGGTAGAAAGGAAGAAGGAGAGAAAGAAATAAACAAAGAAGGAAAGAAACAGAGAGGGAGAAAGAAATAAATAAAGAAAGAAAGAAATCTGTGCCAGCCCCTATTAACTAAGGTTACTCAACTCAAATGTAGACGCTGACAAAGATATCGAGATCATTTTTTCTTTGACAGCAAAACCTCGCAGAAATTTAAACTAAGTTACTGAAACGATATTTTTAAATGTATTTGTAACCTGACAAGAACTAGAGTTGAATACCCTAGAACGGCGAATAGCGACGGAAGCGAACGCGCTGCTCATGACGTAAGCTAATACAATCTCACATCTGTCATTTTCTGTGCAGGCAATTTAGATGGAGGGGAAACGCGAAAACACCCTTGAACTGAGATTTCAGTACAC
This sequence comes from Amblyomma americanum, assembly GCF_052857255.1. Classification (NCBI taxonomy): domain Eukaryota; kingdom Metazoa; phylum Arthropoda; class Arachnida; order Ixodida; family Ixodidae; genus Amblyomma; species Amblyomma americanum. The sequence goes on from NC_135499.1 coordinate 127,641,487, forward strand.
GATAAAGTACGTCAAGTGGCAGAAATTACGTCGGACAGCTAACCCTATTATGCGACATGCATTATTGTCCACTGGGTTGCTTTGGCGGGTAGAACACATGAAACTATTAAACCAAACCGTCTCAGCGGCTCAGGCATAAAACATTAGAAACTAAGCAAAAAAAAACATTTCGCACAACTTTACGAACACACTCCCGTTCACCCAAGCTTGCTCTAAGTACGAAATCAATATGTTGGTGTTTCGTGCCCCACCGCTGTGGCTCAGTGGTTAGGGCGCTCGACTAATGATCCCGAGTTCCCGGGTTCGAACCCGATCGCGGCGGCTGCGTTTTTATGGAGGAAAAACGCTAAGGCGCCCGTGTGCTGTGCGATGTTAGTGCACGTTAAATATCCCCAGATGGTCGAAGTTATTCCGGAGCCCTCCACTACGGCACCTCTCTCTTCCTTTCTTCCTTCACTCCCTCCTTTACCCTTCCCTTACGGCGCGGTTCAGGTGTCCAACGATATATGCGACAGATACTGCGCCATTTCCTTTCCCCCTAAAAACCAATTATTGGTGTTTCGTGCGTTTCTACATTCTTTAAAGAAGCGAACCTTTTCAGTAAGTTTTGACAGCAGTATTTTAAAAACAGTTTCAGGTTTCAGCAAAAAAGCATATTTTTTACGTAATGACTGGCTTTGTCGCTAATGCTCCGTAAAAAAAGCCTAAGACAAAATAATATAGATAAAATCTAACCGATCGAGCCCGGCAAACATAACAGCGCTTTCACTAGCTTGCTGTCACGTTTCTAGGTGGTTTATGTACTGTATAATCATAGCAAACCATTGTTTCTGGTTTTCATACCGGCGAAAAATTCATGTGTTCAACGTGCCACCGTAATGTGTTTTTGCTCCACAAATTTACAGCCACAGCGTCCAGAGAACAGGACACCCAACCTCTCCGTTCAGACGCGAGTAACCCCAGGGACCGAGTCTGACTGGGTGTAGTAGATTGGACTAATTAACTAGGCCCGCCTTTCGGCTGCTGTAGTTCAATGGCTGCATATTAGCGTGAACACATAAGGGCGCTTTGTGCACAAGGTTACATCCGGCTGTGCTGTGATAAATATCAACACACTATGAATAGGTATCAGGCAGTCTTCGCATCGCACAATAGTTCATGACCAAATCATCTCTTACCTCATAAAACATTCAATCAAATGGCTATGAAGAAAGGCAACTTATGCGCTTCGAACCCCCATTACAAGGGCACCATTCTCCAACTGTTCCATAAAAAGTTACTGAGGAAACTTAAGACTACTTACATGCAATGAATGCGAAAGCATGCACGCGGGGTGTTCGGCTGCGGCAATTCCGTACTGCTATACTGCAGTGGCCAGCGAAGCTGATCTGTTCGCGCCGCCCGTATGGAAGTCGATGACGGCGACAACAGCCAAACCCAGCACGAGAGAGTGGCAGTTTAGCGCGTGGTGTGTTGTGCTGCGGTGATGGCGGAGTGCTGTACTGAAGTGGCCAGCGATGCTGATCTGATCTGTTCGTGCCAGCCTAGAATCGAAACTCCCTTAAGGAAAATTTTATTTTTCTTTCCCGACGATGTAAACACTGCTGATGACGTCTTGAGGTCACGGGGGTTTTCGGAGTGTCTGGCTTGGACAACAACAACGCCGGATTTTCCGCCTCATGAGCCGTATATGCTTTCGCATTAATAAAGCAAAGGCTATTCCGTTTCCATGAAGAATACCCAAAATTATGCTCCACTGCTGCCGCAGAGCTACGCTGATTTAGTGCTGCTTTTGTCACTTGAAATATTACGGGCTTTGTTGCTAAATCACTACTAATGTTTGAACGGAAGAGAGTACTTATAACGCCATGAAAGAGAAGCTAACGCCAAAATATCGTCTTAATTAGGGTTATCACCTCCACCAAGCTATATATAATTGGTTTTTGGGGAAAGGAAATGGCGCAGTATCTGTCTCATATATCGTTGGACACCTGAACCGCGCCGTAAGGGAAGGGATAAAGGAGGGAGTCAAAGAAGAAAGGAAGAAAGAGGTGCCCTAGTGGAGGGCTCCGGAATAATTTCGACCACCTGGGGATCTTTAACGTGCACTGACATCGCACAGCACACGGGCGCCTTAGCGTTTTGCCTCCATAAACACGCAGCCGCCGTGGTCGGGTTCGAACCCGGGAACTCCGGATCAGTATTCCAGCGCCCTAACCACTGAGCCACCGCGGTGGGCAAGCTGCATTTTATAACTTTTCACTTTCCTTCGTTTCGTACCATATCATTCGCCGCACTGGCTGGGCAAATTTCTCGCGTCGACCACCGTGTGGTAACACAGCCTAGTGAACGGTGGGAATAAATGTATATAACCATTAGCCTTTCCAAAAGGAACAATTGCACCCCCAGGAACAAACTACGAAGAGATATCAGCCGCTGTAATTCACCTATAAAATAACCGCCCCTCGCGACATTTAAGTGGGACAGTCACTCCCTTTTACTCGGTTTGGCTTAGTGCAAAGATTCCCAGAAAAAACGAACAGCTACGCACAGCGGACTTCCAACGCCACCTGTCATCGCTTGGCTCTATAAACAACAGCGTTTTGTTGTTGTTGTTGTTGTTGTTGTTGTTGTTGTTGTTGTTGTTGTTGTCGTCGTCGTCGTCGTCGTCGTCGTTGTTGTTGTTGTTGTTGTTGTTGTTGTTGTTGTTGTCGTCGTCGTCGTCGTCGTCGTCGTCGTCGTCGTCGTCGTCGTCGTTGTTGTTGTCGTCGTCGTCGTCGTCGTCGTCGTCGTCGTCGTCGTCGTCGTCGTCGTCGTCGTCGTTGTTGTTGTTGTTGTTGTTGTTGTTGTTGTCGTCGTTGTTGTTGTTGTTGTTGTTGTTGTTGTTGTTGCTGTTGTTGTTGTTGTTGTTGTCGTCATCGTCGTCGTCGTCGTCGTTGTTGTTGTTGTCGTTGTCGTCGTCGTCGTCGTCGTCGTTGTTGTTGTTGTTGTTGTCGTCGTCGTTGTCATCGTCGTCGTTGTTGTTGTTGTTGTCGTCGTCGTCGTCGTCGTCGTTGTTGTTGTCGTCGTCGTCGTCGTCGTCGTTGTTGTTGTTGTGGTTGTTGTTGTCGTCGTCGTCGTCGTTGTTGTTGTTGTTTTAGGGGAAGGGGGAGGAATTAGCGCTTTTTTTCCCACTCCAAAATTGTGCTCGGTAATGTCAGCCTCTGAATCCTTCCCTGTGGGGCTAATCCACCTCGAGAGCATGCGCTCTTAAAGCAAGAGCTTTAATGGTCCCGTTCTGCCGAAAATACGACAGCGTCTGTTGATAGCGGAAAGTCCGGATTGGTCGGAAAGGTATACGTCACACGTGAAGCGGCGGATTTGAAAAGTGATTGAAACATTACAAAACAGGTGATTACAAGGTCGTCGCAACGTGACACAAGCATCATTAGGACGTGTAAATTTATAAAGTAAATGAATTGCGCTGAAAAGAAAATTGAAGTTATTAGCCGGGGATTGGACGCCAATATTAAGTGCGCTAATTTTAGCGCACGTCCTGTTGTTGTTCTCAAGAGGATAATGGCGCATATCCATGGCGGTGGATTGGCCAAGACGCAGGTGGCGATCTAAAGGTGCTCAAGACGGTAAATCAAAACAGTAATAAACTAAAATAATGCAGATATGTTGTCGACATTTAAAAATATCAAACACTGAGATTGGTGGCTGAAAAAGAGAACGGAGCTAACCGTGCCTCGTATGTAGCGCTATTCTTTTTTATAATGCAAGGATACCAACTACCCCAACTCTCCGCCCTGACTGGCGGAGCTTAAGTGTCGACACTTTTTTTTCACGAGGATACAAAAAGCACAATAGCAGTGGGGTAATCATTATAACGAACGCTGTAAATCATGTGCGTGTCTTTCTTAATGCAAAATGCTGTCTCGTTTCGCGCGACCCAACGGCTGTGACTCGTAGCTTCGCGCAGGACAACGAAGCGGCTGCCGCGCCACCTGGTCTGTACAGGCTGCATTCAAATGAACACTGTGCAGACCTCCACCTTAATAAAATTCGACTTCGTCTTTTTGTGCTCCTACACAGCCTAGGGGTGCGTGTGAGCGCAAAACTGAGCTTTAGAGGAAAAAGAAGACGTGACAAATATATGAAAAAACGCGATAAAAAAGTAACAGCAGCAGTGCATGAGTAGAGGAACTCTCTATGGAGAATTTATGACATGTTGTTGCATGTTGCGATGCTAAATAAAAGGTGACAGACCTTCCAATCACGTCCAAGGTAAGGGGGTCATCGAGACGAAGATGATGAAGCATTTTTCTTTTTCCGATTCTTGGCCAATCCCCCAGTGCGGGTATATGCGCCATCTTTTGATAGGCTATCAACAACTACTGCTCTCATACCCTGCCATTAAGCCTGAGGACATCATCATCATCATTTCATATACTCGCGAGCAAACAAGAACGCCAAAAACAACAATCGTGGGCTCTTCTTCACAGGTAAGTTCTCGTCAGAGTAACCTTACCAGCTGTTCACGCGACGCTACAAAATTTCGCTGGATTCCTTTCTTAATACGCTCACTGCGCCGTAGGTCACCGGTAGGCCACGCATTCATGCTGTGCGGCCACGCACACTGAGTCGCGTGATGCACTCCTGAAGATTTGATTTTTCGGAAGTCCTGCCTAAATCTCGCATGCCAAGTCTTTATTGCCATCTTTTGGCGGTTCCAAGAAGTTGGCTTCGCCGGTGGCTCACTGGTGGATCACGCCGCACCAAAGAAAATTTAAGGGTGGACCACCGGTGGGCCTCGACGCACAGCAATTAGCGCTCCCAACGTCGCTACCGCAGTGAACGTGTTAAGCGGCATGTGTAAAGTAGGATTACACATTACGGTAGTTTAGAGTGATTCGAAGCATGTCACACCTTTGCTGCAAATCCGGTCTCAAGCCTTTCGGAGTCACCCGAGCCTGAAATTGAGTTTTCTGTTCCCTATTATGCCCCGACAAGAAAGCCCGGCGTTCCGCTCGTACACGCCTAGTTTGCTTTGAAAGGTGGCCGAGATGGAGCTTCTCGCAGCATCACAAAGGAGCACAGGCTTTCCCGGTGGTAATTCGCTTTTTGCGGCTTTGTATTCAGAACGATGACATCATCGTAAATCTGACGTGTTTGGCTGCAGTCCTGCTGACTCTAATAATGAATGACAGTTCGTTCTTGCCGCCAAAGGACATTTTAAACTGAGTTACTAACAAGTAAGGTAGGGGACCCTTTAGAAAATTTCCATAAATTACACGCGTGCTGTTCTCATGCACTGGACACCAAACCATACAGGGCTGGTCACCATCACCTAACATTCGTAGCTTTCACTCCACTGTGAACATACAGCGAGAAAGGGTATACGTTCAAACATAAAGCACTGATTAATCCTTTTAATATCCGCGACTTTCCAAAGCCTATGAAAAGAATGCTCAGTTTTTATTAACTTTGAGTGTTGCGTCCTTTGAGACTAAATTTTTCTCGCTTTCTGTTTTTATCTACACAGTTAACGGCCGCGGAAATGTTGTATACAACATTTCCACGGCCGCTAACATTTCCGCGGCATAGTAACAACGCTATAGCGTAGCTGCTATGCCGACGACATCTCGTTGTAGACGCCAAACCAGGCTCGTCCCGCCTTGTAAATGTTCCACAGCAATAGTAGACACTACACCGTTACAGAATTCACTTCATTTCAGTGATTTTTGTGCGCGGCACGCAAATGTGAGAAAACACACAGTAGTCGAGATTTTTTTCCCTTTTTCTTCCGTTTAACATCGCTATCATTCAGCGAAGACTTCTCTCAGTCTAATGTTAAAAGCGGACCAACACTACTCATTAAAGCAACAAATCAAGACGGCAAAGCCTATAAAGAGCTAAGTTTATTAGTAGCGACGCTGTTTAGAACGAACACGATATACAAATAAAAAATACGAAATGGTAATGTTGAGGCTTAAGGGGTACGGGAGTGAGAGGGAGGAGGAGTCACAACCCTCCCTTAGCAATTCTCCCCTCATCGCCTTATGTAGCGCCTTAATGATCACCGTAGAAGACGGCGCTCGCACTGGAGAGGACTTTGTGCGGTTGCGCGAACATTCTGTGATTTCCTCGTTTATTACCCGCCGCGGTGGCTCAGTGGTTAGAGAGCTCGGCTACTGATCCGGAGTACCCGGGGTCGAACCCGACCGCGGCGGCTGCGTTTTTATGGAGGCAAAACCCTAAGGCGCCCGTGTGCTATGCGATGTCAGTGCACGTTAAACATCCCCAGGTGGTCGAAATTATTCCGGAGCCCAACACTACGGCACCTCTTTCTTCCTTTCTTCTTTCACTCCCTCCTTTATCCCTTCCCTTACAGCGCGGTTCAGGTGTTCAACGATATATGAGACAAATACTGCGCCATTTCCTCCCCCCCCCCAAAAAAAAACAATTATTATTCGCCGTTTAGCCCTCCACTACGGCATCTCTCTCTTCCTTTCCTCTTTCACTCCCTCCTTTATCCCTTCCCTTACGGCGCGGTTCTGTTGTCCAATGATGAGACAGGTACTGCGCCATTTCCTTTCCCCCAGAAAATTAAAAAATAAGGCGTTCAAGTAATGCATGATCGAGGATCGCGCAATATTATTAAAAATGTGGGGGGCTGTACAGTTATATTTTTAGTACTTAAGATAATACTTAAGAGTCAACTCATACTTCGGTGTGTCTGACGTTTAGGAGTCCTAATAACAACATGGCTTCGACAGCTTGTTATCAATTCGCAGGTTAAAATATTCATAAATGCTGGCACCAGAACGCGTGAGCAAGGTTTACAGGCTTTGTAGAGCTCCTGCCCACGCAGATATCGCAGTTATCTTTTGCACACCTCGAGCATTATCATTCAGTCAACGCGAGCGAAAGTCTTAAGTTGAGTTCTCTATTCAAGCCTGCCTTGCTAAATTCCAGGTGTCTCCTAGTACACCGTTCACAAGTGGCGCAATGAAAGTCGTTAACAACAATGAAGAAAATTCGATGAAGCATACGGTTTCTCGAAAAGCTGCACGCATCTTCCCAGCCTCTTCCAGCAGCGGAGTTATGGGCAGCTCTTGAAAGAGGCGAGAAGAGGAGGTTCTATCTGCGCAACGCACTTCTTCAACTTCTTTCGAGTAAATAATTAGTCCAGTGGACCCCCCCCCCCCCCCCCCCACACACACACATACATACACGCATATTAATCCTTAGAATGCTCTCTTGACAATATGGCGGATTTGTAAACAAATGTCCGGAACTACCGATGCTTTCGGGAGACGACGTGGATAATCCTGCCAGCACCCACACGAGAGGCCGTTGTCAGGTGTTCCTCTCTTCCATGTGCATGCGCGTCTCCCTGTTCGCTCTGCTACTTTTCACTACAGCTGGATACAACTCAAGAGTGAAGCGACACTTTCCCCTAAAAGAAGACCCTCCAGCCAATGGCGTCGACCGATCGTTTCCCTTGAGCGATTATCCCCCACTCCCCCTTGACCGATTTCCCTTGATTTGCTGGCGTGAAATCGCAGAGGGTGGTAGATGGATGGGAAAAAGCCACAGCATAGTCGGAATTCACTGAGCTACACCCATCTCACTTGCAGTGCACCGCGTGATGTAGTTTGTTTGAATTTTCTGCTCAGTTATTATTTTTTACCTTGATTTTTCATGCAGCTAGCTGTTGGCATGTCGTCACCTTTTGATGTTTCTTGTGTGTTCTTTTTTTTGATGTTATCGTTTTGGATTGTAGAAAAAAAAAGTTGGGCTCTCATGCATGTCACAGAGAGGTATTCACGAAGATAGCCACGGAGTGTTCGTCACATGCTGTACTGTGTACCCGAGACCTACTTCTGATATCACAGCGAATATATTAAAGGAAATCTATCTTTCAAACAAGTTTTATATAAAGCTAAAGTACAAGGTAAAACAGTTGAGCTCGCTATTTCGCCTTCTTGTGCGCCACTGCTTTACAGACATGCTTTTCGGGTTGTGAAAACTAAGCGCAAAACACAAGGACATAGAGTGAAACAATATACATAAGAAGACACACACTAATGCAGGACTAACTAGCACGTCAGCTCACTCTTGCATGTTTTTCGTATTTATTTCTTCATCGAAGTCGTCACTGATACGCGGGTTCCTCGACAGTGCGAGCCTGTTTCGCATAATGTAATGCTTCCGCTCTGCCGGCAGTAGTGATCAACTCGGAAACTCGCCACGAACGCACTGCTCCCTCTTCAATTCATATCCGGTTGGCACTCCGTCCTGCTCAAAACGTTCATGGGGAATGGTTTACTAAGACACCGCCAGGCGTATGCAAATCCCGGCCCCGACACGTCGTACAAGTTGGAGAAGCGCTATCTTCCTTCGTTTTTCCTAGGCTTGGGCTTCTGGGATCCTTTCGTACGCGCAGCGCCCGGAAGGCTTTGATGCAGCGCAGAGAAGCGCACTTTGTGTAGCGTGGGGTGGCTGGCGGGGTCGTAGACGGATAGCACTATGTAAGCAGAATTCCTCTATTTTCTGGTGCACTTTAAGCGTTCTTTGGAATCGCAAAACGTTTTAAGGGACGTAGACTGACAGTTAGAAAACGTACGTTAACATCCGTTAAACTCAAACGCTGTGGTAAGGTAATCCTGATTGTTTGATCAGCACTTTGCGTTGGTTATCTTTTGTAATAAGAAAAAAATATGAAACGATGTTTTTTCTCATCTGGTGTTCGCACTGATTAGAAACTTTTTTAGCTGCGCGACAACCATCGATTCATTATAATTTCCAAAATAAATCATACAATTGCACCATGATGTCCTTGTCCTCAGCACACGTGCATTACTGGTAGCGCCATTTTATCTTCATGATCTAGAATGCGCACCTTTCCTTTGGATATTGTTAAGCAGCAAAATTATATGCGCCTTCCTCTCAGATGTCACTACTTTACTCTCTCAAGTAAATCTGTGTGTTTACTTAAGCGACAAGGTAGGAAAAGCATAACACTTGACCAATGTTAAATATTCTATTTACCTTTAATACATGTTTGATATTTAGAGTTCCCATCTGCGGGCAACTGAAGTGTAGAAAACACAGTAGTCAACGGTGAGCTAAACTTTATGTCAGAAGAAAAAAATAAAGCAGGTGGATGGGAAGGGGGGTAAATTAGCACCAATAACTTGCCTCAGAAGCTATACCGACACGTTATCGTTCACTGATTAGCATTGTGAGTAACAAAAGAACGTGTTGAATTTTTCTTAGCGGCGAAGAACAGCACCCCATTGGTAATTATTTTCGTACATTTCCTTTTTTTTTCTTTCCGAAGGCACGAGCTTTAATCGAACGAGGGATGACACGATCCGTCGCACGTGGAATGAATTAGTGAGATGACAAACGAAAAAACGGACAGCAAGCGAGACAGGGCTCTTGCTTTCCTTTCTCCCTATGGTCGGCGAGCCGAAGTCGGCTTTTCGTCTGTCAATCAGCAAGGCGCTTGCGAGAAACGCGATAGTCAAGCACGTAGAGGGAGAGAGGGCGCTCGCGCCCGCGCTGCAGGCAGGAAGGCACGCCGAGCGAAGATAACGCGCGCAGACAGCAAGCAGCGCACAGTGAACGCGGCGACGGCGGCAGATGCCGCAGCTTCTTCTTCTTCGTCGAGCCGGAGTCAGATCGATCGCCCTCGCCCGCTCGCTGTGTTGAGGCAAGAGGAGCGGGAGCGATGCATCGCGACAAGGAGCCGCTCCTTCTCTCTCTCTCTCCTACCCTTTCCCCAGCTCATCGACGACCGCGCACCGGTGGTGGCAGGAGCGGAGGAGGAGGGCGCGGAGGCGAAGAAAAAAAAAAGAGGTGAGGGTAGTTGGAAGATAGAAGACGAGCGCGCGGCTCCGAGGCGCGTCAAATAGCGCCGAGAACCCCGACGCGCGCGGTGCTCGCCGAGATGGCCGACGCAGCAGCGGCAGCAACAGCATCGGCCACGTCCGTGGCGGGAACCGAGGCTGCGGCCGCCCGGCGGACCGCCTCTGGCTTCTCGAGCGAGGACGAGCACCTGCTCATCCGGCACCTGCGCCCCGACGAGCTCAAGCAGGCCATGGAGATCTGGAAGGAGCAGGGGCTCGAGGAGAGCGAGAACAACGTGAGCACCTTCTACCAGGTGGACCCCGAGGGGTTCTTCGCCACCGTCGACACGAGGACAGGTGAGGAGCGTCGAAGCGCACGAGGCACGCTTCACGGTTGGCCACCCATTGTTCGAGCGAGAAGTTTTCGCGACGCTTCTTCACACGCTGCCGCGGCTGCGGCGGCGGCGGAGCGCAAAACGCCACGCGGATGGATGGATGTATGATCGATGTTGGTAGACTCCGCACAGGTGTCCAGAGCGCGCGATACGATGCACTGCTGAGTGCGTTCGCGTAATTTATGGGTGTCCGAGATCTTGAATCACTTTACCATTTTACCTACGCTTTCATGTATCCACACCACGAAAGTGTTAAACTCTCACGCCTGGAAGAACAATAGCGAACCAAAGGAGCAGCGGGAAATGTCACAGACGTACACCGGGCCGCGCAGCATGAGCGCTCTGGATAAGTGTGCTGAGCCCTGTGTGTTCAGGAATAAACTTCGCGATGTCCAGTAAATTTGTTCTGCGAGGGTGGCGATGTGGCATAGAGAAAACTAGCATACTAGGTTTTGATTGGAACCGGGAGATTAGCGGTGCAGAAAGGCTCAGCAAAATCGCGATTGCTCGGCGGGGAGTTTTCGGCAGTCGTCGGTGCGCGGATATTGGGATTTCTCCACCCCTACGTGGAGCCGCTACGCTCGCCCTCAACGCACGTGTTTCGGAAAGCGCGCTGAGCTTGAACGCGTTACACGCGTTCTTTGCGTTAATCCTTGTGGCGCTTTGGGGAATAATTTCCTCTTATTGCTGTTTGAATTCAGAGCATTTTGATGAATACGCATTTACCAATTTTCTCTAACAATACGAACGTATGAAAGAAACTACGCGGAATTCTTATTACGCAGCCCCGATGGTATTCACATTTTGATTTCCAGTGTACCGTTTCAGCTCAAAACCGGTGAGTTGACTGCAATATACCACAATTTATTCTTGCCCTTATTTTTCATTTTTTTCTTGTTAGCTGCCTAAGACGCTGGCAGCCTCGGCCCAGGTATTATTCTCAGATGTTTCCGGAAAACACAGGTGTTTTGGCTTACAAGCACAGGTTTGAAATTGGGCCTATTATTAATCACTTTTATTTCCTATTTACTTGTTCTCTATTTTAAGCTGATTAGAATAAACTTAATACAAGCGTATTTTCTTCGTTGTTCGATGGTAAAGAAGGTGCCCATTCAGTAAAGGTAAAAAAGGGTGTAAAAAATTCTAGAGCTGCTGTGAATGTCGAGCTAAGGCATCTTGCGCTCTTTGGCAGCTAGTAATACATCACAGCGCAACATTTAGACGACGACAAATAAAAACATCACTACGCTCAATGGAGTCAGCAGTGTCACGTCTGCGCTGTGTTGTACTCCTAGCTGTCATAAATTACCAAATAGCCTGATCAGCGATGCTGCCAGATGCGCTCTTTGCGCTTCATGTGGGTCCCGGCTTTGCCAGTTTCTCACGGCTTCTTTTTCCACTTCCATTGTTGTAGGCCATTCAGTATTGAAAAAAAATAAAACTTTACAATTCAACTCTAGTATGTATAAGGACACTACCTCTACTCTTAGGCCGCCGCGGTGGCTCAGTGGTTATGGCACTCGGCTGCTGACCCGAAAGACGCGGGTTGGATACCGGCCGCGGCGGTCGAATTTTGATGGAGGTGAAATTCTAGAGGCCCGTGTACTGTGCGATGTCAGCGCCCGTTAAAGAACCACAGGGGGTCAACATTTCTGGAGCCCTTAACTACGGCGTCTTTCATAGCCTGAGTTGCTTTTGGACGTCAAACCGCCATAAACCATAAACAAACAAAAACTACGTCTACTCGTATCCCAAAGGCGACAGGAGAGCCTTTATGCGATATCTTGTCCTAAACTTCCAGGTCTTCGAGTGACCGGCTTCTCTTTTTTCTTCACTGCGCCGCTCAGCAGGCAAATTACAATTTTTTTTTCAGAAAAGGTCCCTTCTTCATAACTTAACTTTAATAATAATACTGATTTAACTTAACGAGGCCATTAAGCAGCAAGTGACATGAACCTAACAGACAGAAGGAAGTAACACTGCAGCGAATTTCGTTCGCACGTTACCCACAACTGCAGCCAGCAGCAAAACAGGCACAGACAAGGACGAAGCCCACATGGAAGATGACAGACAGCGGGCAGTAGCACTGTAGAAAGTTCCGCTGGCACAACCAACCACAACTGCAGCCAGCAGCAAAAGAGCTGCATACAAGAACGAAGCAAACATGACAGATGGCAGAGACGGGCAGTAGCACTGCAGCAAAGTTCCTTTGGCACAGTATTAACAAATGCAGCCAGCAGCAAAATAGGCACAGACAAAGACGAAGCAGACATGGCAGATGACAGAGAGCGGGCAGTAGCACTGCAGCAAGTTTCGTTGGCCCAGTAACCATTCGAGCTCTTATTTTATCACCAAAATGCTGTCTGTTATTTTACTTTAAACATTCTTCTGTCGTTTTTTACTGATATAATTTACAAAATTCACGCTTGGTGCTAAAATTTTCTCGTAATCTCCTATAGAAATTTCCTTCTTTATGCCGCTACACCTTGGCCAATCCCCCCATGTGGGTATGTGCCATGTTTTAAGAGGAAGAATAAGTTGACCGACCGCGGGTAGTAGAACTGCAGCTACTTCTGTTGGTACAGTACCCACATTTGCAACCAGCAGCAAAACAGGCACTGACAAGGACGAAGCAAATATGACAAATACAGAGGACGGGCAGTAGCACTGCAGCAACTTCCGTTGGCAGAGTAACCACAACTGCAGCCAGCAGCAAAACAGGCACAGACAAGGACGAAGCAAACATGACAGATGACAGAGAGCGGGAAGTAGCACTGCAGCAAGTTCCGTTGGCAGAGTAACCACAACTGCAGCCAGCAGCAAAACAGGCACAGACAAGGACGAAGCAAACATGACAGATGACAGAGAGCGGGAAGTAGCACTGCAGCAAGTTCCGTTGCCAGAGTACCCACAACTGCAGCCAGCAGCAAAACAGGCACAGACAAGGACGAAGCAAAGCTGACAGCTAGCAGGCCGTAGCACTGCACCAACTTCCATTGGCACAGTACCCATAACTACATCCAGCAGGCAGCAAAACAGGAACAGACAAGAACGAAGTAAACATGACAGATGGCAGACAGCGGGCAGTAGCGCTGCAGCAAGTTCCGTTGGCAGAGTAACCACACCTGCAGCCAGCAGCAAGATAGGCGCATACAAGGACGACGCAAACGTGACAGACAGCGGACAGTAGCACTGCAACATAGTTCCGTTGGCGCAGTACTTACGACTGCAGCCAGCAGCAAGATAGGCGCATACAAGGACGACGCAAACGTGACAGACAGCGGACAGTAGCACTGCAACAAAGTTCCGTTGGCGCAGTACCCACACCTGCAGCCAACAGCAAAACAGGCACAGACAAGGACGAAGCACACCTGATAGACAGCGCTGCAGCAAAGTTCCTTTGGCACAGTATCCACAACCGCAGCCAGCAGCAAAACTGTCACAGAAAAGGACGAAGCAGACATTGCAGATGACAGACAGCGGGCAGTAGCACTGCAGCAATTTCCTTTGGCACAGTACCCACAACTGCAGCCAGCAGCAAAACAGGTGCAGACAAGGACGAAGCAAACCTGACAGACAGCAGGCAGTAACACTGCAGCAAAATGGCGTTGGCACAGTAACCACAACTGCAGCTAGCAGCAAAACAGGCACAGACAAGGACCAAGCAAACCTGACAGAGAGCGCGCCGTAGCACTGCAGCAACTTCCATTGGCACAGTACCCACAACTACATCCAGCAGGCAGCAAAACAGGCACAGACAAGGACGAAGCAAACCTGACAGAGAGCGGGCCGTAGCACTGCAGCAACTTCCGTTGCCACAGTACCCACAACTACACCCAGCAGGCAGCAAAACAGGCACAGGCAAGGACGAAGCAAACATGACAGATGGCAGACAGCGGGCAGTAGCACTGCAGCAAGTCCCGTTGGCAGAGTACCCACAACTGCAGCCAGCAGCAAAACAGGCGCAGACAATGACGAATAAAACCTGATAGATAGCGGTGCAGCAAAGTTCCTTTGGCACAGCATCCACAACCGCAGCCAGAAGAACAGACTCTGACAAGAACAAAGCAAACTCGGCGCGACAAGTGAGTTATTGGATCAATGCATTGTTGACACTCTTGGCGTGTGATTTTTCTCACATCCTCCCTCTTGGTATTACAAGACGGGTTGCTTTTCCTCAGCGACAATCCCCAACAGTCACGAGAGAAACAACGTGCACTGAAAAAGCAATCCCTATTTTCCCGAACTGCTTTTCACACCCGCTCGCTTGACATCGTCCCGAGAAGCCACCAGTTGTTTTCGTAGGAAATAACCCAGGTCCTTCCTGCCGGCTTGTCATGCACTCGCTCTTTTCGCCGCGAAGCCGGGAACAGGGGACGACACGGATGGGCGAATCCCCGAATCGCGGTTTCCTGCGCAGACACTTTGTCTTGCTCCCTTTTCTGTATTGACTCGTCTGACCTAGGCCCGCTGAGTGCTCAGAGACGGAGGGGGGGGGGGGGGGGGGGGGAGAGGAAGGGGAGGCAAGGCTGGACGGTAGTATTTCGTTTTGAGCCTCAAGTAGTTTTGTCGGTGGTTGATGCTTCTACCTGTGGATGTCGGAAGTGCAATTTGCCACAGGTGCTTCCACCCTTTGACGCGAACAGGATGAGCTTGCAGATGTTTTTGGCGGCCAGCGTTGCTGACGGGATTAAGGCAAGGTCCTCGGAGCTTACGTTGATGTAAACGATTGCCAGCATCCCCTTTAAAGACTAGCGCTTGTGATTTTGATTTTAATACGCCCAATCTTTTTATATTTGTGCAGGAGGGTTTTTAGATAGCAAAAAGCCGTAAACTTATTTGGAAAAAAATTTTTTTTGCAACTTTGTTACAGAGGGGCTGATCTTGCGTAAAAATTCATTCCGGAACAAACACTGCCGATTGCTTTAAAGTAAACAAAGCAAAGTCTTATCACAAACTTTAAAAATTTCTTAGCAAGATTTAATTTGTGTTACTGTTGCTTCATTTGCCCGCCATGAAAGCGTTCCAAAAAGAAGATCCGAGACAGTATACTCTTTAATAATCTGTGTTGATGTTCTGAGAGCGTCGCGTAGGGCTGGCTTTATAGGTTACCGTTTTTGGAAGACCGGTCATCCTTGTGCTACCTTAAAATGCAAAGAAGAGATGTGATCCCCGCAACTTGTGAAAATTTGTAGCGAAATTTGGTAGCGGAAAGGATGGTCATGGCGGTTAGTTTCCGCCCTCCAAGGAACTGGAAATCAAGAAGAATTGCAGACGATTACAAAGGCTGGCTTACATATCAACAGTGTCCAACTGTAACGAATATTTTGCGATTAAGGCTTGAAAATTTTGCCTGGATTTGCACTATGAGCTACTTTTTGTGTCGAGAGAGTTTTAGAGTGTTAATATTAGTCATACTCGACGCCCACACATCCGCATCATTCTTTCTTCTGCAAAGAATACGGAACAGCATATTGTCTTGCACACCCGCGAATGGTAGTTTCCCTTCCTGTGAGAACAGAATATTGGCAAATGCGTAAATGCGCGGCGCCGAAATAAACTGTATTTTTCTGCATGATGTGAAGCGCTAACTCCAACCGAGGCAGCTCATTATGCAGATATCTGAACACCAGAACAATGAAGAAGAGAGTCCCGAGAGTGGCCGACTGGGAGTCATTAGCATTTATTCACCGACGACGCGTATCGCGCAGCGTCGCGTCATTTGCTTGCATCGATTAACGCGACAAGGGACGTTGTTTGCGGTTATTACGGGGCAAGCGTATACGCGTAACGGCCCCTCCTTCGCTCTTAGAATACGCAATAGGGATGGCTAATGCGCGTCGAACAAATGCGGACCGCGGGGCGCCATAACGTTTGATCGCGGATTCGTTTTAAACAAGGGGCAATTTCTTGGGTCGAATGAAAGTATACTACCCCAAATCAACGATGTAGAAGTTAAATGCTTATATAGATTAATAGTTGCCGTCTCGACGCTGTTTAAAGTATCCCGCACGAAAGGCTTCTCCGGTTGGCTTTGAAAGCGTTGCAGAGAAATGTAAATGGCTTGAGAAAGTTCTGTCGGTGACAAAAACCTCCAGGATGCACGATCGGCGATCCAGGCGTACAGGTGGGATGAGCGAAATCAAACTGCTGATTTTACTCATGCACTCAAGAAAAAGCGAACCGCACATCGTTTCAAGTGAGGCGTACAGTCACCGGTGGTAACAAACCTATGCGCGTCCGTTGTTGTTCACGTGTCGTGGAGAACGGCCATTACGTTGACACGAGACCTGCTGGCTTATAGGCTTCCTGCAGGCCCGCTTGACTTTTCTGACGTGTTTAAAGTGACCAAAAGACGTATGAAAGTCTATTGTGGAGCCACTTGGGTGATTTCTAACCTCCTGAAACGTCTGCTTGTAGGGCTCGTCTTCTTACGAGTTCATTGTCTAGTGGGAAAAGAAAACCCACGAAAGCTTGCCAAAGGTATGCCCGGGCCACGTGATGTCTAACTCAAACACTAAATCAACTCTGCTGTTAGGCTACTGCAGCATTACTGGTGCTTCGAGGTTCTAGACAATGATGGTCACCACTTGGTTCATTTTACTAAACATTGGTAAACAGCCACGCACATGCAGCACTTCCGGACTAGTTCAAGTCTGTAGTGCTTTCTGTAACCCTCTGTAATTAAAATCACTTCGAAGGCTTAGATTTTAAGCCTAAGGTTCATCTCATGAGCAAATATTTTCCCTTGAGTGAAACCGACAATGGGGCTTAGGCGATTTCTCGCATCAAGTTGCACAATAGAGCCTTTTTATGAGGCTGATTTTGGACGTGGCGGCACACACCCCGCAGAGATTTGAGTAGTCCATATTTTACTCCAGTTAGTAGGTCGCGGTAATTGCGGTTAATCGTCCCGATGCTACACATAGATTGTGAGGGATGCCTAAATAGATTGCTCCGGATTGACTTCCACCATCTGTGGCTTCTAAATAAGCACTGACAGCGTAGAGAACAGTAATTTTTTGCATTTCACCTCCATCGGAATGCGGCCGCCACGGTTGAGATTCGGTCTCGCAACGTTGAGGCTTAGTAGCCAAATGTCAAAGCCACCGACCCTCAGCGGGGCGGTTGCTTAGGCCAGTCCAGGTTGGGAAAAAACAGAGGCTTGGTAACTGTTTCATTCTGGGCGAATACCTTGGTCTCCCCATGAGGGCAGAGATTGAAAGATGAAGGGAATACAGAGATTAAAACACTCCAGTGATCCTTAGCTGGCGCTCACGAGCCGACAGGGATAACGGGCTATGCTGCGCCTATCAAACAGGGCGATCTATCCTGCCACCAAATACTTTGAATGCCTTCAGCATTCAAGGCAGGTAGTGGAAAAGCTTGGCCATGGGTTTGTTGATATTACAGCGTTCTGAGGAGGTTTGGCCTTTAGAAAAAGCACAAGGACCACCAGGCGTTGAATACCATGGCCACTATTAAGGCGACCTCGCACTTTTAACTGCTGTTATTGGTGAAAAAAGTACATCGGGTTATATCATATATGAAAAAACATATTAGTAAAGCAACAATTTCACTTCGGCATGGCGATGCATGCGTGACGTTGTATGCTTCTACTATCTCATTTTTCGTTCTTGAATTGGAATACACTGCGCAAGCTGTAAATGCATACCCCAATGTTTAAACTACATAAATTCTGTCTAGGTAAAAGAAAGAAGAAACAGGGAGCGGTAAACTCACACAACCTGATGTCTTACAAGCACGGTACGCGCAGTGCCCAGTCTTTCACGCTCACCGGGAAGGAAATCAAACCACTGAATCTAGAGGGGCGATTATTATACTTTACTGCGCGCGTGCGTCGCCATGTGAAAGATGATTTTTCTCTTGACTTGTTTCTGTTTTGCTTGCAAATTTTGATATACAAGCCTCTGTACATTTTCCACCCATTAAAAAGCAACACTGAGGAGAATTTCAAGTTGGTCCATATTATGACAAAAAGTTACGATAATTAAAAGCATATTTTTTATATAAAAAGGCGAAAAGTAAACACAGGTACAGCCTCCAACGGCTGTTTTCACCAGCAGACCTCTATGACGTCGTTTTTTTTTTCTTTGCGGATCTCTGAGGCTAGAACACGCTGCCATGTTCCACGAGTCGGAGATCACGGAGATCCTAATGCTCTTGACGTCAGCACTAACGCCATGAGTTTGAACATCGTGGCAGGAAAACAATATTGAATTTTCGGGCCCTAATTTAATACACCACTTGCAGCCGAACGACCGTAACAAAGCCACAATAAGCCAAACATTCCTGTTTCATTAAGAACAGAGATTGGATGACGTTGTCCTCAGTGTCTGACGAAACAATTTCGCAAGAGCGCTGAGCGCATCATTCGTACAGAACCTTTGCCTGCACTCGTATTTCTCTTTTTTCCCCAAACCTCAACTTGCGTCAATATAGATGGTGACAACAAGCGAGCAGCCTATTCCCCGTGTGTGGTTGTCGCACGCTTTGTGTGCACCTTTTAGTTGTTCACAGAGTAAAAATGACTGCGTCGCAACAATACTGCAGCCACCTAACCTTGCGCATTTGCTTTGTGACCGCCGAAGGCACGCGGCACAACAGAAAACAGAAAATGGACGGCGCGAAACCCGCCGCGGTGGCTCAGTGGTTAGGGCACTCGACTACTGATCCGGAGTTCCCGGGTTCGAACCCGACCGCGGCGGCTGCGTTTTTATGGAGGAAAAACGCTAAGGCGCCCGTGTGCTGTGCGATGTCAGTGCACGTTAAAGATCCCCAGGTGGTCGAAATTATTCCGGAGCCCTCCACTACGGCACCTCTTTCTTCCTTTCTTCTTTCACTCCATCCTTTATCCCTTCCCTTACGGGGCGGTTCAGGTGTCCAACGATATATGAGACAGATACTGCGCCATTTCCTTTCCCCCCAAAAACCAATTATAAGGACGGCGCGAAACAGACACGTGGCTGATTATTAACGCACTGATGCAGGCAGAGAAGGGAAAACTACTGACTCAACAGTGCTTAAGGCACGTAGGGGGCTGGGCCCCCGCACGGCTTCACTGCGCTTAAACGTTCATGAGTGCATGACGGTCGACGACTTTGGCGGACCAGTCCATCGCGCTCTTCTGAGTGTGCGGGTGCGGGAGCGCAGCCTCCCAGTTGGTCAGATGCTCCGGGCACCGCAGGGGAGGATCCGCCATGAAAAGGATGTGGGTGAGCGTGGATGTGGGCAGAGAGATAAGGTAGGAGTGTGAGCCCTGGATGGATCCGGGAGAGGATATAGGGAGATGGGAGGGTTCAGGTCTGAAGGCGTCTTCAGAAGGTCTGGTGGTATTTATTATTATGGTGCCAATTAACTTTTTGCTTTTTGACGCGTTTCTTTTTTAGGCTGCTTTGATCGCACGTTGACACCGTCCAGTACGTTGATTATTGTAAAATAAAAAAACGAACTCCTAGACGCCAAAATACATTTCTTCTGTGATGTAGATGCTAGATAGATAGATAAAGAGGAGGAGGGAAAGGCAGGAATGTTAACCAGAAAGGGGTTCCGGTTGGCTGCCCTGCACTGGGGAAGAGGGATTAGATGCTAGAGTTGTAGTGTATTCAGCCCCCCCCCTCCTCTATGCTCCCTATTTGAGTGCTTCGACTAGGCCCACCGAAATCTCATGGCAGCATACCGCACGCTACTGAGTCCCAAGTCACAGGTAACCTGGAAAATCTCACTGTACAGCTTGCGAGAGTATTCAAGCGTCGGCGCCGAAAGTTGCCGAATTTTTTTTTGTATGCAGCCAAAGCGATGTACGAAAATAAAGAACGATTTCCTGAATGAAACAAAGAAAGAAAGAAAGAAAGGAACAAAGAAAGAAAGAAAGAAAGAAAGAAAGAAAGAAAGAAAGAAAGAAAGAAAGAAAGAAAGAAAGAAAGAAAGAAAGAAAGAAAGAAAGAAAGAAACTTCACTCAGCGACTGTTATGTATACACCTGCTATAGCTTGCCACTTCTTTTTAGCAGTCGTACCACTTGCATAAAAAATCTGCTTATATACGTCTGCATTACGTCGAAGGGACACAAAACTTTTCTTGCAATTTCAACTCTATTCTCTGAAACGTTCGATCATCTTCCAGTAAAAGAACATGACTGCCCGAAAAGCCTACTTTTGGTAAAATTTTGAACCTCGGAAATAATATATGGCAGACGAAGTAGAAAGAAATGGCTCTTCAAGAGTGTCTACGCACGTACAGTAAGCTTTCAAAGTATTTATGTGCAGTCCGCGTTCAAATAATCTTCCGAAGGCTAGAGTGAATGAAAATACCGGGCCTCGATAACATTTAGTTTCGCTCTTTCGTCGCTTTGTTGCTCGGCACTGCACAAAACAAATTTCCGGTTTGTTGTTTCCAGAGCTGTTCGTTTCCTTTTTTTGCTCGCGCTAAAGAGAGAAAAAAAGCTCAAATTCAAAGCAGCGCCAACTCTAACGCTTATCTTATGGCGAGTGGCTTGGTTGAATCGCGCGCAGTGGGGCGGAAAAGCGAATGCAACGAAAAGTCAGCCGGCGAGAGGCGTAAAAGCAGCTCCATTTGCACGGAGGCATCTCCGGGCTCACAAAGAGCCTTCTCTTTCCTTCGCCGAAGGGGAAAGGTGTCGCCGCCTCCACGAAATAAAGGTCAACAGTTAGGCCTACTCTGCGGGAGAGATGACGCGCCGTCTAATTGAATCAGCAGAGCTGTTTTTTTCTTCGCTGCTGCTACAGGAAACAGCCCCGCATGGTGAAAGGAAAGAACTCGAGAGAGGGCTAACGTAACCAGAGTTGAGAGAGGACGGCTTCATTATTATTATTATTATTTTGTTCTCGTTCCATTTCAACTCGATTCCTTTAATTCTGTCGTGTCCTGTTATGGAGACCTCCGAGGGGCGCTTCAAAACAGCGTGGATGTGGGGAAGCAACCCGACAAAGCCGCGTTTTCGCAAACGCGCCTATGCAGATTTCTGGCAGAAAGCGCGGGCGCTGCACGCTGCATGCATAGGGTCGGTTCCGTGCTCTCATTCATCGGACGAACAGTCTCCTCCCCATCTCCTGTCCTTCTTTTCCAAAGCTCCTCTTTTAATAATAATATCTGGTTTTTTGGGGAAAGGAAATGGCGCAGTATCTGTCTCATATATCGTTGGACACCTGAACCGCGCCGTAAGGGAAGGGATACAGGAGGGATTGCAAGAAGAAAGGAAGAAAGAGGTGCTGTAGTGGAGGGCTCCGGAATAATTTCGACCACCTGGGGATCTTTAACGTGCACTGACATCGCACAGCACACGGGCGCCTAGCGTTTTGCCTCCATAAAAACGCAGCCGCCGCGGTCGGGTTCGAACCCGGGAACTCCGGATCAGTAGTCGAGCGCCCTAACCACTGAGCCACCGCGGCGGGTAGCTCAGAAAGGCACCGAAAGCAACAGGGTTGATTTTGTAAACACTAAGCACCAAAGTTATTTCATTATTTTTTTTTGTTTCCTCCTCCTCCTGATTCTTATTTCGCTTATTTCCTCCGGTGCGCGTGCCCTTGCATCACGCCCCAACCAGATACCGCTCAAATTGGCCCAGACGTCTCTCGCTCGGGTATACTTCATCTCGGTGCTAGCGAGAGAGCCTGAGCGGAAGCGAATATGCTGCCCCCGCGGCTCTCTCTGCATAGCCCCTTTCCTGTCTAGCCCATGACCTTGGTTTCGCGTTGTCGCTATATATCATGCGCGCGAATCATGGCGGCGGACGGCACATGCGGAACGAGTGCCCGCTCTGTCATGTGCAGTGAGCCGTGTCGGCCGGCGGCGTCCATGAATGCGCCCTTGCTTTCCCGTTTCTCCCTTTCTCCCCGAATCCCTAACTTTTTGGCTTGGCCGTCTTCTCCAAAGGTGCGCTGGTGTGCTGGCGCTGCATGCTCACTTCGCGAGCGCCACCCAAGCCGAGCGCGAATTCCCAGCTCTCCCTCTTTCATAACTCGGCGGCTGGGGGGTGGGGTGAGGTCGTCAAAATGCGTCGAAATCTGATCCGGAGTTCCCGGGTTCGAACCCGACCGTGGCGGCTGCGTTTTTATGGAGGAAAAACGCTAAGGCGCCCGTGTGCTGTGCGATGTCAGTGCACGTTAAAGATCCCCAGGTGGTCGAAATTATTCCGGAGCCCTCCACTACGGCACCTCTTCTTCCTTCCTTCTTTCACTCCCTCCTTTATCCCTTCCCTTGCGGCGCGGTTCAGGTGTCCAACGATATATGAGACAGATACTGCGCCATTTCCTTTCCCCAAAAAACCAATTATTATTGTTATTAAAAGGGGAAACGCGTTACTAAAAAAGAACAAAGAGAAGACCTGGAAAGAACGAAGGGAGACGAGCGTGCTGGAAGAATTTAGGGGAAAGGGGCAGGAGGGAGGCAGCAGGGCCACGGCCGACGACAGAACTGACCCAGTTTATACACATGTTACCCACGTCGCGGCGAGAGCGCTGCGCATCCCGAGACGCGGCTACACGTGTCGCAACGCGGCGTGCGCTCCGTTTTTTCATTTCCGAGAGGAACTCAATTTCCTCCGACAAGAAAAATTTGGAGGACGCTTAAGCTTCGTCTTTAAGAGTGAGACGTGACAGCGTGTTGCAGCGTTGCCAAGGAATGCACGTAAAGCCATTGCCCGTTCGGCGAGACGCGTGGCCCGTTGAACAATTTAAGGAAAAGACGCCTGTCTCACATATCTCGGTGGATACCCGAACCGGGCAGTAAGGGAAGGAAAATGAAATGAAAATTAGTTTTAAGGAAAGAAATGACGCCTGTCTCACAATTCTCGCTGGACACCCGTACCGCGCCGTAAGGGAAGAAAAATCCCTTCCCTTACGGCGCAGTTCAGGTGTCCACCGAGATGCGCCATTTTTCGCTCACGGCCAACGCCGCCGACGCCGACCCCGTATTTTCTGCGACACGAGCTCCTTAACGCTGTCGCGTTAAATTCCAAACACCGTAGATAACATACGTATGTGCATTTCAATTCAGCAACGATGATGCATTACGAGACAGTTTCATTTATGTTGTGCGTGACTTCTTCGAATTTGCAGTAAACTAGAGAACGTTATATAACCGGGTCAAAAATAGCAAACGCAGACAGCGGAAGCTCGTCCAGCAAAGCATTAAAAAACGTCGTTCTTGAGATCACGTGCATCAAACACCATCAAGCCGCAGCGCGAAGGTTTGGGCCTTTTATAATCGTCACCAGCTGCTTTCCCGCTTTAATGATCGTCCATTCCTCCCCTTTCTTGCGAATTTTTACATTAAAAGTTATGGTGTCGCCGAAAAGGCGCAGGAGAGACGTTCTTAGAAATACGAAATATAGTCATAATGCACTTGCTGGAGCGCCTTAATCTTGACATTGTTTGTGGATGACTGGAAGGCGCCTCCTTATCGCGTTCATGTGATCACATACGGGACATTCCGGTGAGCACACACTCCAAGGCCCACGTGGATACCATCGTAACTGGACATCCAACATGTAACTAGGCTTTGAAAAACACTGCTGTGTAACCCTGTGGTAACGTACAGAAATCCCTTCCGAAAGATGTCAAATTAGAAGCGCGCCGCAAGCTCCTTCCGAACCAAGCACTGTCTTCAAAACAAAACTCCGGCCCTCTTCGGGGTGGCCCTATTTTCGAAAGCGAGCGAGAGAGGGCGGGCAGGTAGTCACAAGACCGCAAAGTATGTCTGGGTCACGGAGAACTGAAGAAGCAGCCATCGGCGTTGGGAAAAAGAGCGCCTTTCTCTCCGCGTCCCGCCTGACGACAAGCCGGCGTGGAACCGTATAGCACCAGCCAGGCGCGCATGCGCAATGCTTAGCTGTCAACTGCAATTCGGTTCCCCAGCGGCCTAAGGCCAAGAGGGAGCCGGAGAGGAGGAGGCGGGCTCCAATGTGAGGAGATGACAGCGGTGGTGTGGTGCCGCGTCGGGAAGCAGGAATAGGGAAGACAGAGGGAAAAGAGGTGGAATTCGAGAAGAGAACGTGAGCCCAGGCACGGCTAAGGTGGTTTCCCGAAGGAGTTCCAGCCATCCCCATTTTCCCCTTTTCCCCTTCAGTTGTCGTTGCTTGCGCCACGCCGAAGATTGGGACCGCACGATGAACAGGCCACCAACAGCGCAATGGCGGTGCTTGAGAGCGCGCGTGAGAGAGAACTAAATTAAATGGCGTGCTGAAGGAAAGAGACGGCATAAAGAAAGGAGGGAAGGAGGGGTAACGGGTGAAGTGATGCGGTTCTTTTGCAGAGTGTGCTGTTTTTAAATGTCAGCAAACGCGAAAGCGAAGCCAGGATAGAAGGGAAGGAATAAAAAAGGGGAGCCAAAGCAAGCACACAACTCTGTGTGCACAACGAGTACACAAAGGAAGGCTCGGCAAGAATCGATGGCCTGCGCTATACACCTTATATATTATACGGACTTCCCGAGGCACGACCTGCTGGCCTGCTGGCTTGCCGTGGAAAATGATCTGGATGGGAAAGAGAGGTAGGGAAGGACAGCACGACTCAAATTCCTCAGAGGGTCGCCGCGGTGTCGAAACGAGGACAGCCGAGCAGCGAGGAGACAGGTTGGGTCGGGAAGGGAGCCACGTGTGCTTAGGGAGCGGGGTTCGAACCCTCGTTGGCGTTGTCTTCATATTCCCGCCCATACCGTCCTCGTGCCCTAGCCCCGTGCAGATATGGGAAGAAGTATAGAAGAAGCGCGAGGAACGCGCGCGCTTCAACAGTTTGCGCGTTCGCCTTCTCAGCGCAGGCTCGGAATTTTCCTCCCTTTCCCCTTCAGTTCGTGTGCATGGCTGTTAATAACACCGTTCTTCGCCTCGCGTGCGCCAGCTCCAATATAGCCCTGAACAAAGTTAGCGCCCTCAGTTAGCCTTTTTTCTATTTATTCACTCATCCCTCTATCTCTTTCTTTCTCTCTTCTTTTGCAGCCGACATACATATGTTCTCTCGCTCTCTTTTACTGCCTGTCATGAGCTGAGTTGAAGGCTCTCCTCGGGCGGAGGAATGCAGAGCCCCTCCTTTCTTCTCTTCCCTTCCGTCCTGCCTCCATTCCTCTTTTCCCAGTCGAAGATTAATTCGCAGAATATGGAACGCGGCATGTCTGAAGGGGAGCACCGGCGGACCTCGCGTTCACTTCACCCTCGCTGCCGCAGCCCTGCGACGTCCAGGGCTGCGGAAATGAGTGCGCTGAAGCCCTCCACGAAAGGGTGCTCGCTCCGTGTGCGCTTCGTTCTGTGCGGTGCTCGACTCGGGAACGAGAATACCGCCCGGCTTATTACTTCACTTTTTGTCGATTGCGGGCTTCCCTTCTCATTTTTCTTTTTCACTCTGCGCAATTGTCGAGATGATGATAAAAAGCACATCAGTTATGATATCAAGAATTGGAACCCCGGAATCGGCACGCCAGATCAAGATGGACTTCCAAAGTTTGTGGCACGAGACTGGACTCAGGCCCATGAAAAAAAAGAAAGTTGCATGGTGAACTTAAACCAGAAAGGCACTTAATGTTCCTGAAGCATAAAATTTGGAAGGCACTTAAGCTCGGGCATAAGAGCATGACGCGATAGTTCTAATGGTTATTAATTGTTATTTATAATGCATCAATAAATATAAATAAATACTTTCTTAATTGATACTTCTTTCTAATTACACGCACTTACTAGACCACGTGATACACCACATGACTCACAAGATCTCCCGTTAACCAAGTCGAACGAACGTGCCTTAGTGGCCAAGGGTGTTTGACTCGCAGCGCAAGAGTGATGGGCTCCAATTTCCCCAATTTCTTTTCAGCGTAATTATTTGACATCTTTGTATAACATAACGGCATTTCAGTCATACTGCGGCCTCATAGTCACAATTTAACTCGAGTTTTAGTCCTTTTCATTCCACGTACATGCAAACATGTGACGTCACAACCCTCTCGATAAATCCTGAATTAATGTGACGACGCACTCAACTTTTCTACCGAACGTCTGCACTAACGCTGTCGCGTTAAAAGCAGATGCGAAGAAAGAGGCAGGCTACTCTGAGTTGAAGGTAAGCTTTCCTGCTCATATATAGAGCAGCAATGCCTATGATATGTCTGACACAATACATAACGGAAGTAGCGCTGCGCAAGCAGGTTTTCGACCTGTGATGTAGTTTCTCACACTGAAGGTTCTAGCAACCAGGTTAATACAACTTCGGTATCAAGCGTACTTAACCCAGAGGGCATGAATCGAACACTTTTCCTGTCTGTGCTATTTGACGCCTACACGAATCTAAAAAAATTGCGAATCATGATATAGGTTTAGTTTAGGCAAATAAGATACCCTCGATTCTGTAGATGGGGGCTGTCTATTTCTTCGCCGAAAACCTGAGTTGTCGAGGCGGCATACAACGGGAAAACCGATTATAGTAATTGCGCATACAGTAACACGCGCATATAGTAGACGAAATGCTCGGGCTTCCTGCGCATCAGAAAGCTCAATATAGCTAATATAGTAAGCAGTTGTGCCCAATAGATGTTTTGCAGAAAACAACTCTAGCCTCATCGATGAACCTCGTGCTCCCCACCACCACCAGGTAGAGAGGAAGCATTCCAACAGCGCCATGACATTCTTGTTCGCAAGTGCCGGAAAATGGCCTCGTGTCTTCTCCCCGCCTGCGCAGGTCGAGTGGTGGCGACGTGCGCCTGCGTGCGCCAGCACGAGTCGCTCTTCTTCGTGGGCATGTACGCGGTGCGAAAGCACCTCCAGGGCCATGGCATCGGAATCCGCCTCTGGCGGACCATGGCCCGGAGGCTGGGCGACTGCAACGCGGGTCTCAACGCCGTCCCCCAGCACCTCAGCAAGTATCGGGACCGCGCGGGCTTCGGGCACGTCGACACATGGAACACGCTCGTCTTCAGCGGCACGGCGATCAACACGGACAAGCTGGCCAAGCCCACGGACCAGCTACGCGCCGTGCCCGTGAGCAACGACCTCCTTCCCCAGGTACGGAGCATCCGTCGTGACGTGTATCGCTGGTCGTGGCACCTGGTTCACATTCAGCAGACCCAGGGATTCAGGTTCGTTTGCTGGCGCCGGAAAGTTTTGCAGCTGCATAGCCGCGTCCGCTAGGGTTTGCGGAGTTTACGTTACTATCTTTGGTTTGGTTTATAGGGTTTAACGTCCCAAACAAACTCAGGCTGTGAGGGATGCCGAAGTGGAGAGCTCCGGATAATTTCGACCGCCTGGGGTTCTTTAACGTGCACTGACAGCGCACGGTACGCGGGCGTCTAGCATTTCGCCTGCATCGAAATGCAACAGCCGCTGCCGGGATCGAACACGCGTCTTTCGGGTCAGCAGCCGAGCACCATAACCACTGAGCCACCGCGGCGGCAACTATACTTGTAGTGTTGACAAAAAGTATACTAATAGCAGCAGCTGCTGCTGCTTGCAGCAGAAGTAGTAACACCATTAGTATTAGCATGACTGCGGTAAGACAAAATAAAATTTCGCAATCAATCTAGCACCACGTCATCACGTATTGACCAATGAAAATGAAGAATTGCTATTTTCATCTCCTTCCCAATCAGAACGTGCAATCAGTCATGTGATCCAGGCCTTTGCTATATAGGCCAAATAAAGGGAAATATAGGAGAGGTGGTGGAGGGTTGTCCTTCCCTCTGGGAATGGGCGGAAAATTGGACAGACACACTCTTTTAAGGCGGCAGCATTAGAATCCTGATCGGGAAACGAAACTAGCGTAGCATAATTCCTAAATCAAAGGCGGCGTCACCTTCCACCTGCCAACAATGGCAGGTGGTAGGTGTTGCACGGGAAGAGCTCGGGAAGAGCAACTTTGGTCTCTCAAGCCCCACCAGTGATGTCCGGCAGAATCATCAAAAGCTTCGAATGATATAGCATTGCCAGCAAATAATGTAATTAGGCGTCCCTGCGAATTTTTTTTTTTACTGGCTTGGAATAGCCGACGTGTCCGAACGAGGTTGCGGTGTCTGACGTAGGGACCTGTTTTAACTCGACAACGCTAACAGTGCTGTTCAGCGGAAAACCCGGCGGCGGCAGGCGGACCGCCTAGGTCACGTGACGTTGTGCCGTCGCCTAAACCTGCCCATCGTATTGTAAGTAAACTTCCCATCATGGCAGGTGGCAGTTTAATTAACTATTGCTCACGAGCGGCTGCTCGGGAAGAACAAACTGGGTGTCAAAAGCTCCACTGGGGGCTGTGTTTGAAACAGCCCCCTGCAGGGGCGATGGCGCATCGCTTAACCACTGCACAAGTGCACTGGGAGTTGTTGGGGATTCCCAGAGACCCAAGAATGTTAAGAACACAATGGCCAATTGCGCATACATGGGCACTAACTCATTGAGGCTGTCGCGTCATACCTTTAAGGCGGAGCTTATGTGCCCCCTCGAATTTCCTTCAATTCCCTACTTATGACTCCTGCCTCATCATACCCAATAGAACGTTCTAAAGGTAGTCTTCGTTTTGTCTCGTCAATGCGGATTGCTGATGGAAGGGTCGCGGTTAATAACAAAAAATATTACTGGTTCCTATGTTTTCTGGTGCCGTCCTATAACACAAAAGGGGGTCGTATAAACATTTTGCTCTTTGCGAACAACCTATTTGTACCACCAACAACATAGAGGGACCTAGATAATAATGATTCATTTCCTGGCAGCAAGTGCAACCAGAGTAAGGTATTGGTGCGTGCGAAGGTTCCAGTTTTGTCTGTCATACTCAGGCCTCCATAGCTTCTGGCCAGCTGTCCGTGCTTTTTGTTATTCTTTTTTTTGTGCACGCTCAGTTAAGTTAGACAGGCTTTGTTTTAATTCGCCGCACTGCCTTGAAGACGTAACTGGCCATCATTTGATGACGGTTGTGCTTTGCGCATTTCTGCGTCGTAGCAGCCCTTGGCTCCCGCAGTGAGAATGCGACGAGAAATACGCAATTAAGGAATTCATTTGTACTCGCCTATAGCGTCACTTTAGAGAACCCGGAATAGCAGTCGCCGTTTGCAGAAAATCAGAACAATATGTATCAAGCGACAGCGAAGGGCTCTATGGCCGCATTGATGCACAGGACGCTCGAGTCGTCGCCGCTCTTTCTATCGCTGTTCTACAAGAGGGAAAAATTATAACTGCAAGTAAACCGCCATGCAGTGTAGCTCCGTTTCATTATTAACCCCAGAAATGGGACCTGCGCTGAGCTATTCCAGCTAGTCTGACGATTTCCGCTACTGCTCAAAAGCGTCTGATAATCGATGTCCCCCCCTATACCATTTCAACTCGCCGCAGTGGTTCAGTGGTTATGGCATTTGGCCGCTGAATGCGAGGAAGCGGGAGCGGTTCCCGGCAACAGCGGTCGCATTTGGATGGAGGCGAAATGATAGAGGTCCGTGTACTGTGCGATGTCAGTGCACGTTAAAGAGCCCCAGGTGGTCGAAATTACCGGAGCCCTCCACTACGGCGTCCCTCATAGCACGAGTCTCTTTGGGACGTTATACCCCATAAACCAAACCAAACCTTCTCTCATTCCTTCCTTCATCCCTTCCCTCACGACGCAGTTGAGGTATTCCCCAATAGTGAGACACTTAGTGCTCGTCTTTCGTTTGCTCATAACCAATTTTCTTCCCACGGTTCGCCGGCGCAGGTGATCGCGTACGATGCCCTGGTGCACTGCTACAACCGCGAGAAAGCGGTCACCTACACGGTGTACGACACGGACGGCTTTGCTCGCGCCGTGGTTCGGCGGCGGCCCGACGGTAGCGAGGTGGTCTGCGGCTTCGGAAAGATCGGCACCAACATCCTGGGCGGAGCCATGATGGGCCCCATGTACTGCGAGGACCGCCAGGTTGCCGACGTGCTCCTGCGCGCCCTCGTGGACGGAAACCCGCTGACGCGCGTCAGCCTCACCATGATGGTGGTCGACTGCAACCCGGACGCCGTGGCGATGGCCCAGGACATCGGGCTCGAGTCGCACATGCGCGTACCCCGGTGCTACCGCAAGGCCATCGTACCGGCCCGGTTCGAGCAGATCTTCGCACAGCATGACCTCAACTTCTCCGCCTTCTAGGGAGCTTATCTGCCAACGGGAACGACCACAGAGAGGAAGAAAGTGTACGCTCAGCGCATAGTTCGCTCTGTCGGCTCCGGTGTCGGTCGATGCGAAGAAGGGCTTCAAATATTGCTTCGTGTTCTAATTGTGGGAACGTGTGTACGAACCGTAATGTCAGAACGCTAATGGTATCGCGGGAATGGTGACCCCGGGCACACAAGAGTGGTGTTATGAGAGTTTGACATGCACACACGCACACAAAGAAAATTGTGAGAGACAAAGGCTTAACCTTCGCGTTCTATCTTCCGTCTCTTTAGAGTCCGGAAACAAAGGCGTACAGCAGTTGCAAAATGTTGCCCGTATTCGTTGTCTATCGTTCAAAGTTACCACTGCGAAGGACAGACGGTGGGCTAAACGCGCTGCATGTTATCCCAATCTCTCTGGTTTCTTTATGGGGAGCCTCGAATGCACGATTTGCATTGCAGGCGGCCCGTGCCGTGTAGCAGGAGGTAAGCATTGAAGGGTCCCACTGCGGCAAAATACGCATCCGACGTGTTTAGAAGACGCCAACAAGTGTTTTGTTATTGTAGCACAAGATCTGTTTGTCATTGCTTCTTGAGAGGGTGTGCAGGCGTCGTTCATGCTGGCTTTATGACAACAGTGACTTTATTTAGTGAAATGCAAAGCAATACTGAATTTTCGATATCGTTTTTTCTTGTGATATGTTTAGTGGTTCTCCAGACGAGTTGTCCTTTTATATACCGTCATCTTCAAGCTGTGGTTGCTGTCTCCTAAACATGATGCTAGAAATCTAGTTCTTCCTAGATTCTTTGAAGCATCAGTAGTTATATGTCAGACACAACATTTTTTCTGGAAAGAAAAATGCAAACCTTTCTAAAAAGGCTAGAATAGGTGCCGTCTGTAAAGATAAGGATTCATCGTAGCAACCTTGGCCGGCATAAATTTCGTGCCGTAATGGTGGCGAACGACTTGGGTGACGTCGGCCGTTCTTCGCTGTACGCAAACTTTCCACATGCAAGAAGGGCACTATGGGACGTTGCCAAGTTGTATATGTACTCAATTTTATTTCGAGAAAATGTATGACCTTCCTCACCAGGAGTGGCGTCGGTGGAGCAGACTTGAACAGACTGCTTGCAAGCCTAGTGCACGAGGTCTGCATCTACAGTATACCGAAATCCTACTGATTATGCTGTTGCGATCCGGGTAGCAGCATCCCACCGCTGCCACCAGATGTTATAACTGGCTTCTCTCCCACCGATGGCACCACCATTTGTTACGGGTGGCTAGCATGACCGGCTGCTGTGCTGCAGGGTAGCGTGGTTGGGCCGGAGAAGAGACTAGGAAGGATGGAAGCTTGACAAAACAACTCTCAGCGCTGTGCGTACCGGATGGTGTCCACGTCACCAACAGGAAAAGAGGAATGCATTCACATTGTGCGCAAAGAGGCTTGAATATAACAACTTCACGTTCCTGACAAAACCATGCCGTCTGGCAGCAAGGCTGCCTGTTTTTAATACAAGTAAAAAACGCACATAAAGAATAGCTCTTGTTTTTTACAAAATTCCAGCTTTTAGCTTTTCACAACCAAAGATCATAATTGGAAGCCATGAGATGCAGAAGGACTTGACGCATACAATTCAAAAGGTCTCGCTGAATGTTTCCTAATGGAAGTGAATTTGTGGATCCACCTGCATAGTTTTGTAGGGCTACTTGCCGACAGCGATGAACGAAACAAGGAAAAACATAACTAAACTTCGCGATAATGTCAGTCAGAACTAAATGTGCACCGTCATTGCCTTTGGCCACCAGAAGATCGCCAATGACGACGACTTTTGCGGCATATTTTTCGTTGCAGCGACTAACCAGTGGCGAATACGAAGAAAAAGTGGGGCCCGGATTCTGCGCGCTTTTCTCAACACTACACTGACACGAGCGTAATATGCTCAGTTTTAAAGTGTTTAGTACAACTAATTAAGTGGGCTCAGTTTGGTGCAGCAATATCACAAATTCTGCTCAAAAGCCAGTATCATCGTTTCGTCATGAATGCAAATTTCGTAGCCGCTGTCAACGTTACCCTTGTCATCTTTTCACGAAACGCATTTATTCCGGTCTCTTAGCCTGCTTTTCTTCAGAACAAAGCAAATTGGCACATGCTTAGCATGTGTCCCGCGGTTTTCTGTCATTGGTGCGAATAGTAGCCGTCCTTTGTTGTGGGCCGTCAAAAAGAAACTCATCGTATATAGCTACCACGCCGTCTTTTTTTTTAGCATGCTGCACGCGTGTATGTTTCGATATACGACGCTGTGCAGTTCATAGCCTTCGGAATATATGACACGAGCTCGACGCGAGAGTTCTGTGCAGAAAATTGAAAGAAAGGATACATAAAGGCAAGCGGAAACGCAAGTGACACCGTGGCGTCGTGCCACGCTCTAGGTTGATGAGCGAATGTATGCGCGCCCTCTGCGCTTTCACGCAACTCGCATACATGCACACATACGGTAGGAAAACCCCCACTAAGAGGAGCTCTCCCACGCTTCCTGTCTCCTCTTTCGCTCGTTTTTTTTCCTTTTACTTTCTTCCTTCCTCTTTGTCTTCTTTTTTTTCTTGTTTCATGTGCTACGGTGGCGGCTTCTCACTAACTTTAGTCAAGACTAATAATTGTTTTTTTTTTGGGGGGGGGGGGGAGGAAATGGCGCAGTATCTGTCTCATATATCTTTGGACACCTGAACCGCGCCGTAAGGGAAGGGATAAAGGAGGGAGTGAAAGAAGAAAGGAAGAATAGGTGCCGTAGTGGAGGGCTCCGGAATAATTTCGACCACCTGGGGATCTTTAACGTGCACTGACATCGCACAGCACACGGGCGCCTAAGCGTTTTTCCTCCATAAAAACGCAGCCGCCGCGGTCGGGTTCGAACCCGGGAACTCCGGATCAGTAGTCGAGCGCCCTGACCACTGAGCCACCGCGGCGGGGAAGTCAAGACTGGAAACACCTGTTCATTGTCATCAAGTCCATTCCGGAGCCCTCCACTACGCCACCTCTTTCTTTCTTTCTTCTATCAGTCCGTCCTTTATCCCTTTCCTTACGGCGCGGTTCAGGTGTCCGCCGATATGTGAGACAGATACTGCGCCATTTCCTTTCCCCCAAAACCAATTATTATAATTATTATTATTATTATTCGCCGGCAGACTGTCTATTCATGTCCTCGGACTAAAATTAGCACCTTGTTTGCTACGCACTCTTCTCAATCTGCTGCTGCAGCCATGAGTCGATTCTCTTTGTCGCTTCGTCAATAAGAGCACGAAAACTGGCCGGGTTGTGGCGTGTTCTCAGCCTAGTGCGCTGGGATCTGGGATCGCGTCTCTATCAAAATAAGGCGTGCAGAGCCACACAGAGGCCCCGTATAGAATAAAACATAACAAATAAAAATGAGAGAAGGACCACTTATTTTTCTTCGCCTCATTACAAACTCACAATTTCAAGCAAGACGAAAGTTGTCGCTGCTGCCTCAATAAGATAGAGGGAGAAAAATTTGATTTGATTTAATTTGATTTAGGGTGGTTTAACGTCCCAAAGCGACTCAGGCTATGAGAAACGCCGTAGTGAAGGGCTCCGGAAATTTCGACCACCTGGGGTTCTTTAACGTGCACTGACATCGCACAGCACACGGGCCTCTAGAATTTCGCCTCCATCGAAATTCGACCGCCGCGGCCGGGATCGAACCCGCGTCTTTCGGTCCGGCAGCCGAGCGCCATAACAACTCAGCCACCGCGGCGGCTAGAGGGAGAAAAATGAGAAAGCGCTCGGTTTTAAGTGAAGAGTGAACTTTGTCTTGAGATGTCGCAAAAGCCTTGAACGCGTTGTACCAACCGCGAAGGTGAATGTTTTGTTTTCACACTTCAGCGAATTGTGTGTCAACGAGGTCTAGAAGCTGCAACAGGCGCTTGATTTCTAACTCTTTGTGGTCCGTCGTGGCGGCATTACGAGGGCCTGAAAACATGATGGAAACGAGGCCTTCGTCACAAATGCTCACATATCCAGTGTTCACCGCATTGCACGCAAACCCCAAGATTAACTGTGATCCCTGCGAATGTTAACGCTTTCTACGTGTGAGTGGATATATAGCATTTAGGCGTACACTATATACACATATCTCTCTACACAGTTCACATGAACAAAGTTGGCGCGATTATATGTACGTCCGAAGTTAATGAGACCGGCTGGAAAAGCTTGCGTATATGAGATTACGAGGAGAAGAGGTGCTCCTGCCAAATAAAAAAAAATAACGGAGTGGAAACGAGACTGCTTTTAGGCTGCGTATTTATGTGCGTACAAAATGTGCAAGTGTTATAATTCAAAGAAATGAAAGAGAGTTTGTGACATTGTACTCGCCGTATATAACATGCACATGCAGTGCCATCCAGCACTGCCATTGTTAAAAACTGACCAAGTATGTTTCGTGCACAGTGTGTGTAAGGTATAATACATGTTACTGCTGTTATGAAAGTGTTACTGGCAAAGTCATAAAATTATATATTTTCAGGTTCACGCGTACAGCCGTACATGCAGTGGGCCCAAGATGGGGTCAAAGCGTGCGTGTTGTTCCACTTTCCGCCTGCTACGAGTCCACACTTCTCTCTGTTCCCGCTTTAGAGGAGCACTGACAGGAGATTTTCGAGCTTGGAGTTTGTATCAATGTTCAAGAGCTGCTGTTCCCACGGCAGTCAGAATATAAGGTCTAATTTACTTCAGCACGTGATCAATAATAATTGCATCACAACTTACATCAGCGCGAATTCCATGGCATCATCTGGTACTGTGGAGACACAAACTGTTCGCCCAAGCTCTCAAACCTCTAGTGCATAAGCACGGGCACGCAAGCCTACGTACCAGCGCCGTGGACGAACCACTGCGAACAGCTTGACTTCTGACGTCAGCAATATTCAAGCTTAACGCCACTGAAGCTCGTATATGTCACTGAGTTCCATTTCGTCAGCTTGATGCTTGTGTAGCAAGCTGCAGTTGCGGGCGATCTTCCCACAGAGTTTAAAAAATTATACAAAAGTACGTTACCTAATTTCTACGCCTTACAATATGCTGTTAAATGTTAAATGTTAAAGAGAACTCGACAGATACTTTGAATTCAAAATCTTCCGTCAGTGCTCACTAACGCTGTCTAGCATGGCCGTGATTTTAATGCTGCTGTGAAAGAAAAACAATGAGGAGAAGTGACAGTTGCAAGATGCAAATATTTAGGTTTTATAAAGTTTCTCTAGCCATGCCCGTGGTGCACGTAATGCTTCCGTTTCTGGTCCAGCCCGTGCAGCAGAAATGTTCACGAGCGTGGCCATATTAATATGATGGTGACGTCGTGTGTACGTCAAGTGGGACTATAACCTATCTAAAATAAATTATTACGACCACCCTTGCTCAGTCTTGGCTTTCGTATTTTTATTGGTGTTGCGTACCAATGTTTGGTAAGTAAAAATTTCTTCCCGTTAAGGAAAAGGGTAATAAGGAGCCCGTCCATCGCCATCTGCGCGGTGTTTACGTGGCGACTGCATCGTTCGTTTGTTCATCACTATACTGCCGCATACTGTGACAATCACGCTTAGCACTCTTTTAGTACTCTCCATCTTTCTGGAAACTACATTTTCTGAAAGGAAACAACTACAATTGGCTTTGCACACTGCACTACACTTTTGGAAGAAAAGAGAAATAAAAATAGAGCAATGTTGCAAGCATGCAGTAGTACATGGGGTTTTCCGTTGTGCTGTTTCCGTGTCATGCGAGCGGCGTAATTTTTAGTATATTACAGTGTCATGAAGGACAAATTATTTTGGGACTAAGAAAAATACTTAAGAAGAAAGAATCCCTGCCCGTGCGCATGTGTATAACGGGCTTTGTCGTGAATGACAAACATTATTTTGGCACTAAGAAAGCAAGAGACAACGAAAACCCCGGATGATCAATATGATTTAATCGGCAGAGTACGCACTAGCATTAGTATTCCCTCCTGACGGCGGCTGGTGGCGTGATCCAGACCATCAACATCGTATGACATGCCGCAACCCCTCTCCTCTTGCCTCATTCAATACAGCAATCACAGTGCGCCACGCAATAGCCCCTCGCCACTCTCCCCACACCTCGCCTGTGATTGGGGACCATGGTTTCCCACTCGCCACCTGTCGCCTCCTACATATTCGCCCCCTCTTACCTCCTCCCTATTACTCTTCCCTCCTCTCTCCGAGGCTTCAAACCCTGGGCAACACCGGACACTTTTTCTGCTAATACGGTTTCT
This sequence comes from Amblyomma americanum, assembly GCF_052857255.1. NCBI lineage: Eukaryota > Metazoa > Arthropoda > Arachnida > Ixodida > Ixodidae > Amblyomma > Amblyomma americanum. The sequence continues at coordinate 127,678,136 of NC_135499.1, forward strand.
AATGCGAACGCATTAAAAAAATGATATACCTGCTTTGCCAAAAGCGACCAAGCTACAGGGTTGTTTCTTATGCGTGTAGCGAATCGCTTATGGCACCCCTTAAGCTCTATATATGTGTAACGTAAGGAGAACCTTTGTCTTTATCGTTAAGGTCCTTTTGGTCTTGGGGTGCTGTAAGACTCTGTTATATGTATATGCATGCCAAGCGACCTCGTGCTCTTTACTTTTGGAAAAACACGGTACCAACAACGCCGCTTCGCCACCTCAGCCTCTGTGAAGGCAAACCCCGTCTGCGCTTTAAAGACTGCCATCATGGTCTCTTAAGGTACTGGAGCGAGATGGCGGGTCGGTCGAGTTGTACGTTATTCATCTCAAAAGCGAAGCGCAAACCAAACGACCACAAAGAGGGAAGGAAGTCGACGACACAAGGTCTCGTTTTTTTTTTGCGGTCGTCTGGCTTGCGCTCCCCTTCTGGCATCCCTTAAGGTAAGCTCGTGGGCAACGGATTCTCGATCTGAGGTCTCACAGTGGCCTGATTCAAAGTTCCTTTGGTTTCCTTTTATGAGCAGGGGTCATAAATGGTGAGGACATCGACATCCCAAGGCTGCCCTTTTCACGGCGAGAAACATGGCAGCTCTGCTCACTTCACGACGAATTAGTTTTCTGTGCTCCCTGTTCGTACCGCTATGGAGGACGAGTTTGCATCATGCACCGTGGAAATCAGATGCGGTGTCTGCTCCGAGGAAACACATGCGCCTTCATGGGTACGTTCTATGTGCGCGTACGGGCTTGCTGCAAAAGCGGCTTCGGTGTACTATCGGAGCGGTGGTGGTGGTGAAAAACGTTATTATTGGCGGAGCCCTTATAGTTTACAATTTCAGTGGTGAGCTGGTTCCTGGTCGTGGGTGGTGGCCAACAGACCGTGTCTAATGGCGACCTTCTCCACCCACTGCACCAACCTCAGTTGCGAGGCCGGGTCGGAAGAGACCACGACCTCCATCCCCAATCTCCGAGTCCGCGACGGCCCATTGGGCAGGTGGTTGAAGTTGTCGGCACATGAACATAATGTGGTCGAATGTGGCTCTCGGGGCCCCACAGAGGGAACATTCGGGGGTGTGAGTAGAAGGGAAAAAAAGTGCCAGTAGCGCTGGGGAGGGAAAGATGCGAGCCTGGAGTTGTCGCTGGGTCGTCTGTTGTTGTTGTTTTATCAGCGGTGTGTGTGTGGCGGGGGGTAAAGTAGACGTTCTTCGCGGTTGTGTAGCGTGATGTCGTTATATGTTATCAGCCGGTCTCTCGCGCTGCCTGGGTATTCGGTTCGCGCCGCTCGGTTGACGTACGCTCGAGCAGCGGAATCGGCCGCTTCGTTACCGGGATTACCTGAATGGGCCGGTACCCAGACTATTTGCATGAGGCGAGGTGGCTGGGGGTTGTAGGTGAGAATTTTACAGGCGCCAGCATGTATCTGCCAGGGGGCAAAATTTTGAATGGCGATTTTGGAATCGCTCAGTAAAAGAGTGGCAGTTGAAGACGATATCGCTAGCGCGATGGCTGCTTCTTCGGCTTCTAATCAGGTGTTTACCCTGATCGAGTCTGATGTCGCGTAAAGCTAATGAGATCGGAGATGGGGGAGAGGGCCGCGCATCCCCTGCTTCCTCTTCCGAGCAACTCTGATATCAGCCAGGGGCGGATTTAGGAAGGGGGAATTCCCTTTTCAAACCGAGAATTTTTAAATGGGAAAACCATGTTGGACGCTCTTTATCATTGGCATAAAAAGTCCTAGAAATACATAGTTCAAATAGGGCATCCTCTCCCGCCCAAATTCTTATTCCAAAAATGACCCATAAATCGGCCCCCGGCAGCAGTGCTGCTGTTCTGCGAGATGAGCAAGAGGAGCGAGCAGCTACTTCAGGTCTTTTCGGTTTGGCTGCACCAGTTCAAGGAGTGCAGCACTTTCGCATTCGTTTTGCCAGTGCAGCCCGCACCCACTGCACTTTCGTCTTCGTTTTGCAAAAGTACCAGCCTAGTGACCCGGCGCGGTGGCTCAGTGGTTAGGGCGCTCGACTACTGACCCGGAGTTCCCGGGTTCGAACCCGACCGCGGCGGCTGCGTTTTTATGGAGGAAAAACGCTAAGGAGCCCGTGTGCTGTGCGATGTCAGTGCACGTTAAAGATCCCCAGGTGGTGGAAATTATTCCGGAGCCCTCCACTACGGCACCTCTTTCTTCCTTTCTTCTTTCACTCCCTCCTTTATCCCTTCCCTTACGGCGCGGTTCAGGTGTCCAACGATATATGAGACAGATACTGCGCCATTTCCTTTCCCCCAAAAAACCAATTAATATTATTATTACCAGCCTAGTGCAGCACGAGTTCTTAGCTGGCTTGCACCCTCCGAAGTAAAAGTGCAGCTGTAGTGAAACGCAAAGGCGCCCGTGTGCTGTGCGATTTCGGTGCACGTTAAGGGTAGAAATTATTCCAGAGACCTCCACTACGGCACCTCTTTCTTCCTTTCTTCTTTCACTCCCTCCTTTATCCCTTCCCTTACGGCGCGGTTCAGGTGTCCAACGATATATGAGACAGATACTGCGCCATTTCCTTTCCCCCAAAAAACCAATTAATATTATTATTACCAGCCTAGTGCAGCACGAGTTCTTAGCTGGCTTGCACCCTCCGAAGTAAAAGTGCAGCTGTAGTGAAACGCAAAGGCGCCCGTGTGCTGTGCGATTTCGGTGCACGTTAAGGGTAGAAATTATTCCAGAGACCTCCACTACGGCACCTCTTTCTTCCTTTCTTCTTTCACTCCCTCCTTTATCCCTTCCCTTACGGCGCGGTTCAGGTGTCCAACGATATATGAGACAGATACTGCGCCATTTCCTTTCCCCCAAAAAACCAATTATTATTATTATTACCAGCCTAGTGCAGCACGAGTTCTTAGCTGGCTTGCACCCTCCGAAGTGGAAGTGCAGCTGTAGTGAAACGCAAAGGCGCCCGTGTGCTGTGCGATTTCGGTGCACGTTAAGGGTAGAAATTATTCCAGAGACCTCCACTACAGCACCTCTTTCTTCCTTTCTTCTCTCAGTTCCTCCTTTATTCCTTCCCTTACCGTGCAGTTCAGGTGTCCGCCGATATGTGAGGAAGATAATGCGCTATTTTGTTTCTCCAACAACCAATTTTCAATTTTCTCTCTCTTCCTTTCTTTCACTCCCTCCTTTATCCTTTCCCTTACGGCGCGGTTCAGGTGCCCAACGATATATGAGACAGATACTGCGCCTTTTCCTTTCCCCAAAAAACCAATTATATATATGTAGTGCAGCAAAATGGCGGCGCCCATGTGTAGGTAAGAGAAGCGAAGCAGATAGGACCGTAGTCTCTTTATGAAATGGTAGCAATGTTTTCTTGAGATGAGGAGGTTAGTAACTGTTCGTGGCGTCATAACTGTAAGCCCAAGTGTAAGCCTAATGTAATTGTAAGCATAATGGGCGGCATTGCAGCGCATATTAGTAAATCGTCCGAGTGTATACATTCAACGACTCTTTTCTTCCTGTGGAACGACGATTTCTTGGAGCTGGTTCATGGCAACACTTCTCTGGGATTTCCTGCTTGAAAATTCTTGACGTGGTTCGGAATTTTGGCGCCCACTGATGACAGCTGCACTCAGTTTATTGCAATTTGGTGGCTACGCCAAGACTAGCATACGAACAGGCCTGCACTCGACCATTCTTTTTGGAAGCAGCCAGTGCCAAGATGAACTTGAACTGATGCACGCGGGCGGCACCGACCCGGAACTTCACGGAACTAGTGTAGCGAGTGCAGCCAAATCGAAGAGACCTTTCCACTGCGCGTCGCGCTCTCAGTGGTGCGTGTGCATCTATAGAGAGTTATGCGAGTGCGCTACGCTTCTCGCTTCGACGTAGTGAGCGCGGTTTGCGAGTGCGGGCAAGCTCTGGGATGGCGGTGCTGTGCTGTGATTCAGTTCCGGCAAATGCAGCTGTGCAAAGGCAACTTCCGACAAAAGCCAAACAGCAAGCGGCCTTGCAAGCTTGGCGCCGGGCCTAAAAAATGATTTTCAGGAAAGCAAAGACGTAGTAACTGTCTCACACATATATCGGTGGACACCTCAACCACGCTATGAGGGAAGAGGTGCAGGTGGGAGTGAGCAAAGGGGGGGGGGGAGAAATAGAGGTGCCATAGTCGAGGACTCCGGAATAATTTCGACCACCTGGGGATCTTTAACATGCAGTGACACTCACACAACACGCGGATGCCTTTGTGTTTTTTTGTGTCGCAGTGGAAAAAGTGTCGGAGGAGCACTGAGGCGGGAGTTAAGTGTGACGAAAAACGCCCGGCGAGTGTATGTCACATCTTGTGTCGGAGCGTCGCGAGTACTGGTACTGGCCTGGAGCGCACCGTTCAGTGTGCTGATACAACGCGCAAGAATAGCCGCCGCGGTGGCTGAGTGGTTATGGCGCTTGGCTGCTGGCCCGAAAGACGCGGGTTCGATCCCGGCCGCGGCGGTCGAATTTCGATGGAGGCGATATTCTTGAGGCCCATGTACTGTGCGATGTCAGTGCACGTTAAAGAACCCCAGGCGGTCGAAAGTTCCGAAGGCCTTCACTACGGCGTCCCTCATAGCCTGAGTCGCTTTGGGACGTTAAACCCCCATAAACCAAACCAAACCTAAACCAAACAACGCGCAAGAATGAAATCGCCAGTCTCAGAAGTGCACACACCTATAAACAGAAGTAGTGCAAGAATAGAAAACTGGCCGAGTTGGCGGCGATTCATATTCACGCAACGCAAAACACAAGGACAAAAGGCAAAGTCTTAAACAACGCGAGCGCGGAGTGTTAACTGCAATTTTATTCGCAGATTAATTAAATTTATCCTCTTTACATGAGTGTCCAATTGGGTACCTTTATTTCAAGGTTCATAGCTTCTCATAAAAAGAATTTCTAGCACCGTTTTTAACATTAAATGACTGAGTAGACTCGATTGTTGTTAGCCTTATACGTAAGATGGCGCTTTCAGGCTACGCGTTTCAGCAGTGTGTGCAGCTGAAGTTACCGTCATAAATCTCGCACGCACGTTTTAGTCCACGCGGTGATTAGATTTCCTAATTTGCCCTTTCTAGCTTTTTCATTATTTTTCACCTGTTAATGTGAACAAAACAAACCGTAGTTCTGGCCGATGCAAGTTTCCAGACATTCGCGAAAGCATTGATGCTCGCAGCGGTTTAAATTGCGGGTACACAATTTGGTACTTTGGGACTCAGATGAGGTTTTGAAAAGTTAATGGGAACATTCGACCGTGGACGAAATGCAGGCTGTCTTGGGGTGGAGTGGTGCTGACTTGTCATACAGTTACCATGGTGTTGTTTGTGGACGGCTTATGAATTAGAGGGAAAAATTGATATCCCTGATGAGAACTGTGCCATAGTTGGGCAAGCACCGCCAGTATCCTATTCAATTACTTTAATATTTCTGTTCACTGACTGATACTTCACCAGAGTAAAACTGGCTGCATTTATTTTATCGAAAAATTTTTTTCTCAGGTAGATTTTATTGTGCCAAAGCGCACCAGTGTTGACTCAGTGGGAATGCCGAATGTAAGGTCAGTGAAGCGCAGTCAATCAAACTTCAGAGTACGGAGTGATCACAAGCTTTGTCGAGTGAGATGGAAAGGCAAGACACTCCTGCTGTGAACAGCATTTGGCCAGGGGGTAACTGCCGAACATTGACAAAGACGAAAAGAAGGGAACCGAAGTCGTGCAATCTGTCGTTGTGTCCAGATAATGTGAGCCTGGCGATGTTGGCCAGACTGACAGCTATGTTGGAAACTAACGAATCTCTGTTCGCAGTAGTAAATTGTCTCTCCGAGAGTTTCACATATTCTAGATACGGTCCTACTTCTGTGGACCAGCAATCTAGGACATCGCACCGCTCTTAGTTTGGGTATTGAGGACCTATATTACTATATGCAACATATCGAGCTAATGAAGAGTGTTCAGTAGAGTATTACGGTCAAAAACGACAAGCCTACATTTATGTCCAGGTGTAGCATCTCGGTTGGGTGATTTCTGAAATACTTTCATTTTATCTTGCATCAACCGTCATAGGATAGAATAGAAGATTATTTGTTCAATGAACCGGAGTTTGTACAGGTTTCTGCGCTGCCCTTGCTCTTAGCAGCATCTTCCTTGCTAAGATAGATAGAGCCATTAAAACTTCCTGTTGGGCAAGTTGCTAATTCATCTTGATGCAGAGGGGTTTATAGCGCAAAGGCAACGACAAGAGATGCAAGACACATGCCTCTCTTGTGTGTGTTGTGCGTGCCTGTGTGTAGTGTCGCCTCTCTTGTCTTTGTTTGCGCTATAAACCCCTCTAAATCTAGATAGAGCCATACAACATAAGTCAGATGGCATAGATCTGAAAATCTGTAGGTATATATACGACTGTCTCGTGTTGTATTTTCAACCTAACCTACAGCGCTGTGTTGTAGATGCCCTAAATGTGTTCAGAGAAAGCAGCTCATGACTTAATTTTACAGTCGAGATCTCACAAGACGGAATGGTTCAGTTTCTAGATCTGTTGGCACATTTTCGGCCCGGTCATGTTTATAGGTCCCACTGCACTAGGGTCAAAAAAGCACTACTTGATTGCTCATCCGGTCATTCCAAAGTTATCAAGAATGGAACTACAACTTCGTGTATTAAAGCGGCCAACTCAAACTCTTGCCCACATTCAATAAATGAAAGTGTCAGTTCAAAAGTGAGCATTGTAAATGCAAGCTTGTGGTAGGTTATTAATGTAGGCCAAGGCTGAAAAAAAATAGCGCCTGTCATTGTAATTGTTTTTCTGCTCCCGTGCTCCCTTTCACGGTTGTTTTTTACATCTACATAGCTGAGCGAAAATGACCATCTCTATATTCCCCCAAGTTCCGCGCACACCCTTGTGTAGTCGCATACAACTCAAGACCGAACCAGCTTTTCACCCACAAAGGACCCCCATTCAGCCAAAGGGTAACAATGCATAGAGCTGAGCCACAACGCAGGGGAGGGGACTTATTAGCGAGATTTAAAGAGGCCTTATTAGACGTTTTTAGCATATACCGTAGACGTACTAGCGGAGACGTATACCGATTTTACTTAAGGGAGCTGCGCATGCGCAGTGGCAAGGGCGTGGCCGAGTAGGCCTACTGCCCGTGCTTAACAGGCGTATGCTTAAACCGGTATACATCTCTGCTAGTACGTCTCCGGTATGCTAAAATCTTTTTTTAACGTGATAGCATTAAGCGCCCCGTTACCCGTAACACCCGGCGTCGATGTTGTGAGCGAAATAGGGTGGCGTAGGGGGGCCCAGGTAGGCACCCGCCGGAAAAGCAACCTACAACTAGCTGACCTACCTAGGTCACGTGACCTTGTGGCGTAATCAGAACCTGCCCACGGGATTGTAAGCAAACTGACCACCGTCGCGGGTGGACGTTAAATCAATGATTGATCCCGAAAGCTTGCTCGGGTAGAGCAACTTTAGCCACACAATTCCCATCGGTGGCAGCATCTGCCATAGCAGGACAGTGGTGCATCTCTTAACTGCTGCATCACTGCGGAAAGAGTGGTGTGAGGACTCCCAGGGATTTATGTGATGTGTTGTGTTTATTGGCACATAAGCAACTAAGACCATCATGCACAAAGCACAACTGTAAGGTGTAACCGTACGATTGTAAAGTTGAGAATGTCCAGTTGCACACATGTGGGCATCAACTCTGGTTAGGTTAGGGCGCTCGTCGACTGAGCGGGAGTTCCCGGATTTGAACACGACCACGGCGGCCGCGTTTCGATGGAGGGGAAGCAATTAGGCGCCCGTGTGCTGCGCGATGTGACTGCACGTTAAAGATGTAGTAGTAGTAAGTGGTTTTTTATTAAAATAATTAAGGAAGGAAAAGATATTTGCTAGCCCCGGCATCTGCCATCGATACTGAAGCACCTGAGCTGGGGCAGCGGAAATAAAGGACAGCAGGCAGAATGAAGAAAAGAAATGAAAGAGGCGAGGAGACAGGAAGAAAGGATAGGGGGAGAAGTAACATACACAGTTTACACAATAAGAAATGTGTCCAGGTTAAGCGCGTGATTAGTTCATGATGGAGCAATAAAACACACACGCACAGCACTGTGTTGACTACAACTTGAGTGGGGCGTCCAGTTGTTAATCGTTCAAGGTACAACTCACGGAGCGTTCGGTCACTGCGTGTAACTACCTAATGGAGAACAGACGGGACGTCAAGCCCGTCTGTTCGAGGTCGAAACGTTGAAAATCCCCAGGTGGTCGAAATTATTCCTGAGTCCTCCACTATGGCAGCTCTTTCTTCCTTTCTTCTCTCAGTTCCTCCTTTATCCGTTCCCTTACGGCGCGGTTCAGGTGTCCGCCGAGATATGTGAGACAGGTACTGCGCCATTTCCTTTCCCCAAAAACCAATTTTTTGCATTAAATCATTAACGCTATCACGTCATATCCTATCCTTAAGACGGAGCTGAAGTGTCCCCTCCAGTTTTTTTTTTTTTTGTGGCCGTCAGAGATAATCGGCGTGAACGCAGGAACCTTTCTACAAGTCCGATTTCGAAGCGCGTGGGAAAAGATGCCATATTACAATATCAATTATTCGCGCAGCATCTTAACAAATTGCCTTGAATCACGTCCCGAGCTAGATGTTCGCCCTGAGATCGTCATTGCGTAGGTACGTATAACGCATCTTCGGAACATAATTTTATTCGAGTTCGATAGTGCAACGAGAATAATTTAGCTTAACACTTCGATCTGCCGTCTATTACTCTCCCTCCTCTCTCTTCGAGAGCAATGCAGTCTAATCTTGATCTCATTCTGAGCTTACATGAATCACTTCATATTTGTAAGGCCGCACGTTGTTTGTCACGATACGTGTTTTACGAGGTAAATGCAACGATCGTGTGAAGCATACGTGCATGATAGTAGTAGTAGTAGTAGTAGTAGTAGTAGTAGTAGTAGTAGTAGTAGTAGTAGTAGTAGTAGTAGTAGTAGTAGTAGTAGTAGTAGTAGTAGTAGTAATAGTAGTAGTAGAAAACATTTATTCCAAAAAGGTAGGATAGAGAGGCGAAAATACAGATTTTGGGTGGAATCCTTATTTCAGGACCCCAAACTCCACCGCAGTTGCTCTTGCTTGGGATATCACCTTTCGTTGCGTCGCCAAGTCAGAGCTGAGCAGGGCAGACTCCCACTGTTCCTCGGAGTGATGTTTGTCTAGTTCGGGGGGCTTGGGACCGGAGCAGCCCCACGTTACATGATATGTTGTGGGAATTCCGCCACACCAGGGGCAGTTGCTGTCATATCTGTCGGGGAAGATGATGTGGTACTTGTGTAGGTTAGGAAAGGTGTTCGTCTGTAGTTGTCGCCATTCCCTCGCCTCTGCCGCCGTTAGCTTACGGTGTGGTGGGGGATAGACTTGTCATTGTGTTCGGAGGAGGAGGCGCTCGCCGTACGTAGAGGGGAGAGGGGTGAGGTCGGGGAGGTTAGTCGCTCGGTTAGTATATCCTCGAGCTAGACTGTCCGCGGCCTCGTTTCCCTCGAGCCCCTCGTGCACAGGAGTCCAAGTGATTTGGTGCCTGCATGTGGAATTTTGATCTTGTGGGGTATAAATTAAGCGCGGCCGAGCACGACGACTGCTCTCTTTTTCGATGACCGCCGAGCTCGTTTCTTGCTTTCGCCGTGGCCAAGTTGTTCAGTTCTTTGTGGGTGCAAGCCAGTGCAATAATAACTCCGTTTCAGAGCCAGTTCAGTCTGCTCGTCCACTTCGCGGTGTTGTCCCCACCACGTTTCAATATGCAAAAAAAAATCAATACTCTGTCGTGACCGCGTTTCAAAGCGTCGTGGCTATATTTCGTTTTAGTGTGTAAGCTCTACTACGCCATGTCTCTCAAGGTCGTTCGTCGGCGGCCGGACGGCCTTGAGCCGGCTCGGAGTGAGGGTGTTCGTGACATAGCGCTGTGATGTGACCAACGCCGTCGCTCCAGCAGCTGCTCCGCGGCACTAGCTCCTGTCTCCGCGCTGCCACGGAAGCTGCACGGAGGCTGGGCCGTCTTCGCGCTTGATTCGGCGTAAGCGTCAGGTCGAACCCGGCGGAAGTAGCTGATCGGCAAGCCAGCCCGTTAGCCACAGAGCACGCAGCCGTGCCAGACAAGCTGCCGAGACAACCGGCACAACATAGCTTACGCTCAATACGCCAGATTCAAGAATAGTTCAACCCCACCATTTTTTGTAGCGAAAGCTGCACTAGGCTAGTCAGCGGCGCATTTCGTGTAAGCTTCGGTAGTCATGACTGCGCATTTGCCACTAATTGCACCGAGCCACAGTTCCACTGCTGCGCCGCCCCGCGCGTTTCCTAAGTAAATTGGTTTTTTTGGGAAAGGAAATGGCGCAGTATCTGTCTCACATTTCGGCCGACACCTCAACCGCGACGTAAAGGAAGAGATAAAGGAGGGACTGAGAGAATAAAGGAAGAAAGAGGTGCCGTAGTTGAGGGCTCCGGAATAATTTCGACCACCTGGGGATCTTTAACGTCCTCAAAATTCAATTTTTAACTTCACCCGCGAACCCGACCGCGGCGGCTGTGTTTTTATGAAGGAAAAACGCTAAGGCGCCCGTGTGCTGTGCGATGTCAGTGCACGTTAAAGATCCCCAGGTAGTCGAATTTATTCCGGAGCCCTCCACTACGGCACCTCTCTCTTCCTTTCTTCTTTCACTCCCTCCTTTATTCCTTCTCTTACGATGTGGTTCAGATGTCCAACGATATATGAGACAGATACTGCACCATTTCCTTTCCTCCAAAACCAATTATTATTATTATTATTATTATTATTATTATTATTATTATTATTATTATTATTATTATTATTATTATTATTATTATTATTATTATTATTATTACTCACCCGCCGCGGCGGCTCAGTGGTTAGAGCGCTCGGCTACTGATCTCGGCTGCCCGAGTTCGAACTCGACCGCGGCGGCCACGTTTTGATGGAGGCGAAACGCGAAGGCTCCTGTGTGGTGTGCGATGTCAGTGCACGTTGAAGATGAATATGAAAATTGGCTGTTGTAGACAAGAAATGGCGCAATATCTGTCTCACATCTCGGCGGATACTTGAACCGCGCCGTAAGAGAAGGTAGAAAGTAGGGACTGAAAAAGAATGGAACAAAGAGGTGCCGTAGTGGAGGGCTCCGGAATAATTTCGACCACCTCAGGATCTCTAATGTGCACTGACATCGGACAGCACACGGGCGCATTTGCGTTTCACCTCCATCGAAACGCTGCCGCCGTTGTCGGGTTCGAAAACGGATACTCCGGATCAGTAGCCGAGCGCTCTTACCACTGAGCCACCGCGGCGGGTGTCCCCGGGTGGTCGAAATTATTCCTCAGCAACATTCCATACAACGGACAGAACGTGATAATGGCCCTGGATGTCAAGGGCGCATTCGACAACGTTAGCCACGCAGCCATCGTGGAAGGGCTGGACGGTCTAAACAGTGGCATGAAAATACACAAGTATGTGAAGGCATTCCTCTCAAATCGCATGGCAACAGTTTGATTAGGAGACCTGCGAAATGACAAGTTCCGCACCCCTAACAAAGGAACCCCGCAGGGATCCGTCATTTCACCGATCTTGTTTAACATCGCGATGATAGGATTGGCCCGTAAACTAGAAAATATCGAAGGCAAACAACACAGCATATATGCCGACGATATCACGGTCTGGACCAACCGAGGCTCGCTACGCCAAAAAGAAGAACGCCTACAAGCAGCAGCAATGTGCGTAGAAGAATACGTGAAGAGGCCTCACCTGTTCTACGGACAAGTCTGAGCTCCTGAGAGTCAGGCGAAGAAGGCGATCGGACGAAAATCTCAACGTCATCCACGAAGGGCAAAATATATCGCTGAAAAAACTAATTAGGCTGTTGGAAATGTGGGTGCAAAGCAACCAGCGATGCACACACGCAATCGGCCTCCTCAAACAAGCAACAACGCAAGTCACCCGAGTGATCACCCGAGTATCGCAAAGAAGAACCGGTATGAGGGAGGGGGAGATGATAAAGCTGGTCAGAAGCCTCGTGATCAGCCCAGTCACGTACTCCCTCTCTTACAACACCAACAAGGGCGAAATGGACCAAGCCGACGCCATCATGAGGGAAGCCTACAAGACAGCCCTCCACCTACCAGCTACCACATCAACGGAGAAGCTGCTGGCCCTCGGACTTCACAACTCGTTCGAGGAACTCAAAGTAGCGCAACTAAAGTCACAACGAGACATGCTCCAGCAGACGACCACTGGCAGAGCGCTCCTCATAACACTGTGGCTTCAAGCAACGCTAAGAGCGGAGCAGAGAACAGCGAGTCTGCCTGATAATTTCCGCAGCACTATCAAAACAGGCTCACTCCCCAAAACTATGGATCCATATTTACACGCAGCTTGGCGAAACGCCCGAGCGAAATATGTAGAAAAATACTTGGCAGTCAAGGCGAACACGGTCTACATGGACGCCGCGATGTACCCGCGGAGACGAAGAACAACGGAGCACAAAGTCGTCGCGACAGTAATAGGCTCTGACTATAAGGAGATCACTTGCGCGTCGGCATGGGACTGCACGGTAGCCGAGGGAGAGGAAGCGGCTGTTGCCCTAGCGGCCGCGAAGGATTATCGCGCGAATAAGTCCTTAACAATCCTTACAGATTCGAAAGAGGCATGTTGTAACTACATTAACGCAGAATAAGTCATAAAGCGCTCCAAAACCTCCTCCGCGCAGGCCTACCCAAAGATCACAATAGACACACCATTTTCTGGATACCGGGACACACGAACATAGAAGGCAACCAAAGGGTCGATAGAGTTGCTCGCGAGTACACTAACCGAGCACTCTTGAACGAAGACCCGGAGGACTTCTTGAGGGTAATCCCGACGTACTCCGACATTCTAAATTATTACAGAGGGACGAGACTAAAGTATCCTCCTCCCCACAAGAAATTAAATCAACAAGAAGCAGTTTACTGGAGGAATCTGCAAACCGGGACCTTCCCCAATTTACACATCCTTAGCAAAATCTTCCCGAACCAATACAGGGACATCTGGCCATGGTGCGGTGCAACACCCACCCTATACCATATTACTTGGGAATGTGACAGAAATAAAGCATTCCATGGCTCAGAAAATCTGAGTGCGGAGCGGTGGGAGAGTATGCGCTCCAGCGGCCCATGCCCATGCCCAGCGAGCGGCCAAACTCAGCGGTGCCCTGAAATAGGGGCGCCGACCTCTGCAAGACGGAGGGAGACATCTGCTTGAAGATGAACCGAAAGACCTTGTTAGAGCAATAAAGTGTATCCTATCCTATTCCGGAGCACTCCACTAGGGCATCTCTTTCTTCCTTTGTTCTCTTAGTCCCTCCTTTACCCCTTCCCTTACGGGGTGGTTCGGGTGTCGGCGAGATGTGGGTCAGTTACTGCGCCATTTCCTTTCCAGAACAACCAACTTAATTTAAATTTTCTCTTTCTCTCTTCTTTCTCTTTCTCCTTTATTCCTTCCCTTACGGCGCGGATCGGGTGTCCACTGAGATATGTGAGATAGTTACTGCGCCATTTCCTTCCCCAAAAATCTAACAAGTGAGCCGCCGGCGTTCATTGGGTTCTTTGGCGTTGGCAACGTTGTAGAGGCCATTCAATTTCCCGAAATGGAAGGCGCACAACTATCTCCCTGGGTCAGTGGACACCTCAATCTCGCTTTCATGTACGTGGCTTTGGTGTCCAACTACTTTGATTGCGTTCCGCACACTAGATCTTCATCGCGCCCACCCTGCCATCTCTTTCTCACCACCGCCACGTACCTCAAAGCGCGATTGAGGCGTCCACTTGCCTAGAGACCCAGTTATACGTCCTTTCTTTCCTCAAAATCATCGGCGTCAAAAACGTTGTCAACGCCAACGCCAATAAACGCCGACAACTTTCGCTTTGTATACCCTGGATTAGCTGAGCTAGCCGCCGCGGTGGCTCAGTGGTTAGGGCGCTCGGCTACTCATCCAGAGTACCCGGATTCGAGCCTGACCGCGGCGGCCGCGTTTCGATGAAGGCGAAACGCAAAGGCGCCCGTGTGCTGCGCGGTGTCAGTGCACGTTAACCCTTTCAGCATATATTTCTTTTCTTTGCATATTTTACACCACAAGGACTCCAGAAACATACCTGAGCAAAAATAAGTCATTTGTGTTATTAATTGCCGATTTATAATAATGTCGTCAATACCGCACATCAGGGCTCAGTGGTTGCGAAAGGCAGTGAAAAGATAATTTTTTGAGAAGCGGAAAACACAATCATTGCAAACACAAACTTCACTGTTCATGTGGAAGCCTCTGAAGCAGTTTCGAGCCTTGGCAAGACTCAAGGTTCACGTTGCATTTTTCGCAAATGATACTGGTTTGTCCTGTGCATCCCTCGAGCTTACAACACTGTTCCCTGCTGTCGGTACGAAGAGGCCAGTGTCCCACCTTATCAAACATGACGTCTCGTACAGGCCTATTTTCAGCATATCTTGCTTTTTTCGGAGTCACCATAGCGGAGAGTGACGGCCTTCCTCACTTTTGCATCTTTGGCAGGCTGTCGGCTTGTGCAATGAAGCAATTCTTCAATGAAGCAATTCTTCAATGAAGCAATTCTTCGATGAAGCAAACTCTTCGCACTCAAAAGTTGTGTCCGGTTTTATGATCTTCTTCCTTACTCATGCAGCTGTCGATGGTTGGCAATCCTCGTCTGAGCTTTCATCCTCGCTTTCCACCTGTTCTGGCTCAGGCTGCTCAAACACGTCACCGCTGTCGGAAGACCCGCCGATTTCTCCCTCCATATCAGACAAGTTTCCATTATCAAGTTCACAGAAAAATGCATCCGTGAATTCTTCCAGATGCCTAGAATGCAAGTTCTGCCGGGAATGGATTGATTCTGTCGGTATGCACGGTATAGGCGAGCCTGAAAAAAGAAAAAAGACGCACTGAAATCGGACGCAATGGCAAGCTGACGGCACGTCATATACGACCACAAAGCCCTGCTGTCGTCAGAAACCGCACACGGAAAGAATACCTTCTTACCACTATGCAATGATGCGTATTCAAGTACATGCGTTCTCTGCAATCTGTTTCGACACTATAAAAGAATCGCAACGTAAACTACGCAGGGGCTGGTTGGTTGGCCTCAAACAATGCTGGCACATACTCACTGCGGGGGAGTGGCCAAGGCGCCGGAGGTTACTTGCTGGAGACAGGAACGTTTTGACAAGAAAAGGAGTACTAATAGTGTGTAGGCTGATAGATTGGAAGACGCAAGGACAGGGGTCCGGTTAACTTGAAGATCGAAGACGGGACAATGGCTTAATGTGCATAATGGTGTACAATGTATGTAATGTTTCAATTTTGTACTGACTGAGAGCAGGAAAAATAAATTAGAATACACGGGCTTGACGGCCCGTCTGTTCTCCGTTAAGTAGTTACACGCAGTGACCGAACGCTCCGCGAGTTCTACCTTGAACGATTAATAACTGGACGCCCCACTTCAGTTGTAGCCAACACAGTGCTGTGCGCGTGTGTGATTTAATTCCTCTAAAATGAACTAATCACGCGCACAACCGGGACACATTTCTTATTGTGTAAATAGTTTGTACATATTACCTCTCCCCATATCCTCTCTTCCTGTCCCCTCACCTCTTTCATTTCATTTCTCCATTCTGCCTGCTATCCTTTATTTCCGCTGCCCCAGCTCAGGTGCTTCTGTATCGATGGCAGATGCCGGGGCTAGCAAAAATCTTTTCCTTCCCTTTTACTATTATTTTAATAAACAGCCACTACCACCACCAACGGGGGTCGCTGCGTTTCTTGAAAAAAAAAAAGTTGCACAGCAGAGCGCACACTCGTGTCGCTTCGTCTAAGCAAACAGGCGCGAATGGAAAGAACAACCGTAGAGGACACGGACAAACCCAGTTGGTGGAACGAAATTTGCGCAAGACGCTTCCTCAAATGAGAAGAGCGGCGGCAGAACAGCAGGAAGTGATCTATTGTCTCAGGTTCGGCGCAAGAAGGGCACAATAGGGAAACCGCCTGGCCAGATCTGTGAGGGTGTAAATTTAGAAGGGGAACCCGGCAAGGCAAACGCGTGAAAGAGACCTCTAGTCTGCGCGAGCGCCAGTCTTTGCTACTCCAAGGATGAAGAAAATTCTGATATTCGGGAGATTATGTCAGATGCAGGGGTTATTCAACTATAAAAAAAGCGCACGTACCGTACGGCGTGTTTGCCGTATTAGTTGTCATTTATTCTTCCTCCTTCGACACGGCTCAATAGAGTCACGTGACTAACCATGGCGATGGCACTAGTACTTTCAATACTAGGATAGGGGAAAATACAAGCAGTTTCGATTATTATTTCATGCTTAAAATTGCTATTGTAAGTCCTGTCATCCTTTGAATGCGCCAGGACTGAAAGGGTTAAAGATCCCGAGGTGGTCGGAATTATTCCGGAGCCTTCCACTACAGCACCTCTTTATTGAGTTCTTCTCTCTGTCCCTCCTTTATCCCTTACGCCGCGGTTCAGGTATCCGCCGAGATGTAAGGAAGATACTGCGCCATTTCCTTTCCCCAACAACCAATTTTAATTTCTTTAGCCGCCTCGTTGCCAAACCACTACCCAAGAACATGCTCACTGACCGACACGACGAGCGCCGTAAACACAAAGCTCGAGCACCGGATGATTTGTATCGTGCCGGCGAACACGCAGCATACGTGGACGCGGAAAGCCAAGATTCAACAACCTACGTGGTCTGTGCAACCACGCCGCAATCTACCCTTATATCCGCTGCCACGGTGCGAGCCCCTCCCCCACCGCAGCGGAAGAGACAGCGACAGCACTGGCCATCGCTGACCGCCGGACACGCACAGACCTCAACGACTCAAAACGAGAAATCCTAAATTACTCGGCCAGCTGCATCTGTTTTCCTGCCGAACGCATCCAGCGTGCCTGCAATCCCTACCCGCCCACGAGGGCAACTCTGGAAACGAAGGGGCCGACCGACTTGCTCGAGAATTAATGATCCTGGCGGCCAGCCCCACGGATCCAGACGCCCTCGATGAAGCCCCCAGATATTTGCCGACATCACCAATTTTCATAGAGAATTCCTGATCAGTACCAGAGTGCCCTAACCACTGAGCCAGAGCGGCTGGTTCCAAATTGCACTGATTTCGTGGGCCCAGGACGTCGGCCCCCGCCTGGGGCCACAGAGGACCCACCTGCCATAATTCCCGACACCTGCGGTTACAAAGTTGTCTCTCTCTCTGTGTCGTTTTTACGCGAAATCGTATGCAGCTCGTTCCGTCGAGAAGCCGTCGGCGTCGTAATAATAGTAGCAGTAGGCACCGCGCGTTGGAAGTATTCGTTTCGGGTGTCCACCGAGGTATGAGAGAGAGAGAGGCGTCATTTCCTTCCCTTAAATTGTCCAACGGACAAGGCGTCCTGTGGACACCTGGGCAACGCTGCAACACGCTGTCGCGTCCCACTCTTAAGAAGAAGTTTCAGCGTCCTCCAGTTCTTTTTATTCCCGTCACTGCGTAATTCTTACCACAGACCATAATCAGCGTGTTGCTCTGCGTCCAATGTTATTTCTCAAAAATGTCTATTTATAGATCGTTTCATACATCAGGTGCGACGCTGCGAAATATACGGAAGTAGTCCGCACGAGAAAATAAAGGGAGGTGTGTTATTCCGCGCTTGTTCTGCTGTCTAGTAGTCAAAGGCACGCGAAAGTGACAGTGTGTCGTCAGCAATATTTATGCATTTAATCAAGCTGATGACAAATGTGTGATGCAGTAAGCCTGCAAGCAAAGCATTTACTATGTTTCGTTCACCACAAGGAGCGCACTACTTTTGGTCGCGGATGCCGGCAGCGCCAAGGATAAAAAGTGAGATGTTCCCCGTGCGTTTTGCGGTAGCGACACAGAAGTGTCTTTAGCGGTGAGTTCGAAGCGGACGCAGCGGAGCATGGCTCAGGCAACCACGGTCTACACGCTGGTCGGCTTCGGTGATGAAGTGGACTGGAGGCCCCTGCACTTTGTGAGGCCGATTCCGAGGAATTGGTGGTGCAGTGCTTGCGGACTGGTGCGCAGGAAGACCGCTTGGCTGCCCTGCATGCACGTGCTGTGCGAATCGTGCTATGACCAGTGCGGTGACAAAGCTTTTCGCGTATGTCCTTTGGACGGCGCTGATTGTTTGGAAGACATCACGTGGATGGAGTTTCCCGCAGAAGACGTACTGAAAAGACAGGTAAGCGAACTAAGGCGCAACTAGGATTGATTTTATGCGCTATGTTTGTCTTGAAACCTGACGTGGTCTTTACGGTGCAACGTTTTCATTACATTGCTGCTTCATGCTGGTTTTTTTATGCTAGGGAAGCCTTGCATGGCTTAAAAATTTTCCAAATGTTTCCCCAAAGTTTGTCCTTAATCATCGCTAAGTAGCACTTCTTTTAGATAACGAACGAATGGACGCATTGGGGGTTGTTTTTTTTTTTTTGCAGGCTAATGTTAGTTCCACCCGGGCGCGTCTATCGAAGTTCGCATTGTACACTCGCATGGTCCTCGTGAGGGAAGGGGCCCGAGGCCTGCACACATGGCTGTGAGAGCCACCCACAGATACGGCTCGGTGACTGGAGCTAGCGTTTTATCAGCAATGCAGTGATAAAACCGTCTTAATCCGGCAGTGAACACGATCACTAACGCTGAGCTAGCACGGAAGCGACGCGAACAAAGCAGTCCTGGTGTCGCCTCTAACCTCGCCAAATTTTGCTGGTGGCCCCTGCGGGAGGATTTTTTGTGGAGGGGCCTCAAGCTCAACATATAAAATGGTGCCACTTTCGGAAGCACGGACGCATCAAGACAAAGCGCCCGAGGTGACCCGGGCAGGCAAATCAATTAAGTAAACTTATGCCGAAAAAAATGTTATGGAAGCGAAAGGTTTTGTTATGCTTGCTTGTGCTGTGGTTTAAGCCAGGTTAGGCTCATCAAGACGAACAGGTTTGCATTGTTTAACATCATTTGTTTTTTATTCCTGATTGTTCAGTCATACAGACGCGGCATCGCATGCGCAGTGCATAACAGTGCGTTCTGCATAGAACCCAAGTGCACTTTGGTGCGTTCAACGGAACGCTGGTTGTGTTCGATGCAACGCCCGTTCGGGTGTACAACGATATATGAAACAGATACTGCGCCATTTCCTTTCCCCAAAAATCAGTTAATAATAATATGTAACGCCCGCCGTAGAGAGCTTACTATCTGCACGTGGTAGCGATTGTGGCTCGGCTTGAGCCAGTGAGCAGGCCTGTGCACTTTCCTATTCTTTCTTCCTGGCAACAACAACAGACAACAGAGAGCTGCGGCAGATGTGCGCTCCTTCGTCGCTTTGCGGAGAGGAGGCATCCCAGATGTGCTGCCTACTCCCTCCACGATGTTGCACACCTTGACCGAGCTGAGCGGTAAAGCGTCTGCCGGCATCGCACGCGAAGGCCATGAAATTAGGATAGGGATTTGCTCAGCTAATCCAGGGTATACTAAGCAAAACCTGTCAGCGTTCATTGTGTTCATTGGCGTTGGCAACGTTCTAGACTCCGACGATTTTGAGGAAACGAAGGGCGCATAACTGTTTCCATGGATCAGTGGACGCCTCAATTGCGCTTTGTGGTTCGTGGCCGTGGTGAGAGAGACTGGCTTATGGGGGTTTGACGTCCCAAAGCGGCTCAGGCTATGAGAGACGCCGTAGTGAAGGACTCCGGAAATTTCGACCACCTGGGGTTCTTTAACGTGCACTGACATTGCACAGTACAGGGGCCTCTAGAATTTCGAATTCATCTAAATTCGACCGCTGCGGCCGGAATCGAACACGCGTCTTTCGGGCCAGCAGCCGAGCGCCGAAGCCCCTCAGCCACCGCGGCGGCGGTGGTGAGAGAGAGAGAGAGGTGTGGGCTGCATGCATTACAGCTGACAACGTTGTGGCAGACGTGCAACGCTGCAAATATAGGCCGCAGCGTTCATTGGGTGTCCAACCTCTCGGCTGAGGCTCGGCTAGATCACGTTGTCAGGCAGTAGCCGGTCCGCGGCTGTGGAGCCCCGGCGCAGCGACGTCGGACTCGGTGGCGCAACGAAGTCACGTGATGCGTTGCTATGGCAGCGGCGCCATGTCACTTGGAGTCACGTGGCCGTGACGACATGCTCCGGCTGTTTCAAGACTGGTTTCTCGGGGCAGAGTGCTCGCTCCCGCTAGGCCAGTAAAGCTTTCGCTTTAAAAAGCAAACCACTGAGCCGACAACGAAGGGCGAGCAACATGCAATCACATTTCTGAACGCGCTACTATATACGCACTTTCTAGTGGCAAAACCCCAGATTATGTCCAGAGACAACGCGTAACTACCTCTGTATATTTACAGGGTTTAAGATATCTCTCAAGGCTCTTGCCGGAACGCAGAATTTCTAATTTAACTAGTTCACTATTCAATTGCATGCTGATGCCAACGCCATTGACTTGTTGCTCTGTGGGGAAATTCCTTCTATGGCTTTTTTTTTTTTGGCAAGTTAAAGTTTGTGCGGTAGCATTAGGCGCATTTATGGTTGGCAAGAAAGAAGTTGCAATTTTGTCCCCACTCGATTCAAAATTGCTACGACTGCACTACGAAGTACTGGGTTCCGCCGTCTTCAAGTGAATGGCGCTGCGGCATTGCTTCTATAGTATCGCCGAAAAATTAATGTCGACGGACGCAGTTCACTGGCAACATTGGCCGTCAGCGGTGACACCAGTACTTTTGTTTTGCTTTTATACCCTATAAATGATATGTTTTGGTGAGTGGTCTGTCATTATACCGTGCTAATGTATCGATGCTGCTTAACTTCAGTTTGTCTTCAGTGTATAAAAACAAAGACTATTATTAGCTCTTTTATTTCGTCGCGCTACTTTTGTTAGCCCTTGTTAGAATGGGTCCTTAATAGGATCAGTCAAAAGACTGGCATAAGTATATGACACTGTACAGGCTATCACGTCCCTATTGAATGTACGAAGCGCCTGAAACGCAAAACGTGTTTGGCAATCTTTGGCCTTAGGTGCCCTGGCACCATAAAAACCTAGCAGCATCATCATGAAGCGCAAAGCGTCGAATAATGACGTGGTCGATATTAACTTTGTCGGGCTCTGCAAAAAGAAAAGCGTTCCCGCTAAAAAATATAGAATGATTTTTGTTGGTGCTTTCTCACCATGTCACAAAACAAGACAGCCTGAGACAGCGTACAAAGTACAAAAGACCTTTATACGATTCGAGCATTTATTTTCCGTCCCGCTGACAAATATCCAACGCTGGATACCTTT
This sequence comes from Amblyomma americanum, assembly GCF_052857255.1. Classification (NCBI taxonomy): domain Eukaryota; kingdom Metazoa; phylum Arthropoda; class Arachnida; order Ixodida; family Ixodidae; genus Amblyomma; species Amblyomma americanum. The sequence goes on from NC_135499.1 coordinate 127,699,573, forward strand.
TTAAGGAAATCATATAATAATATTTATGGTAATATTACATTTGTAATTATATTATGCATGAAAAAGGTTACGACTGATAAAAAGTCATTACATGAATTCAGCTGACATCAGAATATTGTCTCTGCATCTTAGTATGAGACTGCATAAAGCGTGTGTTCCATGTTGTTTATTAATCGCAGGTCAAGTGCTGGAATGAGGAGCATGGCTGCCAGACTGTGATGGCTGCGTCAGCGATCTCCAAGCATTTCCAGCGAGATTGTGAACACCACACCGCTCCGTGTCCGCAGTGCTCGGCTCCTGTTCTTTGCAGCAACATGTGCGCTCACCTGCGATCAGGCTGTACAGCACCTGTGCTGACTTCGGCAATCGATCCTGACCCTGAGCCCAGCATCGCGAAAGATGGAGCATTTCTAGCTCCCTTCGTACAAGCCTTGGAGGGCCTGAAGAAGCAGGCAGGGGAGATGAGCGCGTCCCTGGAACAGCTGGTTACCAATGTTGGATCACAGGGGAATAGACTGAATGAAATATCCCACGGGGTAAACACTTTCGGAGATCATCTGAAACTAGCAATGACTAACATCCAGCAGAGCGTAACGCCAAATCTGCGCGAAACCGTCACTGAGAATGCAACAACGAATGTGTCTTCGACCCGCCTCGACGCATTAGAAAGCACGTTTAAAGATGAGTTGTGTAATGCGACTCGACAAAGCAATGAGAACTATTCACGCATTGCAGCCAGCATTGATGAGGTCAAGGAAAATAGCCAGAAAGCCTTGGACTGCATCGGCACGATGCTTCGACGAGATGAACGACGTGTCGCACATACGGTCTTCTACGTAAATGGCGTAAAATCTCTGCAAGAGAAAGCCCTGCGGGAAGGCTACGCCGTGTACGAGAGCGAGCAGGTACACCTGCGTGGCTACTCCATGACACCTGGAGTTACACTGGAGAGCGTCGGTGATTCTGTGCGCCTGCGTGGAAAGCTCTGTCTCAAAAGATGCGACACAGACGACGACGTTCAGTGGCCGTTCGAGCACGGAATTAAACTGAGCCTGACACATCCCACAGCGGAATCTGAAATCTATATCAAAGTCGATCCATGGCGTGATTTCGGCTGGTACCGAAAGCCTTCAGAAAGTAATAACATGTCAGTTTCTTTTTCTCTTCGCTCACTTAGTCTCGACGAGCTCACGCGCGCCGGCTTCGTGTTCGAGGACCAGCTTAGGATTAAGTGCGAGGTGCTTGAGTGAGTTGTACTTGCACGGAACATTTGACGTGGCGGCTTCTCTGACCTGAAGTATCTCTCATACAAGCCGCGTTTCTTTTTAGCTTCCGACGCATGTCGGTTATTTCTTCCAGGTACGGCGTTCGCTACGTCCCTCCTGATTTAGCAGTCAAGAAGGCAACTTCATTGCAGAATAAGGGCTTGATGCGAGGCTCTGTGTGCGTGGTTTATATCGAGCAGTATTTACGTGCAGCGTCTTTATTGCTTTGTGTGTTCAACCAATGTTGTCTTGTGTAGATGCCTCCTCAGCCATTCACACCGGTTCAAAAGCAAGAAGAGCAATGCTGAGGCTGAATATGACAATCAGCTTTGATTCTGTTCGATTTTTTGTAAACTTGTAAAGGGTGGGACAGAAAGTATTTGGTGAAATTAAATGGTTTCTATGTTTCTTGATGCGGCCACCAACCTGGGCCAAGAAGTGTATAAAAAAAGCTGCTAATAAAAAGCAAAACCTCCTCGCTATCTTTCTTTGTGTCATTGACATGCCCCGGAACGTCAAAGCGCGTACCGGAAAATGAGCCCTTCCAACACGATACGGAAGATGCACGGCACTGGCAACGAATCGTTCCGCTGGTAACCGTGCACCTGCATGGTTCGTTGCCAAGACGGAAACCAAATTATAAGTGGCAAAGCATCTGGTCGATTTACTGCTAAGCAAATGTGGGTGCATTAACTTGATCCAGTGACGTAATAACCACGGTATTTTTGTGTCTTTGTGTGGCCGGACTTGGCGAAAGAGAAATTTGAAGAGCGTTCTCTCCAACTTTACATATTTCACCACACATTAGGTTGTGCTTCGGTGAAAAAAACCTTCACAACAGGAGCCTACCGCGTTGCCCTTATAAACCCTGATTGCAACCTGCTTGAGGGTTTTTAGGGGCTCAGAACTGCAATTTTTTGAACATTTGTTTCTTTCACATTCAGAATGAGTGTTTTATTGTTATTCCTCGGTTTAACAAACTGCGCTTCATAAACAAAAGACCCCAAGACTCAGCAAAGAAAAAAGAAAGTTCCTCTATTGGACGGGCATGCGGTAGAACTGGTCAAAGAAACGTTCAGTAACATGCTCACTCTGGGCGTGCTCCTCAACAACGCCTTGCTGTAAGGGAACGAAATGTGTGAAAGGGAGGTGGAGAAAGGAGCACTGGCACCTGCACCGTTGAATGAAATGCGAAGGCAACGTAGACCACAAAAGGTTTAGAAAAATCGGGATTCGCGACTTGGAAGTGCAAATCAAGGGCACCAATAATCAGCCTCAATCAGCCAAGATCACGTAAGTTTGCGTTTTAATGTGGGCTTCTTCGCGTTTAGTTTGGCACTTTCTTTTTCATTCTTCCTTCACTCGCAACAGCAACATTGGAGTCCGAGAATGATCATAATCTGAGTAAACAGTGCTGATGGCCAGCAGACCTGCTCCGAGTGCAGTTGTCACGTGCTCTCTTGAGGCTAAACGACCACCAGATGATGTCACCGCATTCACCTACGAATCCCATTGCCACGTGAGGAGCATGAATCCGCCTTCAATTTCACGAAACCCATCAAGCCGAAACGACATGAGTACAGGTCCTTGCACCTTTTATGGCGCGAGACAACAACATGGTCGGAAGCGAATCTACTGTGCATAGTTGTGGATCGATTAACGGCAGCGATTTGAAAAGTTGGGATGCCTTGCTGGCCACGTGGTATGCAACGCCTGCATTGTCGGCTTCATATTCTGCGCGGCTACGTGCAGGCGGAGCCAGACAGCAGGCAGAACAGCTGAAGCATTATTTTGCGCACATGCTCTTAGCTGCTTTCGCCGCTGTATGGGCCCATGAACGATAGTCGAAGTGGTCTAGGATACGTGATCAGACGCGTGTAATTTGTGGCAACGAGTCGTTGATGCGTAGTTGGCCGGATGCGGCCTCGGATTACTACGTCCGTGCGTACGATAACGTCGAAAGACGATTAATAACTGGACGCCCCACTCCAGTTGTAACCATCGCAGTGCTGTGTGCGTGTGTGATTTAATTCCTCTAAAATGAACTAATCACGCGCACAACCTGGACACATTTCCTATTGTGTAAATAGTTTGTACATATTACTTCTCCCCCTATCCTCTATTCCTGTCCCCTCACCTCTTTCATTTCATTTCTCCATTCTGCCTGCTATCCTTTATTTCCGCTGACCCAGCTCAGGTGCTTCAGTATCGATGGCAGATGCCGGGGCTAGCAAAAATCTTTTCCTTCCTTTTTACTATTATTTTTAATAAAACCACTACCACCACCACCACGAAGCCATTGTACGCAAAGTACGAGCCCTCCTCTACCGCTATGTGTCTGATAAATGTGGCCGGCCTGTCACCCGCCACCGTGTGCATTTCAACTATGACTAATTTCGTTCCATCCCCAAATCAGATTGTTGGCAGCAAGGATCTCGACGAGGAGGACATGACTGTCATGGAGAGCCTGAATAGCGCAGCAGTAAGGTCTTCCACAGAGCCCCACAATCCCACATCCTCTACAGATGCAGGTGGGGGGGGGGGGGGAAGGGGGGGGGGGGGGGAGTGCAATTACTATGAGCATTGGATACAACGAATGCAATCCACGTGACCATCAGGTTTGTTGTAAGTGGGCTCGACTGTAAACCAACTAGCCTCAATTGCCGCCTTGGTCCGAAGAGGCTGTTGCGAAGGGATTTACAATGACCACTCCACACTGCATTACTTCTCCGCAGGGCAAATTTATAGTTGTGAGTGTCGGCAGCTAGAGGGGCGCGCTATTGGAAAAAGGCGCATCAAAAGGTGCCGCAGTGGAGTGCTTCGGAATTAATTCGAACACTAGGGGATCTTATCGCGCACTGTCATCGCACAGCATCTGGGCGAGAGGAATGAGGAGAGGTTAACCGTGACCGCTATATCGTCGTCCTGTGTCCGCGCTGAGCCCAACACGCACTGGCTGAAAGCAAACAAAGTTTGGTTATCAGATAATGAAAAGCACGGTAATTGTTTCACACTCGGTGCACACCTCAGTCCCTCCGTTTGGGAAGGAAGGAAGGCTGGAGTGAACGAAAGAAAGAAAGAAAGAAACAAAAAGAAAGAAAGGATAAAGAAAGGAAGGAAGAAAGAAAGAGAGAAAGAAAGAAGGAAAGAGAGGGGGTGCCGTAATGGAGGGCTCCCGAATAATTTCGACCACCTGGGGATCTTTGGGATGCACTGACATCGTACAACACCCGGGCGCCTTTTACGTTTCGCCTCCATCGAATCGCGGTGTGAAACCAGCATTCACGTCGCCATAAGCGTCATTTTTTGCAGCGATAGCTACGTTACGGTAGCATTTCGAGCCTTCCGCGCGGCGGCGCGCAACCCTGTGGCTGCGCCGGCACGCGGTCACGTGGTTGGTCACGTGGTGCGGAACAGCTGCCGGCGGCGCGGCGCCGTGGCTGATCACATGGTTGGTCACGTGACCAAGTACGACTGGGCCAGCTGTAGCTATCGCGTCACTCCAGGTTTAACCAGAGCTAAACCACCGCCAATTTTTTTCCTCTTGATTACGACTAGAATGTCATTAACCCGCGGCTGTTCCCTCACTCACTCTCCACGCTACCGGTCCCTTAATGTTACACCTATCATTTTTCTTTCCATGGCTCATTGCGTTGTCATTAACTTAAGCTGAACCCTTTTCGTTAGCCTCCACGTTTCTGTCCCGTAGGGGAGTACCGGTAACATACAGCTGTTGTACACTTTTCTCTTGAGGGATATTGGTAAATTGCCATTCATGATCTCAGAAAACCTGCCATACGCGCTTTACCTCATTCTTATTCTTCTAGTTATTTCCCTCTGATGATCCGGATCAGCTGCCATTACTTGCCCTGAGTAGAAGTATTCCTTCACCACTTCGAGCACCTCGCTGCCAATTGTGAACTCCTGTTCCCTTGCTGGACTGTTGAACATCACTTTGGTTTTCTGCATATTATTTTTGTAGCGATAGCTACATTACGGTAGCATTTCGAGCCTTCAGCGTGGCGGCGCGCAACCCTGTGGCTGCGCCGCCACGCTGTCACGTGGTGCGGAGCAGCTGCCGGCGGCGCGGCGCCGTGGCTGATCACGTGGTTGGTCACGTGATCAAGTTCCACTCGGCGAGCCGTAGCTATCGTGTCACTCCAGGTTTAACCAGAGCTAAACCACCGCCAACCTCTTTATAAAGCTGTAAAGAATCGATCCAGATATCTCACCTGACTGTCAACTGTTTTCGAGGAGTGTGTGCTAGGCACTGTGTCGTCCATTGATCATAGCTCACACGTTATTTTTGCCAAGCAAAAAGAAAAGGAACAAACTAGACTAAAGAATGTGGAATCGCCAGCTATCACTCTAGACACGAATACGCCTATATGGGAGTAAAGAGATTAAGCTGTCCTTTAGCGCACTCCGTAATAAACGGGAGTGCGCAGGGGACAGCTTACTCCCCTTTTTAATCCTTTCTGTTGAGAGTACAACAACAACACAGATGATTTGTGGCGGCGACAAAATAGAAATAGAAGTTCTTTTAGCTCAGCATGGATCATCCATCACAAAAAATGCGAGCATTTCAAATAATATAGTTTAAAAGGAATACAGTCGAGCTTTGCGGCCGAATGGGAGCGCACCTATAGAACCATGAAAAATAGCAGGACGATAATGAATGACGACGCCTTTTCTTTGGGTCTGCGGCATTGTGTAATATGGGGCCTTCATAACAGAGAGTGTGAGCGTGCTACGTTAAGGCTCCAGATCACAGAAATTGTTTACAGCACCAATGGGCGCCTCCGAGTAAGAATTAAAATGTCGGAGAAGCACCTGGCTGCTTCTCGGGACGAATGGCGAAGCCAGTCGTGTAACGTGTGTCTATAATACAAATGACCGATGTGCGCAAAACCGAAGACAATCCACGTACACGAGCGAAACACAAGGACAGGCGCATTGATTGAAGTAAGGACGTTGCGCCTGTCCTTGAGTTTCCCTCGTGTACGTGGATTGTCTACTATTTTGAGCGCATGGATCATCTGTAGTATTATCATGCTCTAATTAGGCCCAACACAACTGTTATTGAAGTAGTGTGTCACAAAGATCAAAACATCGAGAAATGCACGTTTTTTTTTTTTTAGCGGCAGCAAAAATGCGCTTCAGCTAGGTTGTTTGGCCTTGGTATAGCGTGGCTGTTTGGATTTGAGTACTGCGCATTTTTGCGGCTGTGACAAAGCGTCACGCGGACACGCAGCGGCCTGAGACCCTTTACTCCGCGCAACCACGTATTGCAAACACATTACGAAATTAGGTGTCCGTATGATGCGACAAAAGAAATGAGTATTAGCCCTGATTTCACGCACCCAAATTTTCAGTCTACGTCGAAATACGAGAGTAACTTCTCTCTTCGTGCTTGTGTGATTTTTAATTGTTTTTTTTCATTTTTTATTTTGGAACTTAGGAGCGAGAATTGATAATGTGAACTTAGTCCTCTCCCTTTTTTAGCAGTGTTTTTGCCTCAGGGCATAAAAAGTAAATGTTTATGTGAATTAAACAAGGGGGATGTTTATGTAAATGAAACAAGGAGGAGGTCTTTGTAAATTAAAGGAGGTTCGTTGATCTAATGCAGTCTAGGAGAGACCCACGATACAGTTCTTGCGTCCAAATATCAAAGGACGCAGAACTGTCCGGCGAAAGGCCCGCTGCGGCCGGGAGCCGGGCTCTTGTAGCTTTTAACTGTTGCAGCTCTGGATCTTTTATTATGGTCGAATTTATTTTGCTCTTCGTTATTACAATGTCTAAGGAACCATAACCAGGCAGTAAAAGTTTAAAGCTCGCGGTGGAAGTAATAATGCGTTTAGAGGTATGGAGCCAAAATAGGACATCAAGGTTCAGTTGGTGTAAAAATGGAAAAGGACCGCTTACCGCAATTCACAATAAAGTGAACAAAATAGCGCATTATTTTGCACTGTGGAAGACTATAAAGTAGTTTATTTTTACTTGTAAGATATAAGATGGATTGTGCACTTGCCAACGATGCCGCGCTCTCCTGTCCAACTTGCGTTATGCATCTTTTCTCCTCGTTCTTGACAAAGGCACGTGACTGCTCCAGCTGGTACACACACGCCAACAACACACATGTTCAAAACTTGCATAGCCACAGACAAGATGAAGGCTTTCCTCATATATATAGCGCCCTCTTCTGTAGAGCTTCATAGAGCGCTTCAGTAACACTTGGAGCAGAGCCTGGCACATCGAAGTGCTAAGCAAATAGGATGCCCAATGCATCTGACTCGCGCCTGTTTTCAAAACAGGCGTTTACATTCACAATAGACGAGTTCATTAAATGGAAGATAACCTGTAGTGTCTGCATCTGTACCAAATGCAGTTGTGTATGGGTAGGAAAAAATCCCATCCCATGCATAGCCCTATGCGGTGGTAGAAACATTAATTGCCAGGGATATAAATGGTGGGGGCCAAGACCCCGACATGGCACTTGGGTGCTCCCTCACTATTAGGAGGCACCATTACAAAGCAAAGGATAGCCCTTGGAGAGCAATCCTTCCCATAGCACTGGAGATGATCCTGCACTGGTCTTTTGACTGGACAAGTGCTGGCCAGAAGAGCCTCCCAGTAAGACTCCGCCGCGGTCGGTGATGGGAGATGAGGGAATGTGGGGCATGTGAGAAGGGTGTGCAATTGGTTGATTTTTTTTTGGGGGGGGGGAAGGAAATGGCGCAGTATCTGTCTCACATATCGGCGGACACCTGAACCGCGCCATAAGAGAAGGAATAAAGGAGGGAGTGAAATAAAAAAAAAGAAGTGCCATAGTGGAGGGCTCCGGAATAATTTAGACCACCTGGGGATCTTTAACGTGCACTGACACCTCACAACAAACGGGCGCCTTAGCGTTTCGCCTCCATCGAAACGCAGCCGCCGCGATCGGGTTCGAACCCGGGAACTCCGGATCAGTAGCCGAGCGCTCTAACCACTGAGCCACCACGGCGAATCAGGGTGTGCAAGAAGTCCCCTGGTTCACCGCAAAGTTCGCATGTGGAGGGGAATTGGTCAGGGTATAGATAATGTAGTAGTTTGGGGTATGGAGCAGTCCGAATTTGTAGTTGTCGCCAGTGTGTCTGCGCTTGCGAGTTAAGTTCCGCACGTGAGAAAAGAGGAGTAAGCACGTGAGTAGTAATCCACTACGCTACTCGCACACAGGCGGGCCGGCCCAAGATCCCGAGATCCCTAGCCAGGAAAAATCTGCATGTCCAATCAAGTGGTCACCCAAGATGACATGGGAGCAGCTCACCGCAAGAGGCGGCACCGCGGTGCTTCCTCGCAGGGGTTCCGCTGGTGAGGGCCCGAACTCACGATGGCGATGTCGACACTGTCGCAGTCTCCCAGCTTTGCCGGTGGTGGCGGAGAGAAATGCAGTGCCATAGATAAACGGTCATGGATGCATCGGTCGTTGACCAGGGTTAACTGAAAGTACCGCAAGCCGCCAGCTTCGAGCTCCGGTGCTTCATGGAGATGGAAGGGGGCGCCCACCATTGTTCCGCACGCGGAAGAAGGCCCAACGACGCGATTAGTCCCGAGTGCTCACGCAACGGAGCGTCCGCCCCGCCAAAGCTGCTGGTCTCCAGCGATCAAAGGAAAACTCTTCCGCTGTTGACGCCGTCACCGTGGCAACGATCAGGATGGTTGCTCCAAGCTGACGTCGCTTTGAAGCGCGTCTGTTGACAACTCACGGGAGGTCCCGCGTGAGAATTCCTCTCTGGCTTGAGGTCCGTGCCCAATTATAACACTGGATACCTCAACCGCGCCGTAAGGGAAGGTATGAAGGTTGGAGTGAAAGAAGAAGGAGATAAAGAGGTGCCATAGTGGACGGCTCCGGGATAATTTCGACCACCCGGGGATCTTTAACATGCACTGACATCTCACAGCACATAGGCATCTTTTTTGTTTCGCCTCCATCAAAACGCGGCCGCCGCGGCAGGGTTCGAATATTTCTTTTTTTACCGCTCTCTCCCTCCTGTGAGCATCGGCAGCAAGCTGCAAGAGCGACTGGAGCAGGAGTAGACGGGTTCGAACCCGGGTGCTCTGGCTCCGTTCGCTCTTGAAGCCCGTTCTTGAAGCTCGCTGCCGATGCTCACAGAAGGAAGAGAGCGGTAAAAAGAAATAAAAGAGCAAGGTCAGGGGACCATTTATTGTCACTGTTCTCATGCTCCGGTTCTTTTCGCCAGCATCCGAATTGTCATTGCCTGGCTCGATCTCAACATTCACCGTCTTCGATAGCAAAAATTTCTATTTTCCAGTTCATTCACCAGTCGCACAACCTACACACCAAACTTCGCTGTGTGAACCGGGGTGCCAGTGCCATGGCCCTAAGCGGCCTGGACACATGTGCGTAAATGTGAGGGCAATGCGGTGGCTCTGAGCCCTTGAAGGGTTCAAACTCGCTCGTTCAGTCAAGTTTTTTATCCATCCAGTTCATTAAAAACTAATTTAAGATTTCGTCTAATTGCCGCGAAGAATAGTAATTCCCGCAGTCCACCAAAATTATCAGTGTAGATGCATCCGCAGAAAGACTCGCAGATGTTCTCCTAGAGGGAGAGAGAAAGAAAAGTTTTATTTATGTGATTAATTCGCAGGAGCCGGGTGCCGGTCGGGGCCAGTAGTCCAGGGCTCCACTGGCGACAGCTGACTTGCGGACTAGCTGGATTATGCAGGCTTGCTGGTCCAAGTTTTCGCTGGTCAGGGCCTCCTTCCACTGCTTGTGTGTCGTGTGTGGCGCTATGAATTTTTTCTCTGATTTGTCCTGGCATTCCCACGATATATGGTAGAGCGTGGGGCTTGTTTCTTACGAAGGACCGTAACTTGGGTATTGTGTGGGTCTGATCTTGTGTAAAATAACAATAATAAGAATTGGTTTTTGCGGGAAGAAAACGGCGCAGTATCTGTCTCATATCTCGTTTGACACCTTAACCGCGCCGTAAGGGAAGGGAGAAAGGAGGGAGTGAAAGAAGAAAGGAAGAAATAGGTGCCGTAGTGGAGGGCTCCGGGATAATTTCGACCACTTGGGGATCTTTAACGTGCACTGACATTGCACAGTACACGGGCGCCTTAGCGTTTTTCCTTCATAAAAATGCAGCCGCCGCGGCCGGGTTCGAACCCGGGAGCTCCGGATCAGTAGTCGAGCGCCCTAACCACTGAGCCACGGCGGCGGGTGTTGTGTAAAATGTCAAGACTTGAATATGTGTTTGTTTGCATTCTCCTCCCGTCAATGGCATCTGAGGAGGGCAGTTTTTTATGTGGCGGTGAGAAATGTCGTCTTTCTAGCCTAAGGTATTCAAGCCTGTCACCATGCGGTCCTAGGAGAGGGGTGGGAGAGGGGGATTCTAGGAGAATGAGCTCTCACAAACCGGGCGGATTCTCCTAGAAAGGTGACCTGTGATCACTCAACGGCCACCGCTGGGAACCGTTGAGCCCTGGTGGAGCCAAAATCGCACATGTCAAAGACTTGGTGCAGTGAAGTCTCTACGCATTCGGTAATATTTACGACGAGCATACGAGCTTGAAAAATTGTTTCAGCAAACATTTAAAAATCGGAGCGGAAAAGAAGGAATTGTTAGTCAGATATTAATCTACGATTTTACTATACCTTGCCTTCTTCACCCAATGCCCACCGTACTGCTGCTTCTTCTTCCTTCTTTGCATGCACGAAGCGACAGGAGTGTGCGCACTGCTGTGCAAAATTTTCTTCAAGAAACGCAGCGACTCCCATTCTAATTTCTTTTTCCCGCTCTCACTCAGTACGGCATTGAAACAGTACAGGCATTGTATACTATTATGCACATTAATCCATTGTCCCGTCCTCGGTCTCCAAGTTAACAGGACCCCTGTCCTTCCGTCTTCCAATCTATCAGACTACATACTATTACCACTCCTTTTCCCGTCAAAAATTTCCTGTATCCAGCAATTAACCGCCTGTGTCTTGGCCACTACCCCGTAGTGGGTATGTGCCAGCAACGTCTGAGGCCTTCCTTCCTTCCTTCCTTCCTTCCTTCCTTCCTTCCTTCCTTCCTTCCTTCCTTCCTTCCTTCCTTCCTTCCTTCCTTCCTTCCTTCCTTCCTTCCTTCCTCCCTCCCTCCCTCCCTCCCTCCCTTCCTTCCTTCCTTCCTTCCTTCCTTCCTCCCTCCCTCCCTCCCTTCCTTCCTTCCTTCCTTCCTTCCTTCCTTCCTTCCTTCCTTCCTTTCCTTCCTTCCTTCCTTCCTTCTTTCCTTCCTTCCTTCCTTCCTTCCTTCCTTCCTTCCTTCCTTCCTTCCTTCCTTCCTTCCTTCAGCGCAAATGCGAGAGCAGTGATGCCAATAGCAACAGGGATCCTGGACGATCTATCCTAGTAAAACTTAGTAGTATTTTCGTCCGGTAGCGAGGCGCGGGCGGAACGTTTGTGTTGCGGGGTTAACTGACGCCACCAGTGTCGAAAGGGTTAATCCTGTGTAGACCCACAGTAGATGAATGTCGACTTAGTCTCTGGGATTCAATCCATCAAGCTATTCTAAAGTGCGCGTGATGGCGTAGTGTGAAAAGAAGAAGACGGTGCTCTTTTGTTCCTACAAAAAATGTCGTGCATTACGCAGAAGCGCCGTGCTTCCTCGTCACCATCTAATTCTAGTTCTCCACAGATGAAAGCTAAAGAAGGACCCCCAAACTTCTTTTTGATATCCTTAATGAGGCGGTTTCTGCCTCTTCAATTGATCAGTAATCATGGCGCGGGTATCAAAGTGTTGCAATGGAATTTCCGCTACGTATTGTCTTCTCTTCTAGATCTAGAAATACTTGTTCACAAACATAAACCTAATATTGTGCAAGAAACGCGGTTATCACCTTATAAATCAGTTTCAATGAGAAACTTTCGTGCTTTCAGGTAAGATCGAAATGTTGGCAGGGGAGATGGATTGGTGGTGGAGGTGGATTACAATTGCTAATGTATATCTTCCTTTAGGTGTACACAGGACAGACTGTTTAGACAGCTTGGTGACTGGCACAAGCCGTGCAGTCATCACAGGAGATCTTAATTCTCACAATAGCAACTGGGGAAATCGTACTGATTCCTGCGGCCAGCTTCCACGAATGCTGTACGGTGCAGCAATTCCAGAGAAATAACCTTTATGCGAGGTGTTTCTCGCTCAGCCATTGACTTAACATTATCAGCAGGCAGGCTAGAGGTGACTGATTGGTCGACACAGGATTCGGGTACATCTAGTGACTACTTTCCTATATCTTTCACTATGCGGTTATCTCCGCTCAAAACTATAGTTGTGTCACCCATATATTTCTCAACCACAATATTTATAAAAATATGATATCCGCCTCACTTGCCTCTATGGTTAGCACAAGCCGGGATGACAGAGCTCAGCAGACTGTTTCATTTTTGCAAAATGCAGTAGACCACTCAATATTCACTGTGCCCGCAGCAGCTTCTAATAAACAGCTGTCACCTTGGCGGACAGAAGAATGTGAGAAGGCGTATCGTCGCAGAAAAGCGGCCTGGAAGAGGCTATCCTGTAACCAGAGTCCAGCTAATTGGTTAAGTTACAAATTGTTCTCTGCGTCTTTCAAAAGAACAATTGCAAAAGCCAAGGAGGAGTATAACCCAAATTTAAACACATATCTTTCAAATCCTCGCAATCGGAACGCCCTGAATAGATTCATAAAACGTAGCAAGAGCTCTGCAGTCCCTCACCTCAATATAGTTCAACAGTGCTACCACCACAAAAGGCTCAGGAAACCGTGGAGCGTATTGCTCTGGGATTGGCGTTACGTTTCCAGACGCAGACAAACGTCCCTTTGTGCACAATCTCACCCTCTTTGGCGTATACCGCGGTTGACGCATCAGCGCTCTTCTCCAATATTGCATCCTGCAGCTCCTGGACAAGATGGTGTCACTGTTGGTATGATTAAAATTTTAGCACAGGACTTTACAAGCTACCTCTTAGATATGATCAATGCTTCGTTGGAAAATGTATGAATTCCAAGCATTTGGATGACAGCGAAAATTATTTTACTGATGAAAGATGCAGGGAAAGGATACGTCTTAGATATTATTCGACCAATTGCGCTAACTTCAAATTTAGTCAAGTTAACGGAAAGAATAGTGCACGCAAAGGCGCCTGTGTGCTGTGCTATGTGAGTGCGCGTTACAGATCCTCAGGTGGTCGAAATTAACGCCGCAGACCTCCACTACAGCACCACTCTCTTCTTTCACTCCTACCTTTCTTCCTTAATTTCCTGCGCGGTTCATGTGTCCACCGAGATGCGAGGCAGTTTCTGTGCCATTTCTTTTCCTCCAAAACGAGAACAGATCACCTGAAATGAATACAATCTGTATAAGAAGAGGAAACCATCGTAAATACGCATATAGTACATCGCCATTTGTAGCTTAGTGTTTTCAGTTTCAGTTTATTTGTTTCATTCTGATTTACAGAAACCGGAGCAAAGGCAAAATCAAGAAGCCTTGATACATTATCTGGAAGGCAAGAAGCCTTTGATACATTATCTTGATGGATCAGGTACTGCATAGTATACTGCAAGGGCAACTACAGGAGTGACTTGCTACTCGGATCAGGGCCCTTAAAGGCCATGTTTTTCAACTATCGCAGATTTTCAGTGTCACACATTACAACACATGTGAGAATTTCACCTCCACAAGTGTGGCCTCCAGTAACTGGCTAATAATGAAGCTACAACCTTTGATATCCCCTCACGTGTTCTCGTCCTCACGTGACTCCGCCGGGGATGGAGTCGCAGTACCCCAGTGCGATCCAGAACGTGGCGCGGTTAAGACATATTACGGGAGATAATGGACACTGTGTTCGAACTTTAAATATTTATTTTGCACTCTCCGTGTTTATTGTTGCTCGCCTTTTTTTCAGTTAAAGCATCCAGCCAAGGATTTTTTGAGAGAGGAGTAATGCCGCGAAACTTTTGACTGATTTAACATGCTTAAAGCCGCCGGCACGCGGCTTTTCCTTCAGTTCACTTCTCAAATCAGAGCGGCTCCACTCGACTGTTTCTACATTGCTCGAGGTTGTCGTAGGTTATTTCCGCGCCTTATCTCCAAAGTTATTTGTGAGCTTTAAATTAAGCGTGGCGAGCACTACGACTGCTCTCTTTTTCGATGACCGCCGAGCTCGTTTCTTGCTTTCGCCGCAGCCAAGTTGTTCAGTTCTTTGTGGGTGCAAGCCAGTGCAATTACAACTCCGTTTCAGAGCCAGTTCAGTCTGCTCGTCCACTTCGCAGTGTTGTCACCACCACGTTTCAATATGCAAAAAAAAAATCAATACTCTGTCGTGACCGCGTTTCAAAGCGTCGTGGCTATATTTCGTTTTAGAGTGTAGGCTCTACTACGCCATGTCTCTCAAGGTCGTTCGTCGGCGGCCGGACGGCCTTGAGCCGGCTCGGAGTGAGGGTGTTCGTGACATAGCGCTGTCATGTGACCAACGCCGTCGCTCCAGCAGCTGCTCCGCGGCACTGGCTCCTGTCTCGGCGCCGCCATGGACGCTGCGCGGGTGGCTGGGCCGTCTGCGCGCTCGCTTCGGCGTAAGCGTCAGGCCGAATCCGGCCGAAGTGGCTAGTCGGCAAGCCAGCCTCGCTAACCACAGAGCACGCAGCCGTGCCAGACAGGCTGCCGATACCCCCGCCACAACACCGCCTACGCTCAATACGCCAGATAAAATAGTTCAACCCCAACATTTTTTGTAGCGAAAGCTACACTAGGCTAGTCAGCGGCGCATTTCGGGTAATCTTCGGTAGTCATGACTGCGCATGTGCCACTAGTTGCACCTAGCCACAGTTCCACTGCTGCGCCGCCCCGCGCGTTTCCTAAGTAAATTGTTCTTTTTTTGGGAAAGGAAATGGCGCAGTATCTGTCTCACATTTCGGCCGTGCACGTGCACGGCCGAAATGTGAGACATGTGAAATGTGAAATGTCCGTGCACGTTAAAGATCCCCAGGTGGTCGAAATTTTACCGCAGACCTCCACTACGGCACCTCTCTCTTCCTTTCTTCTTTCACTCCCTCCTTTATTCAATAACTTCCCTTACGATGCGGTTCAGGTGTCCAACGATATATGAGACAGATACTGCACCATTTCCTTTCTTCCAAAACCAATTATTATTATTATTATTATTATTATTATTATTATTATTATTATTATTATTATTATTATTATTATTATTATTATTCACCCGCCGCGGCGGCTCAGTGGTTAGGGCGCTCGGCTACTGATCTCGGCTGCCCGAGTTCAAACTCGACCGCGGCGGCCACGTTTTGATGGAGGCGAAACGCGAAGGCTCCTGTGTGGTGTGGGATGTCAGTGCACGTTGAAGATGAATATGAAAATTGGCTGTTGGAGACAAGAAATGGCGCAATATCTGTCTCACATCTCGGCGGATACTTGAACCGCGCCGTAAGAGAAGGTAGAAAGTAGGGACTGAAAAAGAAAGGAACAAAGAGGTGCCGTAGTGGAGGGCTCCGGAATAATTTCGACCTCCTCGGGATCTCTAATGTGCACTGACATCGCACAGCACACGGGCGCATTTGCGTTTCACCTCCATCGAAACGCTGCCGCCGCTGTCGGGTTCGAACCCGGATACTCCGGATCAGTAGCCGAGCGCTCTAACCACTGAGCCACCGCGGCGGGTGTCCCCGGCTGGTCGTAATTATTCCTCAGCAACATTCCATACAACAGACAGAACGTGATAATGGCCCTGGATGTCAATTGCGCATTCGACTACGTTAGCCACGCAGCCATCCTGGAAGGGCTGGACGGTCTAAACAGCGGCATGAAAATACACAAGTATGTGAAGGCATTCCTCTCAAATCGCAAGGCAACAGAGGGATTAGGAAACCTGCGAAATGACAAGTTCCGCACCCCCAACAAAGGAATCCCGCAGGGATCCGTCATTTCACCGATCTTGTTTAACATCGCAATGATAGGATTGGCCCGAAAAAACTAGAAAATATCGAAGGCAAACAACACACCATATATGCCAACGATATCACGGTCTGGACCAACCGAGGCTCGCTCAGCCAAAAAGAAGAACGCCTACAAGCAGCAGCAATATGCGTAGAAGAATACGTGAAGAGGCCTCACCTGTTCTACGGACAAGTCTGAGCTCCTGAGAGTCAGGCGAAGAAGGCGATCGGAGGAAAATCTCAACGTCATCCTCGAAGGGCAAAATATATCGCATAAAGAACTAATTTGGCTGTTGGAAATGTGGGTGCAAAGCAACCAGCGATGCACACACGCAATCGGCCTCCTCAAACAAGCAACAACGCAAGTCACCCGAATGATCGCCCGAGTATCGCAAAGAAGCAGCGGTATGAGGGAGGGGGAGACGATAAAGCTGGTCAGAAGCCTCGTGATCAGCCGAGTCACGTACTCCCTCTCGTACTACAACACCAACAAGGGCGAAATGGACCAAACCGACGCCATCATGAGGGAAGCCTACAAGACAGCCCTCCACCTACCAGCTACCACATCAACGGAGAAGCTGCTGGCCCTCGGACTTCACAACTCGTTCGAGGAACTCAAAGTAGCGCAACTTAAGTCACAACGAGACATGCTCCAGCAGACGACCACTGGCAGAGCGCTCCTCATAAGACTGTGGCATCAAGCAACGCTAAGAGCGGAGCAGAGAACAGCGAGTCTGCCTGATAATTTCCGCAGCACCATCAAAAGAGGCTCACTCCCCAAAACTATGGATAAATATTTACACGCAGCTAGGCGAAAGGCCCGAGCGAAATATGTAGAAAAATACTTGGCAGTCAAGGCGAACACGGTCTACACGGACGCCGCGATGTACCCGCGGAGACGAAGAACAAGGGAACACGAAGTCGTCGCGACAGTAATGGGCGCTGACTATAAGGAGATCACTTGCGCGTCGGCACGGGACTGCACGGTAACCGAGGGAGAGGAAGTGGCTGTTGCCCTAGCGGCTGCGGAGGGTTATCACGCGAATAAGTCCTTAACAATCCTCACAGATTCGAAAGAGGCATGCTGTAACTACATTAACGCAGAATAAGTCATAAAGCGCTCCAAATCCTCCTCCGCGCAGGCCTACCCAAAGATCACAATAGACACACCATTTTCTGGATACCGGTACACACGGACATAGAAGGCAACCAAAGGGTCGATAGAGTCGCTCACGAGTACACTAACCGAGCACTCTTGAACGAAGACCCGGAGGACTTCTTGAGGGTAATCCCGACGTACTCAAACATTATAAATTATTACAGAGGGACGACACTAAAGTATTTTCCTCCCCGCAAGAAATTAAATTAACAAGAAGCAGTTTACTGGAGGAAGCTGCAAACCGGGACCTTCCCCAATTTACACATCCTTAGCAAAATGTTCCCGAACCAATACAGGGACATCTGCCCATGGCGCGGTGCAACACACACCTTATACCATATTACTTGGGAATGTGACAGAAATAAAGCATTCCATGGCTCCGAAAATCCGAGTGTGGAGCGGTGGGAGGGTATGCGCTCCAGCGGCCCATGCCCGTGCCCAGCGAGCGGCCAAACTCAGCGGTGCCCTGAAATAGGGGCGCCGACCTCTGCAAGACGGAGGGAGACATCATCTTGAAGATGAAGACCTCTGTCTGATCGAAAGACCTTGTTAGAGCTATAAAGTGTCACCTATCCTATTCCGGAGTCCTCCACTAGGGCACCTCTTCTTTTCTTCTCTCAGTCCCTCCTTTACCCCTTCCATTACGGGGTGGTTCGGGTGTCGCCGAGATGTGGGTCAGTTACTGCGCCATTTCCTTTCCCCAACAACCAATTTAACTTAAATTTCCTCTTTCTCTCTTCTTTCTCTTTCTCCTTTATTTCTTCCCTTACGGTGCGGTTTGGGTGTCCACTGAGATATTATGTGAGATAGTTACTGCGCCATTTCCTTCCCCAAAAACCTAACAAAAGAGCCGCCGGCGTTCATTGGGTTCTTTGGCGTTGGCAACGTTGTAGAGGCCGTTCAATTTCACGAAATGGAAGGCGCACAACTAGCTCCCTGGGTCAGTGGACACCTCATTCTCGCTTTCATGTACGTGGCTTTGGTGTCCAACTACTTTGATTGCGTTCCGCACACTAGATCTTCATCGCGCCCACCCTGCCATCTCTTTATCACCACCGCCACGTACCTCAAATCGCGATTGAGGCGTCCAGTTGCCTAGAGACCCAGTTATACGTCCTTTCTTTCCTCAAAATCATCGGCGTCAAAAACGTTGTCAACGCCAACGCCAATAAACGCCGACAGCTTTCGCTTTGTATACCCTGGATTAGCTGAGCTAGCCGCCGCGGTGGCTCAGTGGTTAGCGCGCTCGGCTACTCATCCAGAGTACCCGGATTCGAACCTGACCGCGGCGGCCGCGTTCCGATGCAGGCGAAACGCAAAAGCCCGTGTGCTGCGCGGTGTCAGTGCACGTTAACCCTTTCAGCATATATTTCTTTTCTTTGCATATTTTACACCACAAGGACTCCCGAAACATGCCTGAGCAAAAATAAGTCATTTGTGTTATTATTCGCCGATTTATAATAATGTCGTCAATACCGCACATCAGGGCTCAGTGGTTGCGAAAGGCAGTGAAAAGATAATTTATTCAGAAGCGGAAAACACAATCATTGCAAACACAAACTTCACTGTTCATGTGGAAGCCTCTGAAGCAGTTTCGAGCCTTGGCAAGACACAAGGTTGACGTTGAATTTTTCGCAAATGATACTGGTTTGTCCTGTACATCCCTCGAGCTTACAACACTGTTCCCTGCTGTCGGTACGAAGAGGCCAGTGTCCCACCTTATCAAACATGACGTCTCGTACAGGCCTATTTTCAGCATATCTTGCTTTTTTCGGAGTCACCATAGCGGATAGTGACGGCCTTCCTCACTTTTGCATCTTTGGCAGGCTGTCGGCTTGTGCAATGAAGCAATTCTTCAATGAAGCAATTCTTCGATGAAGCAAACTCTTCGCACTCAAAAGTTGTGTCCGGTTTTATGATCTTCTTCCATGCCCATGCAGCTGTCGATGGTTGGCAATCCTCGTCTGAGCTTTCATTCTCGCTTTCCACCTGACCCGCCGCGGTGGCTCAGTGGTTAGGGCGCTCGACTACTGATCCGGAGTTCCCGGGTTCTAACCCGACCGCGGCGGCTGCGTTTTTATGGAGGAAAAACGCTAAGGCGCCCGTGTGCTGTGCGATGTCAGTGCACGTTAAAGATCCCCAGGTGGTCGAAATTATTCCGGAGCCCTCCACTACGGCACCTCTTTCTTCCTTTCTTCTTTCACTCCCTCCCTTATCCCTTCCCTTACGGCGCGGTTCAGGTGTCCAACGATATATGAGACAGATACTGCGCCATTTCCTTTCCCCAAAAAACCAATTATTATTATTATTATTATTATTATTATTATTTCCACCTGTTCTGGCTCAGGCTGCTCAAACACGTCACCGCTGTCGGAAGATCCGCTGATTTCTCCCTCCACATCAGACAAGCTTCCATTATCAAGTTCACGGAAAACTGCATCCGTGAATTCTTCCAGATGCCTAGAATGCAAGTTCTGGCGGGAATGGATTGAATCTGTCGGTATATACGGTATAGGCGAGCCTGAAAAAAGAAAAAAGACGCACTGAAATCGGACGCAATGGCAAGCTGACGGCACGCCATATACGACCACAAAGCCCTGCTGTCGTCAAAAACCGCACACGGAAAGAACATCTTCTTGCAATTAATTATACTATGCAATGATTCTTATACAACAACATGCGTTCTCTGCAATCTGTTTCGACACTATAAAAAAATCGCAACGTAAACTACGCAGGGGTTGGTTGGTTGGCCTCAAACAATGCTGGCACGTACCCACTGCGGGGCAGTGGCCAAGGCACCGGAGGTTACTTGCTGGAGACAGGAACGTTTTGACAAGAGAAGGAGTAGTAATAGTCTGTAGGCTGATAGATTTGAAGACGCAAGGACAGGGGTCCGGTTAACTTGAAGTTCGAAGATGGGACAATGGCTTAATGTGCATAATAGTGTACAATGTATGTAATGTTTCAATTTCGTACTGACTGAGAGCAGAAAAAATAAATTAGAATACACGGGCTTGACGGCCCGTCTGTTCTCCGTTAGGTAGTTACACGCAGTGACCGAACGCTCCGATAGTTCTACCTTGAACGATTAATAACTGGACGTCCCACTTCAGTTGTAGCCAACACAGTGCTGTGTGCGTGTGTGATTTAATTCCTCTAAAATGAACTAATCACGCGCACAATCGGGACACATTTCTTATTGTGTAAATAGTTTGTACATATTACCTCTCCCCCTATCCTCTTTTCCGGTCCCCTCACCTCTTTCTTTTCATTTCTCCATTCTGCCTGCTATCCTTTATTTCCGCTGCCCCAGCTCAGGTGCTTCAGTATCGATGGCAGATGCCGGGGCTAGCAAAAATCTTTTCCTTCCTTTTTACTATTATTTTAATAAACAGCCACTACCACCACCAACGGGAGTCGCTGCGTTCCTTGAAAAAAAAAAAAAATTTGCACAGCAGAGCGCACACTCGTGTCGCTTCGTCTAAGCAAACAGGCGCGAATGGAAAGAACAACCGCAGAGGACACAGACAAACCCAGTTGGTGGAACGAAATTTGCGCAAGACGCTTCTTCAAATGAGAAGAGCGGCGGCAGAACAGCAGGAAGTGATCTATTGTCTCAGGTTCGGCGCAAGAAGGGCACAATAGGGAAACCGCCTGGCCAGATCTGTGAAGGTGTAAATTTAGAAGGGGAACCCGGCAAGGCAAACGCGTGAAAGAGACCTCTAGTCTGCGCGAGCGCCAGTCTTTGCTACTCCAAGGATGAAGAAAATTCTGATATTCGGGAGATTATGTAAGATGCAGGGGTTATTCAATTATAAAAAAAGCGCACGTACCGTACGGCGTGTTTGCCGTATTAGTTGTCATTTATTCTTCCTCCGACACGGCTCAATAGAGTCACGTGACTAACCATGGCGATGGCACTAGTACTTTCAATACTACGATAGGGGAAAATACAAGCAGTTTCGATTATTATTTCATGCTTAAAATTGCTATTGTAGGTCCTGTGTGCATTTTGCATGTATCGAAATGCGGCAGTCATCCTTTGAATACGCCAGGACTGAAAGGGTTAAAGATCCCGAGGTGGTCGAAATTATTCCGGAGCCTTCCACTACGGCACCTCTTTATTGAGTTCTCCTCTCTGTCCCTCCTTTATCCCTTACGCCGCGGTTCAGGTATCCGCCGAGATGTAAGGAAGATACTGCGCCATTTCCTTTCCCCAACAACCAATTTTAATTTCTTTAGCCGCCTCGTTGCCAAACCACTACCCAAGAACATGCTCACTGACAGACACGACGAGCGTCGTAAACACGAAGCTCGAGCACCGGATGATTTCTATCGTGCCGGCGAACACGCAACATACGTGGACGCGGAAAGCCAAGATTCAACAACCTACGTGGTCTGTGCAACGACGCCGCAATCTACCCTTATATCCGCTGCCACGGTGCGAGCCCCTCCCCCACCGCAGCGGAAGAGACAGCGACAGCGCTGGCCATCGCTGACCGCCGGACACGCACAGACCTCAGTGACTCAAAACGAGAAATCCTAAATTACTCGGCCAGCTGCATCTGTTTTCCTGCCGAACACATCCAGCGTGGCTGCAATCCCTACCCGCCCACGAGGGCAACTCTGGAAACGAAGGGGCCGACCGACTTGCTCGAGAATTAATGATCCTGGCGGCCAGCCCCACGGATCCAGACGCCCTCGGTGAAGCCCCCAGATATTTGCCGACATGACCAATTTTCATAGAGAATTCCTGATCAGTACCAGAGTGCCCTAACCACTGAGCCAGAGCGGCTGGTTCCAAATTGCACTGATTTCGTGGGCCCAGGACGTCGGCCCCCGCCTGGGGCCACACAGGACCCACCTGCCATAATTCCCGACACCTGCGGTTACAAAGTTGTCACTCTCTCTGTGTCGTTTTTACGCGAAATCGTATGCAGCTCGTTCCGTCGAGAAGCCGTCGGCGTCGTAATAGTAGTAGCAGTAGGCACCGCGCGTCGGAAGTATTCGTTTCAGGTGTCCACCGAGGTATGAGAGAGAGAGAGGCGTCATTTCCTTCCCTTAAATTGCCCAACGGACAAGGCGTCCTGTGGACACCTGGGCAACGCTGCAACACGCTGTCGCGTCCTACTCTTAAGAAGAAGTTTCAGCGTCCTCCAGTTCTTTTTATTCCCGTCACTGCGTAATTCTTACCACAGACCATAATCAGCGTGTTGCTCTGCGTCCAATGTTATTTCTCAAAAATGTCTATTTATAGATCGTTTCATACATCAGGTGCGACGCTGCGAAATATACGGAAGTAGTCCGCACGAGAAAATAAAGGGAGGTGTATTATTCCGCGCTTGTTCTGCTGTCTAGTAGTCAAAGGCACGCGAAAGTGACAGTGTGTCGTCAGCAATATTAATGCATTTAATCAAGCTGATGACAAATGTGTCATGCAGTAAGCCTGCAAGCAAAGCATTTACTATGTTTCGCTCACCACAAGGAGCGCACTACTTTTGGTCGCGGATGCCGGCAGCGCCAAGGATAAAAAGTGAGATATTCCCCGTGCGTTTTGCGGTAGTGACACAGAAGTGTTTTTAGCGGTGAGTTCGAAGCGGACGTAGCATGGCTCAGGCAACCACGGTCTACACGCTGGTCGGCTTCGGTGAACTCGACTGGAGGCCCCTGCACTTTGTGAGGCCGATTCCGAGGAATTGGTTATGTAGTGCTTGCGGACTGGTGCGCAGGAAGACCGCCTGGCTGCCCTGCATGCACGTGCTGTGCGAATCGTGCTATGACCAGTGCGGTGACAAAGCTTTTCGCGTATGTCCTTTGGACGGCGCAGATTGTTTGGAAGACATCACGTGGATGGAGTTTCCCGCAGAAGACGTTTTGAAAAGAGAGGTAAGCGAACTAAGGCGCAACTCGGATTGATTTTATGCGCTATGTTTGTCTTGAAACCTGACGTGGTCTCTACGGTGCAACGTTTTCATTACATTGCTGCTTCATGCTGGTTTTTTTATGCTAGGGAAGCCTTGCATGGCTTAAAAATTTTCCAAATGATTCCCCGAAGTTTGTCCTTAATCATCGCTAAGTAGGACTTCTTTTAGATAACGAACTAATGGGCGCATTGGGGGTTGTTGTTTTTTTTTTGCAGGCTAATGTTAGTTCCACCCGGGCGCGTCTATCGAAGTTCGCATTGTACACTCGCATGGTCCTCGTGAGGGAAGGGGCCCGAGGCCTGCACACATGGCTGTGAGAGCCACCCACAGATACGGTTCGGTGACTGGAGCTAGCGTTTTATCAGCAATGCAGTGATAAAACCGTCTAAATCCGGCAGTGAACACGATCACTAACGCTGAGCTAGCACGGAAGCGACGCGAACAAAGCAGTCCTGGTGTCGCCTCTAACCTCGCCAAATTTTGCTGGTGGCCCCTGCGGGAGGATTTTTTGTGGAGGGGCCTCAAGCTCAACATATAAAATGGTGCCACTTTCGGAAGCACGGACGCATCAAGACAAGGCGCCCGAGGTGACCCGGGCAGGCAAATCCATTAAGTAAACTTATGCCGAAAATGGAAGCGAAAGGTTTTGTTATGCTTGCTTGTGCTGTGGTTTAAGCCAGGTTAGGCTCATCAAGACGAACAGGTTTGCATTGTTTAACATCATTTGTTTTTTATTCCTGATTGTTCAGTCTTACAGACGCGGCATCGCATGCGCAGTGCATAACAGTGGGCTCTGCATAGAACCCAAGTGCACTTTGGTGCGTTCAACGGAACGCTGGTTGTGTTCGATGCAACGCCCGTTCGGGTGTCCAACGATATATGAAACAGATACTGCGCCATTTCCTTTCCCCAAAAATCAATTATCATTATGTAACGCCCGCCGTGGAGAGCTTACTATCTGCACGTGGTAGCGATTGTGGCTCGGCTTGAGCCAGTGAGCAGGCCTGTGCACTTTCCTATTCTTTCTTGCTGGCAACAACAACAGACAACAGAGAGCTGCGGCAGATGTGCGCTCCTTCGTCGCTTTGCTGAGAGGAGGCATCCCAGATGTGCTGCCTACTCCCTCCACGATGTTGCACACCTTGACCGAGCTGAGCGGTAAAGCGTCTGCCGGCATCGCACGCGAAGGCCGTGAAATTAGGATAGGGATTTGCTCAGCTAATTCAGGGTACACTAAGCAAAACCTGTCAGCGTTCATTATGTTCATTGGCGTTGGCAACGTTCTAGACTCCGACGATTTTGAGGAAACGAAGGGCGCATAACTGTTTCCATGGGTCAGTGGACGCCTCAATTGCGCTTTGTGATTCGTGGCCGTGGTGAGAGAGACTGGTTTATGGGGGTTTGACGTCCCAAAGCGGCTCAGGCTATGAGAGACGCCGTAGTCAAGGGCTCCGGAAATTTCGACCACCTGGGGTTCTTTAACGTGCACTGACATTGCACGATACACGGGCCTCTAGAATTTCGATTTCATCGAAATTCGACCGCTGCGGCCGGAATCGAACACGCGTCTTTCGGGCCAGCAGCCGAGCGCCGAAACTTCTCAGCCACCGCGGCGGTGGTGGTGAGAGAGAGAGAGATGCGGGCTGCATGCATTACAGCTGACAACGTTGTGGCAGACGTGCAATACTGCAAATATAGGCCGCAGCGTTCATTGGGTGTCCAACCTCTCGGCTGAGACTCGGCTAGATCACGTTGTCAGGCAGTAGCCGGTCCGCGGCTGTGGAGCCCAGGCGCAGCGACGTCGGTCTCGGTGGCGCAACGAAGTCACGTGATGCGCTGCTATGGCAGCGGCGCCATGTAACTTGGAGTCACGTGGCTGTGACGACATGCTCCGGCTGTTTCAAGACTGGTTTCTCGGGGCAGAGTGCTAGCTCCCGCTAGGCCAGTAAAGCTTTCGCTTTAAAAAGCAGACCACTGAGCCGACAACGAAGGGCGAGCAACATGCAAGCACATTTCTGAACGCACTTTCTAGTGGCAAAAACCCAGATATGTCCAGAGACAACACGTAACTACCTCTGTATATTTACAGAGTTTAAAATATCTCTCAAGGCTCTTGCCGGAACGCAGAATTTCTAATTTAACTAGTTTACTATTCAATTGTATGCTGATGCCAACGCCATTGACTTGTTGCTCTGTGGGGAAATTCATTCTATGGCTTTTTTTTTGGCAAGTTAAAGTTTGTGCGGTAGCATTAGGCGCATTTATGGTTGGCAAGAAAGAAGTAATTTTGTCCCCACTCGATTCAAAATTGCTACGACTTTACTACGAAGTACTGGGTTTCGCCGTCTTCAAGTGAATGGCGCTGCGGCATTGCTTCTATAGTATCGCCGAAAAATTAATGTCGACGGACGCAGTTCACTGGCAACATTGGCCGTCAGCGGTGACACCAGTACTTTTGTTTTGCTTTTATACCCTATAAATGATATGTTTTGGTGAGTGGTCTGTCATTATACCGCGCTAATGTATCGATGCTGCTTAACTTCAGTTAGTCTTCAGTGTATAAAAACAAAGATTATTATTAGCTCTTTTATTTCGTCGCGCTACTTTTGTTAGCCCTTGTTAGAATGGGTCCTTAATAGGATCAGTCAAAAGACTGGCGTAAGTATAGGACACTGTACAGGCTATCACGTCCCTATTGAATGTACGAAGCGCCTGAAACGCAAAACGTGTTTGGCAATCTTTGGCCTTAGGTGCCCTTGCACCATAAAAACCTAGCATCATCATCATGAAGCGCAAAGCGTCGAATCATGATGTTGTCGATATTAACTTCGTCGGGCTCTGCAAAAAAAAAAACGTTCCCTCTAATAAAAATAGAATGATTTTTGTTGGTGCTTTCTCACCATGTCACAAAACAAGACGGCCTGAGACAGCGTACAAAGGACAAAAAACCTTTATACGAATCGAGCATTTATTTTCCATCCCGCTGACAAATATGCAACGCTGGATACGTATTTAAGGAAATCATATAATAATATTGATGGTAATATTACATTTGTAATTATCTTATGCATGGAAAAGGTTACGACTGATAAAAAGTCATTACATGAATTCAGCTGACATCAGAATATTGTCTCCGCATCTTAGTCTGAGACTGCATAAAGCGTGTGTTCCATGTTGTTTATTAATCGCAGGTCAAATGCTGGAATGAAGCACATGGCTGCCAGGCTGTGATGGCTGTGTCGGCAATCTCCAAGCATTTCCAGCGAGATTGTGAACACCACACCGCTCCGTGTCCGCAGTGCTCGGCTCCTGTTCTTTGCAGCAGCATGTGCGCTCACCTGCGATCAGCCTGTACAGCACCTGTGGTGACTCCTGCAATCGATACTGACCCTGAGCCCAGCATCGTGAAAGATGGAGCATTTCTAGAACCCTTCGTACAAGCCTTGGAGGGCCTGAAGAAGCAGGCAGGGGAGATGAGCGCGTCCCTGGAACAGCTGGTTACCGATGTTGGATCACAGGGCAATAGACTGAATGAAATATCCCACGGGGTAAACGCTTTCGGTGATCAGCTGAAACTAGCAATGACAAACATCCAGCAGAGCGTAACGCCAAATCTGCGCGAAACCGTCACTGAGAATGCAACGAATGTGTCTTCGACCCGCCTCGACGCATTAGAATGCACGTTTAAAGATGAGTTGTGTAATGCGACTCGACAAAGCAATGAGAACAGTTCACGCATTGCAGCCACCATTGATGAGGTCAAGGAAAATAGCCAGAAAGCCTTGGACTGCATCGGCACGATCCTTCGACGAGATGAACGACGTGTCGCACATACGGTCTTCTACGTAAATGGCATAAAATCTCTGCAAGAGAAAGCCCTGCGGGAAGGCTACGCCGTGTACGAGAGCGAGCAGGTACACCTGCGTGGCTACTGCATGGCACCTGGAGTTACACTGGAGAGCGTCGGTGATTCTGTGCGCCTGCGTGGAAAGCTCTGTCTCAAAAGATGCGACACGGACGACGACGTTCAGTGGCCGTTCGAGCATGGAATTAAACTGAGCCTGACACATCCCACTGCAGAATCTGAAATCTATATCAAAGTCGA
This sequence comes from Amblyomma americanum, assembly GCF_052857255.1. Classification (NCBI taxonomy): domain Eukaryota; kingdom Metazoa; phylum Arthropoda; class Arachnida; order Ixodida; family Ixodidae; genus Amblyomma; species Amblyomma americanum. The sequence goes on from NC_135499.1 coordinate 127,727,005, forward strand.
TCCATGGCGTGATTTCGGCTGGTACCGAAAGCCTTCTGAAAGTAATAACATGTCAGTTTCTTTTTCTCTTCGCTCACTTAGTCTCGACGAGCTCACGCGCGCCGGCTTCGTGTTCGAGGACCAGCTTAGGATTAAGTGCGAGGTGCTTGAGTGAGTTGTACTTGCACGGAACATTTGACGTGGCGGCTTCTCTGACCTGAAGTATCTCTGATACAAGCCGCGTTTCTTTTTAGCTTCCGACGCATGTCGGTTATTTCTTCCAGGTACGGCGTTCGCTACGTCCCTCCTGATTTAGCAGAGTCAATTAAGAAGGCAACTTCATTGCAGAATAAGGGCTTGATGCGAGGCTCTGTGTGCGTGGTTTCGTGGTTCTTGGACATTCACTTACTCCCCTTTTCGCCAAAACTAACAGTTTTAAATACAGTTTTTTCCCTAGAACAGTGCAAGATTGGAATTCGTTACCGGAATCTGTTTTTTCCTCGCAAAATTTTTCTGATGCGTTAAATCATCTATTTACCTGCTAATATTGATTATATGTATGTTTTGTATATGTGTGCTGCTGATATTGTATAAGTTTATTCGTTTGGTTTATTCTTTTGGTATCCGTGCGCTGCTAACATTGTATAAGTTTATTCTTTTGGTTTTTTTCTTTGGTTTCCGTGTGCTGCTAATATTGAATAACTTTATTCTTTTGGTTATGTAACATTATATGTTCACTCCTGCTTGGGCCAAGCAGTGGCCTGCAGTATTATGAAATAAATAAATAAATAAAATATCGAGCAGTATTTAGGTCCAGCGTCTTTATTGCTTTGTGTGTTCAACCAATGTTGTCTTGTGTAGATGCCTCCTCAGCCATTCAAACCGGTTCAAAAGCAGGAAGAGCTATGCTGAGGCTGAATATGACAATCAGCTTTGTTTCTGTTCGATTTTTTGTAAACTTGTAAAGGGTGGGACAGAAAGTATCTGATGAAATAAATGGTTTCTATGTTTCTTGAAATGTCCACCAACCTGGTCCAAGAAGTGTATAAAAAAAGCTGCTAATAAAAAGCAAACCCTCCTCGCTATCTTTCTTTGTGTCATTGACATGCCGCGGAACGTCAAAGCGCGTATCGGAAAATGAGCCCTTCCAACAGGATACGGAAGATGCACGGCATTTGCAACGAATCGTTCCGCTGGTAACCGTGCACCTGCATGGTTCGTTGCCAAGACGGAAACCAAATTATAAGTCGCAAAGCATCTGGTCGATTTACTGCTAAGCAAATGTGGGTGCATTAACTTGATCCAGTGACGTAATAACCGCGGCACTTTTGTGTCTTTTTGCGAAAGAGAAATTTGAAGAGCGTTCTCTCCAACTTTACATATTTCAACACACATTAAGCTGTGCTTCGGTGAAAAAAACCTTCACAACAGGAGCCTACCGCGTTGCCCTTATAAACCCTGGTTGATTGCAACCTGCTTGAGGGTATTTAGGGGCTCACAATTGCAATTTTTTGAACATTTGTTTCTTTCACATTCAGAATGAGTGTTTTATTGTTATTCCTGGGTTTAACAAACTGCGCTTCATAGACAAAAGACCCCAAGACTCAGCAAAAAAAAAAAAAGTTCCCCTGTTGGACGGGCATGCGGTAGAACTGGTCAAGGAAAGAAACGTTCAGTAACATGCTCACTCTGGGTGTGCTCCTCAACGTCTTGCGGTAAGGGAACGAAATGTGTGAAAGGGAGGTGGAGAAAGGAGCGCTGGCACCTGCACCGTTGAATGAAATGCGAAGGCAACGTAGACCACAAAAGGTTTAAAAAAATCAGGATTCGCGACCTGGAAGGGCAAATCAAGGGCACCAATAATCAGCCTCAATCAGCCAAGATCACGTAAGTTTGCGTTTTAATGTGGGCTTCTTCGCGTTTAGTTTGGCACTTTCTTTTTCATTCTTCCTTCACTCGCAACAGCAACAGGAGAGTCCGAGAACGATCAGAATCTGAGTGAACAACAGTGCTGATGGCCAGCAGACCTGCTCCGAGTGCAGTTGTCACGTGTTCTCTTGAGGCTAAACGACCTCCAGATGATGTCACCGCATACACAAACGAAGACCATTGCTACGTGAGGAGCACGAATCCGCCTTCAATTTCACGCAACCCATCACGCCGAAACGACATGGGTACAGGTCCTTGCACCTTTTATGGCGCGAGACAGCAACAACGTCGAAAGCGAAGCTACTGTGCATGGTCGGGGATCGATTAACGGCAGCGATTTGAAAAGTTGGGATGCCTTGCTGGCCACGTGGTATGCTACGCCTGCACAGTCGGCTTCATATTCTGCGCAGCTACGTGCAGGCGGAGCCAGACAGCAGGCAGAACAGCTGAAGCACTATTTTGCGCACATGCTCTTAGCTGCTTTCGCCGCTGTATGGGCCCATGAACGATAGTCGAAGTGGTCTAGGATACGAGATCAGACGCGTGTAATTTGTGGCAACGAGTCGTTGATGCGTAGTTGGCCGGATGCGGCCTCGGATGACTACGTCCGTGCGTACGATAACATCGAATATCCGTGCTCCGACGAAGCCGTTGTACGCAGAGTACGAGCACTCCTCTACCGCTAGGTATCTGATAAATGTGGCCGGGCTGCCACCCGCCGCCGTGCACATTTCAACTATCATTAATTTCGTTCCATCCCCAGATCAGATTGTTGGCAGCAAGAATCTCGGCGAGGAGGACATGACTGTCCTGGAGAGCCTGAATAGCACAGCAGTGAGGTCTTCGCCAGAGCCCCGCAATCCCACATCCTCTACAGATGCAGGATGGGGGGGGGGGGGGGGGGTGTTAGGACGTTATCCTGTGCCAATGGCTGGACCACGCCGGCGTGGCCGTCCCGGCGCATGAGGGCTAGAGCATTCGAAACCGTTGACTGAAATAAAGTTGTTCCTTTCGTCCTACTCATGAGGCATGAGACGCTCATGACTCAATTTTTAAGGAATAAGCGCCGCTTTTGGGGGACTTATACAGTATATTTGGCTGTAATACGGGGAGTGCAATTACTATGAACATTGGATACAACGAATGCAATCCACGTGACCATCAGGTTTGTTGTAAGTGGTCTCGACTGTAAACCAACTAGCCTCAATTGCCGCCTTGGTCCGAAGAGGCTGTTGCGAAGGGATTTACAATGACCGCTCCACACTGCATTACTTCTCCGCAGGGAAAATTTATAGTTTTGAGTGTCGGCATCTAGAGGGGCGCGCTATTGGAAAAAGGCGCATTAAAGAGGTGCCACAGTGGAGTGCTTCGCAATTAATTCGAACACTAGGGGATCTTATCGCGCACTGTCATCGCACAGCATCTGGGCGAGAGGAATGAGGAAAGGTTAACCGTGACCGCTATTTCGTCGTCCTGTGTCCGCGCTGAGCCCAACACGCACTGGCTGAAAGCAAACAAAGTTTGGTTATCAGATAATGAAAAGCACGGTAATTGTTTCACATTCGGTGCACACCTCAGTCCCTCCGTTAGGGAAGGAAGGAAGGCTGGAGTGAACGAAGGAAAGAAAGAAACAAAAAGAAAGAAAGGAAGAAAAAAGGAAGGAAGAAAGAAAGAGAGAAAGAAAGAAGGAAAGAGAGGCGGTGCCGTAATGGAGGGCTCCCGAATAATTTCGACCACCTGGGGATCTTTGGGATGCACTGACATCGCACAACACCCGGGCGCCTTTTACGTTTCGCCTCCATCGAATCGCGGTGTGAAACCAGCATTCACGTCGCCATAAGCGTCATTTTTTGCAGCGATAGCTACGTTACGGTAGCATTTCGAGCCTTCCGCGTGGCGGCGCGCAACCCTGTGGCTGCGCTGGCACGCTGTCACGTGGTTGGTCACGTGGTGCGGAACAGCTGCCGGCGGCGCGGCGCCGTGGCTGATCACATGGTTGGTGACGTGACCAAGTACGACTGGGCCATCTGTAGCTATCGCGTCACTCCAGGTTTAACCAGAGCTAAACCACCGCCAATTTTTTTCCTCTTGATTACGACTAGAATGTCATTAACCCGCGGCTGTTCCCTCACTAACTCTCCTCGCTTCCGGTCCCTTAATGTTACACCTATCATTTTTCTTTCCATGGCTCATTGCGTTGTCATTAACTTAAGCTGAACCCTTTTCGTTAGCCTCCACGTTTCTGTCCCGTAGGGGAGTACCGGTAACATACAGCTGTTGTACACTTTTCTCTTGAGGAATATTGGTAAATTGCCATTCATGATCTCAGAAAACCTGCCATACGCGCTTTACCTCATTCTTATTCTTCTAGTTATTTCCCTCTGATGATCCGGATCAGCTGCCATTACTTGCCCTGAGTAGAAGTATTCCTTCACCACTTCCAGCACCTCGCTGCCAATTGTGAACTCCTGTTCCCTTGTTGAACATCACTTTGGTTTTCTGCATATTATTTTTGTAGCGATAGCTACATTACGGTAGCATTTCGAGCCTTCAGCGTGGCGGCGCCCCCACGCTGTCACGTGGTGCGGAGCAGCTGCCGGCGGCGCGGCGCCGTGGCTGATCACGTGGTTGGTCACGTGATCAAGTTCCACTCGGCGAGCCGTAGCTATCGTGTCACTCCAGGTTTAACCAGAGCTAAACCACCGCCAACTTCTTTATAAAGCTGTAAAGAATCGATCCAGATATCTCACCTGACTGTCAACTGTTTTCGAGGAGTGTGTGCTAGGCACTGTGTCGTCCATTGATCAGAGCTCAGACGTTATTTTTGCCAAGCAAAAAGAAAAGGAACAAACTAGACTAAAGAATGTGGAATCGCCAGCTATCACTCTAAACACGAATACGCCTATATGGGAGTAAAGAGATTACGCTGTCCTTTAGCGCACTCCGTTGTATAAACGGGAGTGCGCAGGGGACAGCTTACTCCCCTTTTTAATCCTTTCTGTTGAGAGTACAACAACAACACAGATGATTTGTGGCGGCGACAAAATAGAAATAGAAGTTCTTTTAGCTCAGCATGGATCATCCATCACAAAAAATGCGAGCATTTCAAATAATATAGTTTAAAAGGAATACAGTCGAGCTTTGCGGCCGAATGGGAGCGCACCTATAGAACCATGAAAAATAGCAGGACGATAATGAATGACCACGCCTTTTCTTTGGTTCTGCGGCATTGTGTAATATGGGGCCTTCATAACAGAGAATGTGAGCGTGCTACGTTAAGGCTCCAGATCACAGAAATTGTTTACAGCACCAATGGGTGCCTCCGAGTAAGAATTAAAATGTCGGAGAAGCACCTGGCTGCTTCTCGAGACGAATGGCGAAGCCAGTCGTGTAACGTGTGTCTATAATACAAATGATCGATGTGCACAAAACCGAAGACAATCCACGTACACGAGCGAAACACAAGGACAGGCGCATTGATCGAAGTAAGGACGTTGCGCCTGTCCTTGTGTTTCTCTCGTGTACGTGGATTGTCTACTATTTTGAGCGCATGGATCATCAGTAGTATTATCATGCTCTAATTAGGCCCAACACAACTGTTATTGAAGTAGTGTGTCCCAAAGAGCGAAATATCGAGAAATGCACGTTTTTTTTTTTTTCAGCGGCAGCAAAAATGCGCTTCAGCTAGGTTGTTTGGCCTTGGTATAGCTTGGCTGTTTGGATTTGAGTACTGCGCATTTTTGCGGTTGTGACAAAGCGTCACTCGGACACGCAGCGGCCTGAGACCCTTTACTCCGCGCAACCACGTATTGCAAACACATTACGAAATTAGGTGTCCGTATGATGCGACAAAAGAAATGAGTATTAGCCCTGATTTCACGCACCCAAATTTTCAGTCTACGTCGAAATACGAGAGTAACTTCTCTCTTTGTGCTTGTGTGATTTTTATTTTATTTTTTCATTTTTTATTTTGGAACTTAGGAGCAAGAACTGATAGTGTGAACTTAGTCCTCTCCCTTTTTTAGCAGTGTTTTTACCTCAGGGCATAAAAAGTAAATCCTTATGGGAATGAAACAAGGGGCATGTTTATGTAAATGAAACAAGGAGGAGGTTTATGTAAATTAAAGGAGGCTGGTTGATCTAATGCAGTCTAGGAGAGACCCACGATACGGTTCTTGCGTCCAAACACCATAGGACGCAGAACTGTCCAGCGAAAGGCCCGCTGCGGCCGGGTGCCGGGCTCTTGTAGGTTTTAACTGTTTCGGCTCTGTATCTTTTATTATGGTCGAATTTATTTTGCTCTTCGTTATTACAAAGTCTAAGGAACCATATCCAGGAAGTAAATGTTTAAAGCTCGCGGTGGAAGTATTAATGCGTTTAGAGGTATGGAGCCAAAATAGGACATCACGGTTCAGTTGGTGTAAAAGTGGAAAAGGACCGTTTACTGCAATTCGCAATTAAGTAAACAAAATAGTGTCTTATTTTGCACAGTGGAAGACTATAACGTAGTTTATTTTTACTTGTAAGATATAAGATGGATTGTGCACTTTCCAACGATGCCGCGCTCTCCTGTCCAACTTGCGTAATGCATCTTTTCTCCTCGTTCTTGACAAAGACATGTGACTGTTCCAGCTGGTACACACACGCCAACAACACACATGTTCAAAACTTGCATAGCCACAGACAAGATAAAGGCTTTCCTCATATATGTAACGCCCTCTTCTGTAGAGCTCCATAAAGCGCTTCAGTAACACTTGGAGCAGAGCCTGGCACATCGTAGTGCTCAGCAAATAGGATGCCCAATGCATCTGGCTCGCGCCTGTTTTCAAAACAGGCGTTCACAATCACAATCGACGAGTTCATTAAATGGAAGATAACCTGTAGTGTCTGCATCTGTACCAAATGCAGTTGTGTACGGGTAGGAAAAAATCCCATCCCATGCATAGCCCTATGCGGTGGTAGAAACTTTAATTGCCAGGGATATAAATGGTGGGGCCAAGACCCCGACATGGCATTTTGGTGCTCCCTCACTGATAGGAGCCTCAAGTCGCCATCGCCAGAGAAGACGACGGAGACTTCATAACCTCGAAACCCTTGAAAGATCCAATAAAATTTTCACTCACTCACTCACTCACTCTATAATAGACCGTTCGCTTTCATAACCAGATGACCAAAGCTTTGAATTTTATTTTAATTTTTACTTTTCCAAAAAGAATGGAAGCAAACACAGCGCTTCGTGGATCAAAAGAGATAGCAGCAATCTTACGTGGTTTATTGTCTTCTATTTCCTACTGCACCAGATTTCGCCTGCGCGGCCATCGCATTCTATGAAGAGCTGGCGCAGTTTTGTCGCGCGATATATTCTCATATCCAAGACTTCCAGATGATGCCTTTATGGCTTGAAACATTCGCTTTTCTAAATGATCTCGACTCTGTAGAGTCATTTCGTTGCGTCTTTTTATCTTCGAAGCCCGTAGGGGTGGATTAGAGGAAGGATGTGTGAAAAAACAATGATGGCCAAGCCAACGCACGAAGACTGCTAACAATTTCAGCTAAGGTAGGTGAGCTTGCAACGACAGCAGTGTCGAGTGATAGACCGTTCTATAGTCTACACCACCGCAAATAAAAATAAAATGAACCGTGAAATGTGACAAACATGGTTTCAGGACTTCATTTGTTTGGTTTCCTGCAACTTGCCGTTTTGCTCAAATGGCTCCTAAGAGAAATCAGCGTTGGATTTTCTCGATAGACAGCTGCTTTAAACGCAACAAAACGCTACAAAAAAATAGCGGTGGCTTAGCTATGATATGCCTAGTATACGTAGCGAAATGACCATTAACTAATCGAGCCGAACTGGTGTCAGCCTGTGAATCTGTCAGTCGTGCCGAACACCCGGGGAACGACTTCAGGGTCCGTATAGTTCATTGCCAACGTTGCTGCCGCAACGAGCAAGGCTCCTCTTCTTCCATGGCTTGCAACTGACGGCCAAGTGCAACCACTCTCAACCCCACGCGCATGTGAAACGCGAAGCGGAGGAAAGGGCGAGGCGGCGGCGCAGATGCGGCGTCACGCGAAGCGCACCTGTGGCGAAACTCGCGCTTGCGCAGTAGTAACAGATGGCAAAGACTGGCGAAATCACTCCGGCTACCGTAGTGTAGCTATCGCTACAAAAGAAATGGAGATATAACCGTCCCCGGTCGCTTCATGAAACAAACTGTGCAGGCGTCTACGACCCGCCGCGTTGGCTCAGTGGTTACAGCGCTCGGTTACTGATCCGGAGTTCCCCGGTTCGAACCCGACCACGGCGACTGCGTTTTTATGCAGGCAAAACGCTAAGGCACCCATGTGCTGTACGATATCAGTGCACGTCAAAGATCCCCAGGTGGTCGAAATTATTCCGGAGCCCTCCACTGCGGCACATCTTCCTTTCTTCTTTTAATCCTCCTTTATCCCTTCCCTTACGGCGCCGTTCACGTGTCCAACAATATATGAGACAGATACTGCGCCATTTCCTTTCCCCAAAAAAACCAATTATTGTTATTAGGCGTCAACGCCGATATTACTTTTTTACTCGGATCCCTGTGGCGACCCGCCGCGGTGGCTCAGTGGTTAGGGCGCTCGGCTACTGATCCGGAGTTCCCGGGCTCGAACCTGACCGCGGCGGCTGCCTTTTTATGGAGGAAAAACGCTAAGGCGCCCATGTGCTGTACGATGTCAGTCTACGTTAAAGATCCCCAAGGTGGTCGAAATTATTCCGGAGCCCTCCACTGCGGCACATCTTTCCCTCTTTCTTCTTTCACTCCCACCTTCCTTCCTTCATTTCATGCGCGGTTCGGGTGGCCACCGAGATGCGAGACAGTTGCCGTGCCATTTCCTTCCCTCCAAAACGAGAACAGATCACCTGAAATGAATACAATCTGTATAAGAAGAGGAAACCATCGTTAATGCGCATATAGTACATCGCCATATGTAGCTTAGTGTTTTCAGTTTCAGTTTATTTGTTTCATTCTGATTTACAGAAACCGGAGCAAAGGCAAAAGGCAAGAAGCCTTGATACATTATCTTGAAGGCAAGAAGCCTTTGATACATTATCTTGATGGATAAGGTACTGCATAGTATACAGCAAGGGCAACTACAGGGGTGACTTGCTACCCGGATCAGGGCCCTTAAAGGCCATGTTTTTCAACTATCGCAGATTTTCACTGTCACACATTACAGCACATGTGAGAATTTGACCTCCACAAGTGTGGCCTCCAGTAACTGGCAAATAATGAAGCTACAACCTTTGATGTCCCCTCACGTGTCCTCGTCCTCACGTGACTCCGCCGGGGATGGAGTCGCAGTACCCCAGTCGGATAGCCTGCGTCCAGAAGCTATACACACGTGGTGCGGTTAAGACATATTACGGGAGACAATGTACAGAGTGCTCGAACTTTACATATTTATTTCGCACTCACCGTGTTTATTGTTGCTCGCCTTTCTTTCAGTTAAAGCATCCAGCCAAGGCTTCTTTGAGAGGGGAGTAATGCCGCGAAACTTTCGACTGATTGTTTGAACATGCTTAAAGCCGCCGGAACGCGTCTTTCCAGTCAGTTCACTTCTCAAATCAGAGCGGTCCACACGACTGTTTCTACATTGCTCGCGCCCTATCTCCAAAGTTCTTTGTGAGCTTTAAATTAAGCGCGGCCGAGCACGACGACTGCTCTCTTTTTCGATGACCGCCGAGCTCGTTTCTTGCTTTCGCCGTAGCCAAGTTGTTCGGTTCTTTGTGGGTGCAAGCCAGTGCAATAATAACTCCGTTTCAGAGCCAGTTCAGTATTAGGGCGCTCGACTACTGATCCGGAGTTCCCGGGTTCGAACCCAACCGCGGCGGCTGCGTTTTTATGTAGGAAAAATGCTAAGGCACCCGTGTGCTGTGCGATGTCAGTGCACGTTAAAGATCCCCAGGTGGTCGAAATTATTCCGGAGCCCTCCACTACGGCACCTCTCTCTTCCTTTCTTCTTTCACTCCCTCCTTTACCCTTCCCTTACGGCGCGGTTCAGGTGTCCAACAATATATGAGACAGATACTGCGCCATTTATTCCCCCCCCCCCCAAAAAAAAAACCAATTATAACCAATTATATGCTCGTCCACTTTGCAGTGTTGTCGCCACCACGTTTCAATATGCAAAAAAATAAAAATCAATACTCTTTCGCGACCGCGTTTCAAAGCGTCGTGGCTATATTTCGTTTTAGAGTGTAAGCTCTACTACGCCATGTCTCTCAAGGTCGTTCGTCGGCGGACGGACGGCCTTGAGCCGGCTCGGAGTGAGGGTGTTCGTGACATAGCGCTGTCATGTGACCAATGCCGTCGCTCCAGCAGCTGCTCCGCGGCACTGGCTCCTGTCTCGGCGCCGCCATGGACGCTGCGCGGGTTGCTGGGCCGTCTGCGCTTCGGCGTAAGCGTCAGGCCGAATCCGGCAGAAGTAGCTAGTCGGCAAGCCAGTCTCGCTAACTACAGAGCACGCAGCCATGCCAGCCAGGCTGCCGAGACCACCGGCACAACATAGCTTACGCTCAATACGCCAGATTCAAGAATAGTTCAACCCCAACATTTTTTGTGGCGAAAGCTACACTAGGCTAGTCAGCGGCGCATTTCGGGTAAGCTTCGGTAGTCATGACTGCGCATGTGCCACTAATTGCACCGAGCCACAGTTCCACTGCTGCGCCGCCCCGCGCGTTTCCTAAGTAAATTGGTTTTTTTTGGGGAAGGAAATGGCGCAGTATCTGTCTCACATTTCGGCCGACACCTCAACCGCGACGTAAAACAAGAGATAAAGGAGGGACTGAGAGAATAAAGGAAGAAAGAGATGCCGTAGTTGAGGGCTCCGGAATAATTTCGACCACCTGGGGATCTTTAACGTCCTCAAAATTAAATTTTTAACGTGCACTGACATCGCATAGCACACGGGCGCCTTAGCGTTTTTCCTCCATGAAAACGCTGCCGCCGCGGTCGGGTTCGCGGGTGAAGTTAATAATAATAATAAACCAATTATTATAATTATTAACTTCACCCGCGAACCCGACCGCGGCGGCTGCGTTTTTATGCAGGAAAAACGCTAAGGCGCCCGTGTGCTGTGCGATGTCAGTGCACGTTAAAGATCCCCAGGTGGTCGAATTTATTCCGGAGCCCTCCACTACGGCACCTCTCTCTTTCTTTCTTTCTTCTTTCACTCCCTCCTTTATTCCTTCCCTTACGATGCGGTTCAGGCGTCCAACGTTATATGAGACAGATACTGCACAATTTCCTTTCCTCCAAAACCTATTATTATTATTATTATTATTATTATTATTATTATTATTATTATTATTATTATTATTATTATTATTATTATTATTATTATTATTATTATTATTATTATTATTATTATTATTACTATTATTATTATTCACCCGCCGCGGCGGCTCAGCGGTTAGCGCGCTCGGCTACTGATGTCGGCTGCCCGAGTTTGAACTCGACCGCGGCGGCCACGTTTTGATGGAGGCGAAACGCGAAGGCTCCTGTGTGGTGTGCGATGTCAGTGCACGTTGAAGATGAATATGAAAATTGGTTGTTGGAGACAAGAAATGGCGCACTATCTGTCTCACATCTCGGCGGATACTTGAACCGCGCCGTAAGAGAAGGTAGAAAGTAGGGACTGAAAAAGAAAGGAACAAGGAGGTGCCGTAGTGGAGGGCTCCGGAATAATTTCGACCACCTCGGGATCTCTAATGTGCACTGGCATCGCACAGCACACGGAAGCATTTGCGTTTCACCTCCATCGAAACGCTGCCGCCGCTGTCGGGTTCGAACCCGGATACTCCGGATCAGTAGCCGAGCGCTCTAACCACTGAGCCACCGCGGCGGGTGTCCCCGGGTGGTCGAAATTATTCCTCAGCAACATTCCATACAACGTACAGAACGTGATAATGACCCTGGATGTCAAGGGCGCATTCGACAACGTTAGCCACGCGGCCATCCTGGATGGGCTGGACGGTCTAAACAGCGGCATGAAAATACACAAGTATGTGAAGGCATTATTCTCAAATCGCATGGCAACAGTGGGATTAGGAGACCTGCGAAATGACAAGTTCCGCACCCCCAACAAAAAAACCCCCGCAGGGATCCGTCATTTCACCGATCTTGTTTAACATCGCAATGATAGGATTGGCCCGTAAACTAGAAAATATCGAAGGCAAACAACACACCATATATGCCGACGATATCACGGTCTGGACCAACCGAGGCTCGCTCAGCCAAAAAGAAGAACGCCCACAAGCAGCAGCAACGTGCGTAGAAGAATGCGTGAAATAAAGAGGCCTCGCCTGTTCAACGGAGAAGTCTGAGCTCCTGAAAGGCGAGGAAGGCGATCGGAGGAAGATCTCAACGTCATCCTCGAAGGGTAAAAAATATCGGAGAAAGAACTAATAAGGCTGTTGGGAATGTCGGTGCAAAGCAACCAGCGATGCACACAAGCAATCGGCCTCCTCAAACAAGCAACAACACACGTCACCCGAATGATCACCCGAGTATCGCAAAGAAGAAGCGGCATGAGGGAGGGGGACACGATAAAGCTGGTCAGAAGCCTCGTGATCAGCCGAGTCACGTACTCCCTCTCGTACTACAACACCAACAAGGGCGAAATGGACCAAACCGACGCCATCATGAGGAAAGCCTACAAGACAGCCCTCCACCTACTAGCCACCACATCAACGGAGAAGCTGCTGGCCCTCGGACTTCACAACTCGTTCGAGGAACTCAAAGTAGCGCAACTAGAGCGACAACGAGACATGCTCCAGCAGACGACCACTGACAGAGCGCTCCTCATAAGACTGGGGCATCAAGCAACGCTAAGAGCGGAGCAGAGAACAGCGAGTCTGCCTGACAATTTCCGCAGCACCATCAAAACAGGCTCACTCCCCAAAACTATGGATCCATATTTACACGCAGCTAGGCGAAAGGCCCGAGCGAAAATGTAGAAAAATACTTTGCAGTCAAGGCGAACATGGTCTACACGGACGCCGCGATGTACCCGCGGAGACGAAGAACAACGGAGCAAAAAGTAGTCGCGACAGTAATAGGCTCTGACTATAAGGAGATCACTTGCGCGTCGGCACGGGACTGCACGGTAACCGAGGGAGAGGAAGTGGCTTTTGGACTAGCGGCCGCGGAGGGTTATCACGGGAATAAGTTCTTAACAATCCTCACAGATTCGAAAGAGGCATGCCGTAACTACATTAACGCAGAATAAGTCATAAAGCGCTCCAAAACCTCCTCCGCGCAGGCCTACCCAAAGATCGCATTAGATAAATCATTTTCTGGATACCGGGACACACCGAGATAGAAGGCAACCAAAGGGTCGATAGAGTTGCTCGCGAGTACACTAACCGAGCACTCTTGAACGAAGACCCGGAGGACTTCTTGAGGGTAATCCCGACGTACTCCGACATTCTAAATTATTACAGAGGGACGAGACTAAAGTATCCTCCTCCCCACAAGAAATTAAATTAACAAGAAGCAGTTTACTGGAGGAAGCTGCAAACCGGAACCTTCCCCAATTTACACATCCTTAGCAAAATGTTCCCGAACCAATACAGGGACATCTGCCCATGGTGCGGTGCAACAGACACCTTATACCATATTACTTGGGAATGTGACAGAAATAAAGCATTCCATGGCTCCGAAAATCCGAGTGTGGAGCGGTGGGAGAGTATGCGCTCCAGCGGCCCATCCCGTGCCCAGCGAGCGGCCAAACTCAGCGGTGCCCTGAAATAGGGGCGCCGACCTCTGCAAGACGGAGGGAGACATCATCTTGAAGATGAAGAGCTCTGCCTGATCGAAAGACCTTGTTAGAGCTATAAAGTGTCACCTATCCTATTCCGGAGTCCTCCACTAGGGCACCTCTTCTTTTCTCAGTCCCTCCTTTACCCCTTCCCTTACGGGGTGGTTCGGGTGTCGCCGAGATGTGTGTCAGTTACTGCGCCATTTCCTTTCCCCAACAACCAGTTTAATTTAAATTTCCTCTTTCTCTCTTCTTTCTCTTTCTCCTTTATTTCTTCCCTTACGGCGCAGTTCGGGTGTCCACTGAGATATGCGAGATAGTTACTGCGCCATTTCCTTCCCCAAAAACCTAACAAAAGAGCCGCCGGCGTTCATTGGGTTCTTTGGCGTTGGCAACGTTGTAGAGCCCGTTCAATTTCACGAAAGGGAAGGCGCACAACTAGCTCCTTGGGTCAGTGGACACCTCAATCTCGCTTTCATGTACGTGGCTTTGGTGTCCAACTACTTTGATTGCGTTCCGCACACTAGATCTTCATCGCGCCCACCCTGTCATCTCTTTCTCACCACCGCCACGTACCTCAAAGCGCGATTGAGGCGTCCAGTTGCCTAGAGACCCAGTTATACGTCTTTCTTTCCTCAAAATCATCGGCGTCAAAAACGTTGTCAACGCCAACGCCAATAAAGGCCGACAGCTTTCGCTTTGTATACCCTGGATTAGCTGAGCTAGCCGCCGCGGTGGCTCAGTGGTTAGGGCGCTCGGCTACTCATCCAGAGTACCCGGATTCGAGCCCGACCGCGGCGGCCGCGTTTCGATGGAGGCGAAACGCAAAGGCGCCCGTGTGCTGCGCGGTGTCAGTGCACGTTAACCCTTTCAGCATATATTTCTTTTCTTTGCATATTTTACACCACAAGGACTCTAGAAACATCCCTGACAAAAATAAGTAATTTGTGTTATTATTTGCCGATTTATAATAATGTCGTCAATACCGCACATCAGGGCTCAGTGGTTGCGAAAAGCAGTGAAAAGATGTGTTCAGAAGCGGATAACACAATCATTGCAAACACAAACTTCACTGTTCGTGTGGAAGCCTCTGAAGCAGTTTCGAGCCTTGGCAAGACACAAGGTTGACGTTGCATTTTTCGCAAATGATACTGGTTTGTCCTGTACATCACTCGAGCTTACAACACTGTTCCCTGCTGTCGGTACGAAGAGGCAAGTGTCCCACCTTATCAAACCTGACGTCTCGTACAGGCTTATTTTCAGCATATCTTGCTTTTTTCGGAGTCATCATAGCGGAGAGTGACGGCCTTCCTCACTTTTGCATCTTTGGCAGGCTGTCGGCTTGTGCAATGAAGCAATTCTTCAATGAAGCAATTCTTCGATGAAGCAAACTCTTCGCACTCAAAAGTTGTGTCCGGTTTTATGATCTTCTTCCTTGCCCATGCAGCTGTCGATGGTTGGCAATCCTCGTCTGAGCTTTCATCCTCGCTTTCCACCTGTTCTGGCTCAGGCTGCTCAAACACGTCACCGCTATCGGAAGATCCGCTGATTTCTCCCTCCACATCAGACAAGTTTACATTATCAAGTTCACAGAAAACTGCATGCGTGAATTCTTCCAGATGCCTAGAATGCAAGTTTTGGCGGGAATGGATTGAATCTGTCGGTATGCACGGTATAGGCGAGCCTGAAAAAAGAAAAAAGACGCACTGAAATCGGACGCAATGGCAAGCTGACGGCACGCCATATACGACCACAAATCCCTGCTGTCGTCAAAAACCGCACACGGAAAGAACATCTTCTTGCAATTATTTATACTATGTAATGATTCTTATACAACTACATGCGTTCTCTGCAATCTGTTTCGACGCTATAAAAAAAAATCGCAACGTAAACTACGCAGGGGTTGGTTGGTTGGCCTCAAACAATGCTGGCGCATACCCACTGCGGGGGAGTGGCCAAGGCACCGGAGGTTACTTGCTGGAGACAGGAACGTTTTGACAAGAGAAGGAGTAGTAATAGTCTGTAGGCTGATAGATTGGAAGACTCAAGGACAGGGGTCCGGTTAACTTGAAGTTCGAAGATGGGACAATGGCTTAATGTGCATAATAGTGTACAATGTATGTAATGTTTCAATTTCGTACTGACTTAGAGCAGGAAAAATAAATTAGAATACACGGGCTTGACGGCCCGTCTGTTCTCCGTTAGGTAGTTACACGCAGTGACCGAACGCTCCGCGAGTTCTACCTTGAACGATTAATAACTGGACGCCCCACTTCAGTTGTAGCCAACACAGTGCTGTGCGCGTGTGTGATTTAATTCCTCTAAAATGAACTAATCACGCGCACAACTGGGACACATTTCTTATTGTGTAAATAGTTTGTACATATTACCTCTCCCCCTATCCTCTCTTCCTGTCCCCTCACCTCTTTCATTTCATTTCTGCATTCTGCCTGCTATCCTTTATTTCCGCTGCCCCAGCTCAGGTGCTTCAGTATCGATGGCAGATGCCGGGGATAGCAAAAATCTTTTCCTTCCTTTTTACTATTATTTTAATAAACAGCCACTACCACCACCAACGGGAGTCGCTGCGTTCCTTGAAAAAAAACATTTGCACAGCAGAGCGCACACTCGTGTCGCTTCGTCTAAGCAAACAGGCGCGAATGGAAAGAAGAACCGTAGAGGACACAGACAAACCCAGTTGGTGGAACGAAATTTGCGCAAGACGCTTCCTCAAATGAGAAGAGCGGCGGCAGAACAGCAGGAAGTGATCTATTGTCTCAGGTTCGGCGCAAGAAGGGCACAATAGGGAAACCGCCTGGCCAGATCTGTGAAGGTGTAAATTTAGAAGGGGAACCCGGCAAGGCAAACGCGTGAAAGAGACCTCTAGTCTGCGCGAGCGCCAGTCTTTGCTACTCCAAGGATGAAGAAAATTCTGATATTCGGGAGATTATGTAAGATGCAGGGGTTATTCAATTATAAAAAAAGCGCACGTACCGTACGGCGTGTTTGCCGTATTAGTTGTCATTTATTCTTCCTCCTTCGACACGGCTCAATAGAGTCACGTGACTAACCATGGCGATGGCACTAGTACTTTCAATACTACGATAGGGGAAAATACAAGCAGTTTCGATTATTATTTCATGCTTAAAATTGCTATTGTAAGTCCTGTCATCCTTTGAATACGCCAGGACTGAAAGGGTTAAAGATCCCGAGGAGGTCGAAATTATTCCGGAGCCTTCCACTACGGCACCTCTTTATTGAGTTCTTCTCTCTGCCCCTCCTTTATCCCTTACGCCGCGGTTCAGGTATCCGCCGAGATGTAAGGAAGATACTGCGCCATTTCCTTTCCCCAACAACCAATCTTAATTTCTTTAGCCGCCTCGCTGCCAAACCACTACCCAAGAACATGCTCACTGACCGACACGACGAGCGCCGTAAACACAAAGCTCGAGCACCGGATGATTTCTATCGTGCCGGCGAACACGCAACATACGTGGACGCGGAAAGCCAAGATTCAACAACCTACGTGGTCTGTGCAACCACGCCGCAATCTACCCTTATATCCGCTGCCACGGTGCGAGCCCCTCCCCCACCGCAGCGGAAGAGACAGCAACAGCGCTGGCCATCGCTGACCGCCGGACACGCACAGACCTCAACGACTCAAAACGAGAAATCCTAAATTACTCGGCCAGCTGCATCTGTTTTCCTGCCGAACGCATCCAGCGTGGCTGGAATCCCTACCGCAAAATTAACCTAATATGGTTACCCGCCCACGAGGGCAACTCTGGAAACGAATTGGGACCAACCCAATTGCCCGAGAATTAATAATCCTGGCGGCCAGCCCCACGGATCCAGACGCCCTCGGTGAAGCCCCCAGATATTTGCCGACATCACCAATTTTCATAGAGAATTCCTGATCAGTACCAGAGTGCCCTAACCACTGAGCCAGAGCGGCTGGTTCCAAATTGCACTGATTTCGTGGGCCCAGGACGTCGGCCCCCGCCTGGGGCCACACAGGACCCACCTGCCATAATTCCCGACACCTGCGGTTACAAAGTTGTCACTCTCTCTGTGTCGTTTTTACGCGAAATCGTATGCAGCTCGTTCCGTCGAGAAGCCGTCGGCGTCGTAATAGTAGTAGCAGTAGGCACCGCGCGTCGGAAGTATTCGTTTCGGGTGTCCACCGAGGTATGAGAGAGAGAGAGGCGTCATTTCCTTCCCTTAAATTGTCCAACGGACAAGGCGTCCTGTGGACACCTGGGCAACGCTGCAACACGCTGTCGCGTCCTACTCTTAAGAAGAAGTTTCAGCGTCCTCCAGTTCTTTTTATTCCCGTCACTGCGTAATTCTTACCACAGACCATAATCAGCGTGTTGCTCTGCGTCCAATGTTATTTCTCAAAAATGTCTATTTATAGATCGTTTCATACATCAGGTGCGACGCTGCGAAATATACGGAAGTAGTCCGTGCGAGAAAATAAAGAGAGGTGTGTTATTCCGCGCTTGTTCTGCTGTCTAGTAGTCAAAGGCACGCGAAAGTGAGAGTGTGTCGTCAGGAATATTTATGCATTTAATCAAGCTGATGACAAATGTGTGATGCAGTAAGCCTGCAAGCAAAGCATTTACTATGTTTCGTTCACCACAAGGAGCGCACTACTTTTGGTCGCGGATGCCGGCAGCGCCAAGGATAAAAAGGGAGATATTCCCCGTGCGTTTTGCGGTAGCGACACAGAAGTGTCTTTAGCGGTGAGTTCGAAGCGCACGTAGCATGGCTCAGGCAACCACGGTCTACACGCTGGTCGGCTTCGGTGAACTCGACTGGAGGCCCCTGCACTTTGTGAGGCCGATTCCGAGGAATTGGAAGTGTAGTGCTTGCGGGCTGGTGCGCAGGAAGACCGCTTGGCTGCCCTGCATGCACGTGCTGTGCGAATCGTGCTATGACCAGTGCGGTGACAAAGCTTTTCGCGTATGTCCTTTGGACGGCGCAGATTGTTTGGAAGACATCACGTGGATGGAGTTTCCCGCAGAAGACGTACTGAAAAGAGAGGTAAGCGAACTAAGGCGCAACTAGGATTGATTTTATGCGCTATGTTTGTCTTGAAACCTGACGTGGTCTTTACGGTGCAACGTTTTCATTACATTGCTGCTTCATGCTGGTTTTTTTATGCTAGGAAAGCCTTGCATGGCTTAAAAATTTTCCAAATGTTTCCCCAAAGTTTATCCTTAATCATCGCTAAGTAGCACTTCTTTTAGATAACGAACGAATGGACGCATTGGGGGTTGTTTTTTTTTTTGCAGGCTAATGTTAGTTCCACCCGGGCGCGTCTGTCGAAGTTCGCATTGTACACTTCGCATTGTCCTCGTAAGAGAAGGGGCCCCGAGGCCTGCGCACATGGCTGTGAGAGCCACCCACAAATACGGTTCGGTGACTGGAGCTAGCGTTTTATCAGCAATGCTGTGATAAAACCGTCTAAATCCGGCAGTGAACACGATCACTAACGCTGAGCTAGCACGGACGCGACGCGAACAAAGCAGTCCTGGTGTCGCCTCTAACCTCGCCAAATTTTGCTGGTGGCCCCTGCGGGAGGATTTTTTTTGTGGAGGGGCCTCAAGCTCAACATATAAAATGGTAAATGGTGCCCCTTTCGGAAGCACGGACGCATCAAGACAAGGCGCCCGAGGTGACCCGGGCACGCAAATCCATTAAGTAAACTTATGCCGAAAAAAATGTTATGGAAGCGAAAGGTTTTGTTATGCTTGCTTGTGCTGTGGTTTAAGCCAGGTTAGGCTCATCAAGACGAACAGGTTTGCATTGTTTAACATCACTTGTTTTTTATTCCTGATTGTTCAGTCTTACAGACGCGGCATCGCATGCACAGTGCATAACAGTGGGTTCTGCATAAAACCCAAGTGCACTTTGGTGCGTTCAACGGAACGCTGGTTGTGTTCGATGCAACGCCCGTTCGGGTGTCCAACGATATATGAAACAGATACTGCGCCATTTCCTTTCCCCAAAAATCAATTATTATATTATTATGTAACGCCCGCCGTGGAGAGCTTACTATCTGCACGTGGTAGCGATTGTGGCTCGGCTTGAGCCAGTGAGCAGGCCTGTGCACTTTCCTATTTTTTCTTCCTGGCAACAACAGACAACAGAGAGCTGCGGCAGATGTGCGCTCCTTCGTCGCTTTGCGGAGAGGAGGCATCCCAGATATGCTGCCTACTCCCTCCACGATGTTGCACACCTTGACCGAGCTGAGCGGTAAAGCGTCTGCCGGCATCGCACGCGAAGGCCATGAAATTAGGATAGGGATTTGCTCAGCTAATCCAGGGTATACTAAGTAAAACCTGTCAGCGTTCATTGTGTTCATTGGCGTTGGCAACGTTCTAGACTCCGACGATTTTGAGGAAACGAAGGGCGCATAACTGTTTCCATGGATCAGTGGACGCCTCAATTGCGCTTTGTGGTTCGTGGCCGTGGTGAGAGAGACTGGTTTATGGGGGTTTGACGTCCCAAAGCGGCTCAGGCTATGAGAGACGCCGTAGTGAAGGACTCCGGAAATTTCGACCACCTGGGGTTCTTTGACGTGCACTGACATTGCACAGTACACGGGCCTCTAGAATTTCGAATTCATCTAAATTCGACCGCTGCGGCCGGGATCGAACACGCGTCTTTCGGGCCAGCAGCCGAGCGCCGAAACCCCTCAGCCACCGCGGCGGCGGTGGTGAGAGAGAGAGAGAGAGAGAGATGTGGGCTGCATGCATTACAGCTGACAACGTTGTGGCAGACGTGCAGCACTGCAAATATAGGCCGCAGCGTTCATTGGGTGTCCAACCTCTCGGCTGAGGCTCGGCTAGATCACGTTGTCAGGCAGTAGCCGGTCCCCAGCTGTGGAGCCCCGGCGCAGCGACGTCGGACTCGGTGGCGCAACGAAGTCACGTGATGCGCTGCTATGGCAGCTGCGCCATGTGACATGGAGTCACGTGGCTGTGACGTCATGCTCCGGCTGTTTCAAGACTGGTTTCTCGGGGCAGAGTGCTAGCTCCCGCTAGGTCAGTAAAGCTTTCGCTTTAAAAAGCAGACCACTGAGCCGACAACGAAGGGCGAGCAACATGCAAGCACATTTCTGAACGCACTTTCTAGTGGCAAAAACCCAGATATGTCCAGAGACAACACGTAACTACCTCTGTATATTTACAGAGTTTAAAATATCTCTCTAGGCTCTTGCCGGAACGTAGAATTTCTAATTTAACTAGTTTACTATTCAATTGCATGCTGATGCCAACGCCATTGACTTGTTGCTCTGTGGGGAAATTCCTTCTCTGGCTTTTTTTTTGGCAAGTTAACGTTTGTACGGTAGCATTAGGCGCATTTATGGTTGGCAAGAAAGAAGTTGCATTTTTGTCCCCACTCGATTCAAAATTGCTACGACTGCACTACGAAGTACTGGGTTCCGCCGTCTTCAAGTGAATGGCGCTGCGGCATTGCTTCTACAGTATCGCCGAAAAATTAATGTCGACGGACGCAGTTCACTGGCAACATTGGCCGCCAGCGGTGACATCAGTACTTTTGTTTTGCTTTTGTACCCTATAAATGATATGTTTTGGTGAGTGGTCTGTCATTATACCGCGCTAATGTATCGATGCTGTTTAACTTCAGTTAGTCTTCAGTGTATAAAAACAGACTATTATTAGCTCTTTTATTTCGTCGCGCTAGTTTTGTTAGCCCTTGTTAGAATGGGTCATTAATAGGATCAGTCAAAAGACTGGCGTAAGTATAGGACACTGTACAGGCTATCACGTCCCTATTGAATGTACGAAGCGCCTGAAACGCAAAACGTGTTTGGCAATCTTTGTCCTTAGGTGCCCTTGCACCATAAAAACCTAGCATCATCATCATGAAGCGCAAAGCGTCGAATAATGACGTGGTTTATATCAACTTTGTTGGGCTCTGAAAAAAAAAAGCGCTCCCGCTAACAAATATAGAATGATTTTTGTTGCTGGTTTCTCACCATGTCAGAAAACAAGACAGCCTGAGACAGCGTACAAAGGACAAAAGACCTTTATACGAACCGAGCATTTATTTTCCGTCGCGCTGACACATATCCAACGCTAGATAACTTTTTAAGGAAAGATATAATAATATTGATGGTAATATTACATTTGTAATTATATTATGCATGAAAAAGGTTACGACTGATAAAAAGTCATTACATGAATTCAGTTGACATCAGAATATTGTCTCAGCATCTTAGTCTGAGACTGCATAAAGCGTGTGTTCCATGTTGTTTATTAATCGCAGGTCAAGTGCTGGAATGAGGAGCATGGCTGCCAGACTGTGATGGCTGCGTCAGCGATCTCCAAGCATTTCCAGCGAGATTGTGAACACCACACCGCTCCGTGTCCGCAGTGCTCGGCCCCTGTCCTTTGCAGCAGCAT
Organism: Amblyomma americanum; assembly: GCF_052857255.1. Lineage (NCBI taxonomy): Eukaryota > Metazoa > Arthropoda > Arachnida > Ixodida > Ixodidae > Amblyomma > Amblyomma americanum. The sequence goes on from NC_135499.1 coordinate 127,749,153, forward strand.
GTGCGCTCACCTGCGATCAGCCTGTACAGCAGCTGTGGTGACTTCTGCAATAGATCCTGACCCTGAGCCCAGCATCGCGAAAGATGGAGCATTTCTAGCACCCTTCGTAAAAGCCTTGGAGGGCCTGAAGAAGCAGGCAGGGGAGATGAGCGCGTGCCTGGAACAGCTGGTTACCCATGTTGGGTCACAGGGCAATAGACTGAATGAAATATCCCACGGGGTAAACACTTTCGGTGATCAGCTGAAACTAGCAATGACAAACATCCAGCAGAGCGTAACGCCAAATCTGCGCGAAACCGTCACTGAGAATGCAACGAATGTGTCTTCGACCCGCCTCGACGCATTAGAAAGCACGTTTAAAGATGAGTTGTGTAATGCGACTCGACAAAGCAATGAGAACTATTCACGCATTGCAGCCACCATTGATGAGGTCAAAGAAAAAAGCCAGAAAGCCTTGGACTGCATCGGCACGATCCTTCGACGAGATGAACGACGTGTCGCACATACGGTCTTCTACGTAAATGGCATAAAATATCTGCAAGAGAAAGCCCTGCGGGAAGGCTACGCCGTGTACGAGAGCGAGCAGGTACACCTGCGTGGCTACTGCATGGCACCTGGAGTTACACTGGAGAGCGTCGGTGACTTTGTGCGCCTGCGTGGAAAGCTGTGTCTCAAAAGATGCGACACGGACGACGACGTTCAGTGGCCGTTCGAGCATGGAATTAAACTGAGCCTGACACATCCCACTGCGGAATCTGAAATCTATATCAAAGTCGATCCATGGCGTGATTTCGGCTGGTACCGAAAGCCTTCAGAAAGTAATAACATGTCAGTTTCTTTTTCTCTTCGCTCACTTAGTCTCGACGAGCTCACGCGCGCCGGCTTCGTGTTCGAGGACCAGCTTCGGATTAAGTGCGAGGTGCTTGAGTGAATTGCACTTGCAGGAAACGTTTGATGAGGCGGCTTCTCTGACCTGAAGTATCTCTGATAGAAGCCGCGTTTCTTTTTAGCTTCCGACACATGTCGGTTATTTCTTCCAGGTACGGCGTTCGCTACGTCCCTCCTGATTTATGAGAGTCAAGAAGGCAACCTCATTTCAGAATAAGGGCTTGATGCGAGGATCTGTGTGCGTGGTTTACATCGAGCAGTATTTACGTCCAGCGTCTTTATTGCTTTGTGTGTTCAACCAATGTTGTCTTGTGTAGATGCCTCCTCAGCCATTCACACCGGTTCAAAAGCAGGAAGAGCAATGCTGAGGCTGAATATGACAATTAGCTTTGTTTCTGTTCGATTTTTTGTAAACTTGTAAAGGGTGGGACGGAAAGTATCTGATGAAATAAATGGTTTCTATGTTTCTTGAAATGTCCACCAACCTGGTCCAAGAAGTGTATAAAAAAAGCTGCTAATAAAAAGCAAACCCTCCTCGCTATCTTTCTTTGTGTCATTGACATGCCGCGGAACGTCAAAGCGCGTATCGGAAAATGAGCCCTTCCAACAGGATACGGAAGATGCACGGCATTTGCAACGAATCGTTCCGCTGGTAACCGTGCACCTGCATGGTTCGTTGCCAAGACGGAAACCAAATTATAAGTGGCAAAGCATCTGGTCGATTTACTGCTAAGCAAATGTGGGTGCATTAACTTGATCCAGTGACGTAATATCCGCGGCACTTTTGTGTCTTTTTGCGAAAGAGAAATTTGAAGAGCGTTCTCTCTTCAACTTTACATATTTCCCCACACATTAGGTTGTGCTTCGGTGAAAAAAACCTTCACAACAGAAGCCTACCGCGTTGCCCTTATAAACCCTGATTGCAACCTGCTTGAGGGTTTTTAGGGGCTCACAATTGCAATTTTTTGAACATTTGTTTCTTTCACATTCAGAATGAGTGCTTTATTGTTATTCCTCGGTTTAACAAACTGCGCTTCATAAACAAAAGACCCCAAGACTCAGCAAAGGAGAAAGAAAGTTCCTCTGTTGGACGGGCATGCGGTAGAACTGGTCAAGGAAAGAAACGTTCAGTAACATGCTCACTCTGGGTGTGCTCCTCAACGTCTTGCGGTAAGGGAACGAAATGTGTGAAAGGGAGGTGGAGAAAGGAGCGCTGGCACCTGCACCGTTGAATGAAATGCGAAGGCAACGTAGACCACAAAAGGTTTAGAAAAATCAGGATTCGCGACCTGGAAGGGCAAATCAAGGGCACCAATAATCAGCCTCAATCAGCCAAGATCACGTAAGTTTGCGTTTTAATGTGGGCTTCTTCGCGCTTAGTTTGGCACTTTTTTTTTCGTTCTTCCTTCACTCGCAACAGCAACAGTGGAGTCCGAGAACGATCATAATCTGAGTGAACAACAGTGCTGATGGCCAGCAGACCTGCTCCGAGTGCAGTTGTCACGTGCTCTCTTGAGGCTAAACGACCACCAGATGATGTCACCGCATTCACCTACGAATCCCATTGCCACGTGAGGAGCACGAATCCGCCTTCAATTTCACGAAACCCATCACGCCGAAACGACATGGGCACAGGTCCTTGCACCTTTTATGGCGCGAGACAGCAACAACGTCGAAAGCGAAGCTACTGTGCATGGTCGGGGATCGATTAACGGCAGCGATTTGAAAAGTTGGGATGCCTTGCTGGCCACGTGGTATGCAACGCCTGCACAGTCGGCTTCATATTCTGCGCAGCTACGTGCAGGCGGAGCCAGACAGCAGACAGAGCAGCTGAAACACTATGTTGCGCACGTGCTCTTAGCTGCTTTCGCCGCTGTATGGGCCCATGAACGATAGTCGACGTGGTCTAGGACACGTGATCAGACGCGTGTAATTTGTAGCAACTAGTCGTTGATGCGTAGTTGGCCGGATGCGGCCTCGGATGACTACGTCCGTGCGTACGATAACATCGAATAGCCGTGCTCTGACGAAGCCGTTGTACGCAAAGTACGAGCACTCCTCTACCGCTAGGTATCTGATAAGTGTGGCCGGCCGGCCACCCGCCGCCGTGCGCATTTCAACTATGACTAATTTCGTTCCATCCCCAAATCAGATTGTTGGCAGCAAGGATCTCGACGAGGAGGACATGACTGTCCTGGAGAGCCTGAATAGCACAGCAGTGAGGTCTTCCACAGAGCCCCGCAATCCCACATCCTCTACAGATGCAGGTTGAGGGGGGGGGGGGGGGGGGGCCTCAGGACGTAATCCTGTGCCAATGGCTGGACCACGCCGGTGAGGCCGTCCCGGCGCATGAGGGCTAGAGCACTCGAAACCGTTGACTGAAATAAAGTTGTTCCTCTCGTCCTACTCTTGAGGCATGAGACGCTCATGACGCAATTTTTAAGGAATAAGCGCCACTTTTGGGGGACTTATACAGTATATTTGGCTGTAATACGGGGAGTGCAATTACTATGAGCATTTGATACAACGAATGCAATCCACGTTACCATCAGGTTTATTATAAGTGGTCTCGACTGTAAACCAACTAGCCTCAATTGCCGCCTTGGTCCGAAGAGGCTGTTGCGAAGGGATTTACAATGACCGCTCCACACTGCATTACTTCTCCGCAGGGCAAATTTATAGTTTTGAGTGTCGGCATCTAGAGGGGCGCGCTATTGGAAAAAGGCGCATTAAAGAGGTGCCACAGTGGAGTGCTTCGCAATTAATTCGAACACTAGGGGATCTTATCGCGCACTGTCATCGCACAGCATCTGGGCGAGAGGAATGAGGAAAGGTTAACCGTGACCGCTATTTCGTCGTCCTGTGTCCGCGCTGAGCCCAACACGCACTGGCTGAAAGCAAACAAAGTTTGGTTATCAGATAATGAAAAGCACGGTAATTGTTTCACATTCGGTGCACACCTCAGTCCCTCCGTTAGGGAAGGAAGGAAGGCTGGAGTGAACGAAGGAAAGAAAGAAACAAAAAGAAAGAAAGGAAGAAAAAAGGAAGGAAGAAAGAAAGAGAGAAAGAAAGAAGGAAAGAGAGGCGGTGCCGTAATGGAGGGCTCCCGAATAATTTCGACCACCTGGGGATCTTTGGGATGCACTGACATCGCACAACACCCGGGCGCCTTTTACGTTTCGCCTCCATCGAATCGCGGTGTGAAACCAGCATTCACGTCGCCATAAGCGTCATTTTTTGCAGCGATAGCTACGTTACGGTAGCATTTCGAGCCTTCCGCGTGGCGGCGCGCAACCCTGTGGCTGCGCCGGCACGCTGTCACGTGGTTGGTCACGTGGTGCGGAACAGCTGCCGGCGGCGCGGCGCCGTGGCTGATCACATGGTTGGTGACGTGACCAAGTACGACTGGGCCAGCTGTAGCTATCGCGTCACTCCAGGTTTAACCAGAGCTAAACCACCGCCAATTTTTTTCCTCTTGATTACGACTAGAATGTCATTAGCCCGCGGCTGTTCCCTCACTAACTCTCCTCGCTTCCGGTCCCTTAATGTTACACCTATCATTTTTCTTTCCATGGCTCATTGCGTTGTCATTAACTTATGCTGGACCCTTTTCATTAGCCTCCACGTTTCTGCCCCGTAGGTGGGTACCGGTAACATACAGCTGTTGTACACTTTTCTCTTGAGGGATATTGGTAAATTGCCATTCATGATCTCAGAAAACCTGCCATACGCGCTTTACCTCATTCTTATTCTTCTAGTTATCTCCCTCTGATGATCCGGATCAGCTGCCATTACTTGCCCTGAGTAGAAGTATTCCTTCACCACTTCCAGCACCTCGCTGCCAATTGTGAACTCCTGTTCCATTGCTGGACTGTTGAACATCACTTTGGTTTTCTGCACATTATTTTTGTAGCGATAGCTACATTACGGTAGCATTTCAAGCCTTCAGCGTGGCGGAGCAGCTGCCGGCGGCGCGGCGCCGTGTCTGATCACGTGTTTGGTCACGTGATCAAGTTCCACTCGGCGAGCCGTAGCTATCGTGTCACTCCAGGTTTAACCAGAGATAAACCACCGCAAACTTTTTTATAAAGCTGTAAAGAATCGATCTAGATATCTCACCTGACTGTCAACTGTTTTCGAGGAGTGTGTGCTAGGCACTGTGTCGTCCATTGATCAGAGCTCAGACGTTATTTTTGCCAAGCAAAAAGAAAAGGAACAAACTAGACTAAAGAATGTGGAATCGCCAGCTATCACTCTAAACATGAATACGCCTATATGGGAGTAAAGAGATTAAGCTGTCCTTTAGTGCACTCCGTTGTATAAACGGGAGTGCGCAGGAGACAGCTTACTCCCCTTTTTAATCCGTTCTGTTGAGAGTACAACAACAACACAGATGATTTGTGGCGGCGACAAAATAGAAATAGAAGTTCTTTTAGCTCAGCATGGATCATCCATCACAAAAAATGCGAGCATTTCAAATAATATAGTTTAAAAGGAATACAGTCGAGCTTTGCGGCCGAATGGGAGCGCACCTATAGAACCATGAAAAATAGCAGGACGATAATGAATGACCACGCCTTTTCTTTGGTTCTGCGGCATTGTGTAATATGGGGCCTTCATAAAAGAGAATGTGAGCGTGCTACGTTAAGGCTCGAGATCACAGAAATTGTTTACAGAACCAATGGGCGCCTCCGAGTAAGAATTAAAATGTCGGAGAAGCACCTGGCTGCTTCTCGAGACGAATGGCGAAGCCAGTTGTGTAACATGTGTCTATAATACAAATGATCGATGTGCGCAAAACCGAAGACAATCCACGTACACGAGCGAAACACAAGGACAGGCGCATTGATCGAAGTAAGGACGTTGCGCCTGTCCTTGTGTTTCTCTCGTGTACGTGGATTGTCTACTATTTTGAGCGCATGGATCATCTGTAGTATTATCATGCTCTAATTAGGCCCAACACAACTGGTATTGAAGTAGTGTGTCCCAAAGAGCGAAATATCGAGAAATGCACGTTTTTTTTTTTTCAGCGGCAGCAAAAATGCGCTTCAGTTAGGTTGTTTGGCCTTGGTATAGCTTGGCTGTTTGGATTTGAGTACTGCACATTTTTGCGGTTGTGACAAAGCGTCACTCGGACACGCAGCGGCCCGAGACCCTTTACTTCGCGGAACCACGTATTGCAAACACATTACGAAATTAGGTGTCCGTATGACGCGACAAAAGAAACGAGTATTAGCGCTGATTTCACGCACCCAAATTTTCAGTCTACGTCGAATTACGGAAGTAGCTTCTTTCTTCGTGCTTGTGTGATTTTTAATAGTTTTTTTTTTCATTTTTTTTTATTTTGGAACTTAGCAGCGAGAACTGATAATGTAAACTTAGTTCTATCCCTTTTTTAGCGGTGTTTTTGCCTCAGGGCATAAATAGTAAATGCTTATGTGAATGAAACAAGAGGGATGTTTATGTAAATGAAACAAGGAGGAGGTTTATGTAAATTAAAGGAGGCTGGTTAATCTAATGCAGTCTAGGAGAGAATCACGATACCGTCCTTGTGTCCAAGCATCATAGGACGCAGAACTGTTCGGCGAAAGGCCCGCTGCGGCCGCATGCCGGGCTGTTTTTGGTTTTAACCGTTTCGGCTCTGGATATTTTATTATGGTCGAATTTATTTTGCTCTTCGTTATTACAATTACTAAGGAACCCTAACCAGGCAGTAAAAGTTTAAAGCTCGCGGTGGAAGTAATAATGCGTTTAGAGGTATGGAGCCAAAATAGGACATCAGGGTTCAGTTGGTGTAAAAGTGGAAAAGGACCGCTTAGCGCAATTCACAATAAAGTGAACAAAATAGCGTCTTATTTTGCACTGTGGAAGACTATAACGTAGTTTATTTTTACTTGTAAGGGATAGATGGATTGTGCACTTGCCAACGATGCCGCGCTCTCCTGTCCAACTTGCGTTACGCATCTTTTCTCCTCGTTCTTGACAAAGGCACGTGACTGTTCCAGCTGGTACACACACGCCAACAGCACACATATTCAAAACTTGCATAGGTACAGACAAGATGAAGGCTTTCCTTATATATGTAACGCCCTCTTCTGTAGAGCTTCCTAAAGCGCTTCAGTAACACTTGGAGCAGAGCCTGGCACATCGAAGTGCTAAGCAAATAGGATGCCCAATGCATCTCGCTCGCGCCTGTTTTCAAAACAGGCGTTCACAATCACAATAGACGAGTTCATTAAATGGAAGATAACCTGTAGTTTCTGCATCTGTACCAAATGCTGTTGTGTACGGGTAGGAAAAAATCCCATCCCATGCATAGCCATATGCGGTGGTAGAAACATTAATTGCCAGGGATATAAATGGTGGGGGCCAAGACCCCGACATGGCACTTGGGTGCTCCCTCACTATTAGGAGGCACCCTTACAAAGCAAAGGATAGCCCTTGGAGAGCAATCCTTCCCATAGCACTGGAGATGATCCTGCACTGGTCTTTTGACTGGACAAGTGCTGGCCAGAAGAGCCTCCCAGTAAGACTCCGCCGCGGTCGGTGATGGGAGATGAGGGAATGTGGGGCAGGTGAGAAGGGTGTGCAATTGGTTGATTTTTTTTTTTGGGGGGGGGGGGAAGGAAATGGCGCAGTATCTGTCTCACATATCGGCGGACACCTGAACCGCGCCATAAGAGAAGGAATAAAGGAGGGAGTGAAATAAAAAAAAAGAAGTGCCATAGTGGAGGGCTCCGGAATAATTTAGACCACCTGGGGATCTTTAACGTGCACTGACACCTCACAACAAACGGGCGCCTTAGCGTTTCGCCTCCATCGAAACGCAGCCGCCGCGATCGGGTTCGAACCCGGGAACTCCGGATCAGTAGCCGAGCGCTCTAACCACTGAGCCACCACGGCGAATCAGGGTGTGCAAGAAGTCCCCTGGTTCACCGCAAAGTTCGCATGTGGAGGGGAATTGGTCAGGGTATAGATAATGTAGTAGTTTGGGGTATGGAGCAGTCCGAATTTGTAGTTGTCGCCAGTGTGTCTGCGCTTGCGAGTTAAGTTCCGCACGTGAGAAAAGAGGAGTAAGCACGTGAGTAGTAATCCACTACGCTACTCGCACACAGGCGGGCCGGCCCAAGATCCCGAGATCCCTAGCCAGGAAAAATCTGCATGTCCAATCAAGTGGTCACCCAAGATGACATGGGAGCAGCTCACCGCAAGAGGCGGCACCGCGGTGCTTCCTCGCAGGGGTTCCGCTGGTGAGGGCCCGAACTCACGATGGCGATGTCGACACTGTCGCAGTCTCCCAGCTTTGCCGGTGGTGGCGGAGAGAAATGCAGTGCCATAGATAAACGGTCATGGATGCATCGGTCGTTGACCAGGGTTAACTGAAAGTACCGCAAGCCGCCAGCTTCGAGCTCCGGTGCTTCATGGAGATGGAAGGGGGCGCCCACCATTGTTCCGCACGCGGAAGAAGGCCCAACGACGCGATTAGTCCCGAGTGCTCACGCAACGGAGCGTCCGCCCCGCCAAAGCTGCTGGTCTCCAGCGATCAAAGGAAAACTCTTCCGCTGTTGACGCCGTCACCGTGGCAACGATCAGGATGGTTGCTCCGAGCTGACGTCGCTTTGAAGCGCGTCTGTTGACAACTCACGGGAGGTCCCGCGTGAGAATTCCTCTCTGGCTTGAGGTCCGTGCCCAATTATAACACTGGATACCTCAACCGCGCCGTAAGGGAAGGTATGAAGGTTGGAGTGAAAGAAGAAGGAGATAAAGAGGTGCCATAGTGGACGGCTCCGGGATAATTTCGACCACCCGGGGATCTTTAACATGCACTGACATCTCACAGCACATAGGCATCTTTTTTGTTTCGCCTCCATCAAAACGCGGCCGCCGCGGCAGGGTTCGAATATTTCTTTTTTTACCGCTCTCTCCCTCCTGTGAGCATCGGCAGCAAGCTGCAAGAGCGACTGGAGCAGGAGTAGACGGGTTCGAACCCGGGTGCTCTGGCTCCGTTCGCTCTTGAAGCCCGTTCTTGAAGCTCGCTGCCGATGCTCACAGAAGGAAGAGAGCGGTAAAAAGAAATAAAAGAGCAAGGTCAGGGGACCATTTATTGTCACTGTTCTCATGCTCCGGTTCTTTTCGCCAGCATCCGAATTGTCATTGCCTGGCTCGATCTCAACATTCACCGTCTTCGATAGCAAAAATTTCTATTTTCCAGTTCATTCACCAGTCGCACAACCTACACACCAAACTTCGCTGTGTGAACCGGGGTGCCAGTGCCATGGCCCTAAGCGGCCTGGACACATGTGCGTAAATGTGAGGGCAATGCGGTGGCTCTGAGCCCTTGAAGGGTTCAAACTCGCTCGTTCAGTCAAGTTTTTTATCCATCCAGTTCATTAAAAACTAATTTAAGATTTCGTCTAATTGCCGCGAAGAATAGTAATTCCCGCAGTCCACCAAAATTATCAGTGTAGATGCATCCGCAGAAAGACTCGCAGATGTTCTCCTAGAGGGAGAGAGAAAGAAAAGTTTTATTTATGTGATTAATTCGCAGGAGCCGGGTGCCGGTCGGGGCCAGTAGTCCAGGGCTCCACTGGCGACAGCTGACTTGCGGACTAGCTGGATTATGCAGGCTTGCTGGTCCAAGTTTTCGCTGGTCAGGGCCTCCTTCCACTGCTTGTGTGTCGTGTGTGGCGCTATGAATTTTTTCTCTGATTTGTCCTGGCATTCCCACGATATATGGTAGAGCGTGGGGCTTGTTTCTTACGAAGGACCGTAACTTGGGTATTGTGTGGGTCTGATCTTGTGTAAAATAACAATAATAAGAATTGGTTTTTGCGGGAAGAAAACGGCGCAGTATCTGTCTCATATCTCGTTTGACACCTTAACCGCGCCGTAAGGGAAGGGAGAAAGGAGGGAGTGAAAGAAGAAAGGAAGAAATAGGTGCCGTAGTGGAGGGCTCCGGGATAATTTCGACCACTTGGGGATCTTTAACGTGCACTGACATTGCACAGTACACGGGCGCCTTAGCGTTTTTCCTTCATAAAAATGCAGCCGCCGCGGCCGGGTTCGAACCCGGGAGCTCCGGATCAGTAGTCGAGCGCCCTAACCACTGAGCCACGGCGGCGGGTGTTGTGTAAAATGTCAAGACTTGAATATGTGTTTGTTTGCATTCTCCTCCCGTCAATGGCATCTGAGGAGGGCAGTTTTTTATGTGGCGGTGAGAAATGTCGTCTTTCTAGCCTAAGGTATTCAAGCCTGTCACCATGCGGTCCTAGGAGAGGGGTGGGAGAGGGGGATTCTAGGAGAATGAGCTCTCACAAACCGGGCGGATTCTCCTAGAAAGGTGACCTGTGATCACTCAACGGCCACCGCTGGGAACCGTTGAGCCCTGGTGGAGCCAAAATCGCACATGTCAAAGACTTGGTGCAGTGAAGTCTCTACGCATTCGGTAATATTTACGACGAGCATACGAGCTTGAAAAATTGTTTCAGCAAACATTTAAAAATCGGAGCGGAAAAGAAGGAATTGTTAGTCAGATATTAATCTACGATTTTACTATACCTTGCCTTCTTCACCCAATGCCCACCGTACTGCTGCTTCTTCTTCCTTCTTTGCATGCACGAAGCGACAGGAGTGTGCGCACTGCTGTGCAAAATTTTCTTCAAGAAACGCAGCGACTCCCATTCTAATTTCTTTTTCCCGCTCTCACTCAGTACGGCATTGAAACAGTACAGGCATTGTATACTATTATGCACATTAATCCATTGTCCCGTCCTCGGTCTCCAAGTTAACAGGACCCCTGTCCTTCCGTCTTCCAATCTATCAGACTACATACTATTACCACTCCTTTTCCCGTCAAAAATTTCCTGTATCCAGCAATTAACCGCCTGTGTCTTGGCCACTACCCCGTAGTGGGTATGTGCCAGCAACGTCTGAGGCCTTCCTTCCTTCCTTCCTTCCTTCCTTCCTTCCTTCCTTCCTTCCTTCCTTCCTTCCTTCCTTCCTTCCTTCCTTCCTTCCTTCCTTCCTTCCTTCCTTCCTTCCTTCCTTCCTTCCTTCCTTCCTTCCTTCCTTCCTTCCTCCCTCCCTCCCTCCCTTCCTTCCTTCCTTCCTTCCTTCCTTCCTTCCTTCCTTCCTTCCTTCCTTTCCTTCCTTCCTTCCTTCCTTCTTTCCTTCCTTCCTTCCTTCCTTCCTTCCTTCCTTCCTTCCTTCCTTCCTTCCTTCCTTCCTTCAGCGCAAATGCGAGAGCAGTGATGCCAATAGCAACAGGGATCCTGGACGATCTATCCTAGTAAAACTTAGTAGTATTTTCGTCCGGTAGCGAGGCGCGGGCGGAACGTTTGTGTTGCGGGGTTAACTGACGCCACCAGTGTCGAAAGGGTTAATCCTGTGTAGACCCACAGTAGATGAATGTCGACTTAGTCTCTGGGATTCAATCCATCAAGCTATTCTAAAGTGCGCGTGATGGCGTAGTGTGAAAAGAAGAAGACGGTGCTCTTTTGTTCCTACAAAAAATGTCGTGCATTACGCAGAAGCGCCGTGCTTCCTCGTCACCATCTAATTCTAGTTCTCCACAGATGAAAGCTAAAGAAGGACCCCCAAACTTCTTTTTGATATCCTTAATGAGGCGGTTTCTGCCTCTTCAATTGATCAGTAATCATGGCGCGGGTATCAAAGTGTTGCAATGGAATTTCCGCTACGTATTGTCTTCTCTTCTAGATCTAGAAATACTTGTTCACAAACATAAACCTAATATTGTGCAAGAAACGCGGTTATCACCTTATAAATCAGTTTCAATGAGAAACTTTCGTGCTTTCAGGTAAGATCGAAATGTTGGCAGGGGAGATGGATTGGTGGTGGAGGTGGATTACAATTGCTAATGTATATCTTCCTTTAGGTGTACACAGGACAGACTGTTTAGACAGCTTGGTGACTGGCACAAGCCGTGCAGTCATCACAGGAGATCTTAATTCTCACAATAGCAACTGGGGAAATCGTACTGATTCCTGCGGCCAGCTTCCACGAATGCTGTACGGTGCAGCAATTCCAGAGAAATAACCTTTATGCGAGGTGTTTCTCGCTCAGCCATTGACTTAACATTATCAGCAGGCAGGCTAGAGGTGACTGATTGGTCGACACAGGATTCGGGTACATCTAGTGACTACTTTCCTATATCTTTCACTATGCGTTTATCTCCGCTCAAAACTATAGTTGTGTCACCCATATATTTCTCAACCACAATATTTATAAAAATATGATATCCGCCTCACTTGCCTCTATGGTTAGCACAAGCCGGGATGACAGAGCTCAGCAGACTGTTTCATTTTTGCAAAATGCAGTAGACCACTCAATATTCACTGTGCCCGCAGCAGCTTCTAATAAACAGCTGTCACCTTGGCGGACAGAAGAATGTGAGAAGGCGTATCGTCGCAGAAAAGCGGCCTGGAAGAGGCTATCCTGTAACCAGAGTCCAGCTAATTGGTTAAGTTACAAATTGTTCTCTGCGTCTTTCAAAAGAACAATTGCAAAAGCCAAGGAGGAGTATAACCCAAATTTAAACACATATCTTTCAAATCCTCGCAATCGGAACGCCCTGAATAGATTCATAAAACGTAGCAAGAGCTCTGCAGTCCCTCACCTCAATATAGTTCAACAGTGCTACCACCACAAAAGGCTCAGGAAACCGTGGAGCGTATTGCTCTGGGATTGGCGTTACGTTTCCAGACGCAGACAAACGTCCCTTTGTGCACAATCTCACCCTCTTTGGCGTATACCGCGGTTGACGCATCAGCGCTCTTCTCCAATATTGCATCCTGCAGCTCCTGGACAAGATGGTGTCACTGTTGGTATGATTAAAATTTTAGCACAGGACTTTACAAGCTACCTCTTAGATATGATCAATGCTTCGTTGGAAAATGTATGAATTCCAAGCATTTGGATGACAGCGAAAATTATTTTACTGATGAAAGATGCAGGGAAAGGATACGTCTTAGATATTATTCGACCAATTGCGCTAACTTCAAATTTAGTCAAGTTAACGGAAAGAATAGTGCACGCAAAGGCGCCTGTGTGCTGTGCTATGTGAGTGCGCGTTACAGATCCTCAGGTGGTCGAAATTAACGCCGCAGACCTCCACTACAGCACCACTCTCTTCTTTCACTCCTACCTTTCTTCCTTAATTTCCTGCGCGGTTCATGTGTCCACCGAGATGCGAGGCAGTTTCTGTGCCATTTCTTTTCCTCCAAAACGAGAACAGATCACCTGAAATGAATACAATCTGTATAAGAAGAGGAAACCATCGTAAATACGCATATAGTACATCGCCATTTGTAGCTTAGTGTTTTCAGTTTCAGTTTATTTGTTTCATTCTGATTTACAGAAACCGGAGCAAAGGCAAAATCAAGAAGCCTTGATACATTATCTGGAAGGCAAGAAGCCTTTGATACATTATCTTGATGGATCAGGTACTGCATAGTATACTGCAAGGGCAACTACAGGAGTGACTTGCTACTCGGATCAGGGCCCTTAAAGGCCATGTTTTTCAACTATCGCAGATTTTCAGTGTCACACATTACAACACATGTGAGAATTTCACCTCCACAAGTGTGGCCTCCAGTAACTGGCTAATAATGAAGCTACAACCTTTGATATCCCCTCACGTGTTCTCGTCCTCACGTGACTCCGCCGGGGATGGAGTCGCAGTACCCCAGTGCGATCCAGAACGTGGCGCGGTTAAGACATATTACGGGAGATAATGGACACTGTGTTCGAACTTTAAATATTTATTTTGCACTCTCCGTGTTTATTGTTGCTCGCCTTTTTTTCAGTTAAAGCATCCAGCCAAGGATTTTTTGAGAGAGGAGTAATGCCGCGAAACTTTTGACTGATTTAACATGCTTAAAGCCGCCGGCACGCGGCTTTTCCTTCAGTTCACTTCTCAAATCAGAGCGGCTCCACTCGACTGTTTCTACATTGCTCGAGGTTGTCGTAGGTTATTTCCGCGCCTTATCTCCAAAGTTATTTGTGAGCTTTAAATTAAGCGTGGCGAGCACTACGACTGCTCTCTTTTTCGATGACCGCCGAGCTCGTTTCTTGCTTTCGCCGCAGCCAAGTTGTTCAGTTCTTTGTGGGTGCAAGCCAGTGCAATTACAACTCCGTTTCAGAGCCAGTTCAGTCTGCTCGTCCACTTCGCAGTGTTGTCACCACCACGTTTCAATATGCAAAAAAAAAAATCAATACTCTGTCGTGACCGCGTTTCAAAGCGTCGTGGCTATATTTCGTTTTAGAGTGTAGGCTCTACTACGCCATGTCTCTCAAGGTCGTTCGTCGGCGGCCGGACGGCCTTGAGCCGGCTCGGAGTGAGGGTGTTCGTGACATAGCGCTGTCATGTGACCAACGCCGTCGCTCCAGCAGCTGCTCCGCGGCACTGGCTCCTGTCTCGGCGCCGCCATGGACGCTGCGCGGGTGGCTGGGCCGTCTGCGCGCTCGCTTCGGCGTAAGCGTCAGGCCGAATCCGGCCGAAGTGGCTAGTCGGCAAGCCAGCCTCGCTAACCACAGAGCACGCAGCCGTGCCAGACAGGCTGCCGATACCCCCGCCACAACACCGCCTACGCTCAATACGCCAGATAAAATAGTTCAACCCCAACATTTTTTGTAGCGAAAGCTACACTAGGCTAGTCAGCGGCGCATTTCGGGTAATCTTCGGTAGTCATGACTGCGCATGTGCCACTAGTTGCACCTAGCCACAGTTCCACTGCTGCGCCGCCCCGCGCGTTTCCTAAGTAAATTGTTCTTTTTTTGGGAAAGGAAATGGCGCAGTATCTGTCTCACATTTCGGCCGTGCACGTGCACGGCCGAAATGTGAGACATGTGAAATGTGAAATGTCCGTGCACGTTAAAGATCCCCAGGTGGTCGAAATTTTACCGCAGACCTCCACTACGGCACCTCTCTCTTCCTTTCTTCTTTCACTCCCTCCTTTATTCAATAACTTCCCTTACGATGCGGTTCAGGTGTCCAACGATATATGAGACAGATACTGCACCATTTCCTTTCTTCCAAAACCAATTATTATTATTATTATTATTATTATTATTATTATTATTATTATTATTATTATTATTATTATTATTATTATTATTATTATTATTATTATTATTATTATTATTATTATTATTATTATTATTATTATTATTATTATTATTCACCCGCCGCGGCGGCTCAGTGGTTAGGGCGCTCGGCTACTGATCTCGGCTGCCCGAGTTCAAACTCGACCGCGGCGGCCACGTTTTGATGGAGGCGAAACGCGAAGGCTCCTGTGTGGTGTGGGATGTCAGTGCACGTTGAAGATGAATATGAAAATTGGCTGTTGGAGACAAGAAATGGCGCAATATCTGTCTCACATCTCGGCGGATACTTGAACCGCGCCGTAAGAGAAGGTAGAAAGTAGGGACTGAAAAAGAAAGGAACAAAGAGGTGCCGTAGTGGAGGGCTCCGGAATAATTTCGACCTCCTCGGGATCTCTAATGTGCACTGACATCGCACAGCACACGGGCGCATTTGCGTTTCACCTCCATCGAAACGCTGCCGCCGCTGTCGGGTTCGAACCCGGATACTCCGGATCAGTAGCCGAGCGCTCTAACCACTGAGCCACCGCGGCGGGTGTCCCCGGCTGGTCGTAATTATTCCTCAGCAACATTCCATACAACAGACAGAACGTGATAATGGCCCTGGATGTCAATTGCGCATTCGACTACGTTAGCCACGCAGCCATCCTGGAAGGGCTGGACGGTCTAAACAGCGGCATGAAAATACACAAGTATGTGAAGGCATTCCTCTCAAATCGCAAGGCAACAGAGGGATTAGGAAACCTGCGAAATGACAAGTTCCGCACCCCCAACAAAGGAATCCCGCAGGGATCCGTCATTTCACCGATCTTGTTTAACATCGCAATGATAGGATTGGCCCGAAAAAACTAGAAAATATCGAAGGCAAACAACACACCATATATGCCAACGATATCACGGTCTGGACCAACCGAGGCTCGCTCAGCCAAAAAGAAGAACGCCTACAAGCAGCAGCAATATGCGTAGAAGAATACGTGAAGAGGCCTCACCTGTTCTACGGACAAGTCTGAGCTCCTGAGAGTCAGGCGAAGAAGGCGATCGGAGGAAAATCTCAACGTCATCCTCGAAGGGCAAAATATATCGCATAAAGAACTAATTTGGCTGTTGGAAATGTGGGTGCAAAGCAACCAGCGATGCACACACGCAATCGGCCTCCTCAAACAAGCAACAACGCAAGTCACCCGAATGATCGCCCGAGTATCGCAAAGAAGCAGCGGTATGAGGGAGGGGGAGACGATAAAGCTGGTCAGAAGCCTCGTGATCAGCCGAGTCACGTACTCCCTCTCGTACTACAACACCAACAAGGGCGAAATGGACCAAACCGACGCCATCATGAGGGAAGCCTACAAGACAGCCCTCCACCTACCAGCTACCACATCAACGGAGAAGCTGCTGGCCCTCGGACTTCACAACTCGTTCGAGGAACTCAAAGTAGCGCAACTTAAGTCACAACGAGACATGCTCCAGCAGACGACCACTGGCAGAGCGCTCCTCATAAGACTGTGGCATCAAGCAACGCTAAGAGCGGAGCAGAGAACAGCGAGTCTGCCTGATAATTTCCGCAGCACCATCAAAAGAGGCTCACTCCCCAAAACTATGGATAAATATTTACACGCAGCTAGGCGAAAGGCCCGAGCGAAATATGTAGAAAAATACTTGGCAGTCAAGGCGAACACGGTCTACACGGACGCCGCGATGTACCCGCGGAGACGAAGAACAAGGGAACACGAAGTCGTCGCGACAGTAATGGGCGCTGACTATAAGGAGATCACTTGCGCGTCGGCACGGGACTGCACGGTAACCGAGGGAGAGGAAGTGGCTGTTGCCCTAGCGGCTGCGGAGGGTTATCACGCGAATAAGTCCTTAACAATCCTCACAGATTCGAAAGAGGCATGCTGTAACTACATTAACGCAGAATAAGTCATAAAGCGCTCCAAATCCTCCTCCGCGCAGGCCTACCCAAAGATCACAATAGACACACCATTTTCTGGATACCGGGACACACGGACATAGAAGGCAACCAAAGGGTCGATAGAGTCGCTCACGAGTACACTAACCGAGCACTCTTGAACGAAGACCCGGAGGACTTCTTGAGGGTAATCCCGACGTACTCAAACATTATAAATTATTACAGAGGGACGACACTAAAGTATTTTCCTCCCCGCAAGAAATTAAATTAACAAGAAGCAGTTTACTGGAGGAAGCTGCAAACCGGGACCTTCCCCAATTTACACATCCTTAGCAAAATGTTCCCGAACCAATACAGGGACATCTGCCCATGGCGCGGTGCAACACCCACCTTATACCATATTACTTGGGAATGTGACAGAAATAAAGCATTCCATGGCTCCGAAAATCCGAGTGTGGAGCGGTGGGAGGGTATGCGCTCCAGCGGCCCATGCCCGTGCCCAGCGAGCGGCCAAACTCAGCGGTGCCCTGAAATAGGGGCGCCGACCTCTGCAAGACGGAGGGAGACATCATCTTGAAGATGAAGACCTCTGTCTGATCGAAAGACCTTGTTAGAGCTATAAAGTGTCACCTATCCTATTCCGGAGTCCTCCACTAGGGCACCTCTTCTTTTCTTCTCTCAGTCCCTCCTTTACCCCTTCCATTACGGGGTGGTTCGGGTGTCGCCGAGATGTGGGTCAGTTACTGCGCCATTTCCTTTCCCCAACAACCAATTTAACTTAAATTTCCTCTTTCTCTCTTCTTTCTCTTTCTCCTTTATTTCTTCCCTTACGGTGCGGTTTGGGTGTCCACTGAGATATTATGTGAGATAGTTACTGCGCCATTTCCTTCCCCAAAAACCTAACAAAAGAGCCGCCGGCGTTCATTGGGTTCTTTGGCGTTGGCAACGTTGTAGAGGCCGTTCAATTTCACGAAATGGAAGGCGCACAACTAGCTCCCTGGGTCAGTGGACACCTCATTCTCGCTTTCATGTACGTGGCTTTGGTGTCCAACTACTTTGATTGCGTTCCGCACACTAGATCTTCATCGCGCCCACCCTGCCATCTCTTTATCACCACCGCCACGTACCTCAAATCGCGATTGAGGCGTCCAGTTGCCTAGAGACCCAGTTATACGTCCTTTCTTTCCTCAAAATCATCGGCGTCAAAAACGTTGTCAACGCCAACGCCAATAAACGCCGACAGCTTTCGCTTTGTATACCCTGGATTAGCTGAGCTAGCCGCCGCGGTGGCTCAGTGGTTAGCGCGCTCGGCTACTCATCCAGAGTACCCGGATTCGAACCTGACCGCGGCGGCCGCGTTCCGATGCAGGCGAAACGCAAAAGCCCGTGTGCTGCGCGGTGTCAGTGCACGTTAACCCTTTCAGCATATATTTCTTTTCTTTGCATATTTTACACCACAAGGACTCCCGAAACATGCCTGAGCAAAAATAAGTCATTTGTGTTATTATTCGCCGATTTATAATAATGTCGTCAATACCGCACATCAGGGCTCAGTGGTTGCGAAAGGCAGTGAAAAGATAATTTATTCAGAAGCGGAAAACACAATCATTGCAAACACAAACTTCACTGTTCATGTGGAAGCCTCTGAAGCAGTTTCGAGCCTTGGCAAGACACAAGGTTGACGTTGAATTTTTCGCAAATGATACTGGTTTGTCCTGTACATCCCTCGAGCTTACAACACTGTTCCCTGCTGTCGGTACGAAGAGGCCAGTGTCCCACCTTATCAAACATGACGTCTCGTACAGGCCTATTTTCAGCATATCTTGCTTTTTTCGGAGTCACCATAGCGGATAGTGACGGCCTTCCTCACTTTTGCATCTTTGGCAGGCTGTCGGCTTGTGCAATGAAGCAATTCTTCAATGAAGCAATTCTTCGATGAAGCAAACTCTTCGCACTCAAAAGTTGTGTCCGGTTTTATGATCTTCTTCCATGCCCATGCAGCTGTCGATGGTTGGCAATCCTCGTCTGAGCTTTCATTCTCGCTTTCCACCTGACCCGCCGCGGTGGCTCAGTGGTTAGGGCGCTCGACTACTGATCCGGAGTTCCCGGGTTCTAACCCGACCGCGGCGGCTGCGTTTTTATGGAGGAAAAACGCTAAGGCGCCCGTGTGCTGTGCGATGTCAGTGCACGTTAAAGATCCCCAGGTGGTCGAAATTATTCCGGAGCCCTCCACTACGGCACCTCTTTCTTCCTTTCTTCTTTCACTCCCTCCCTTATCCCTTCCCTTACGGCGCGGTT
Organism: Amblyomma americanum; assembly: GCF_052857255.1. NCBI lineage: Eukaryota > Metazoa > Arthropoda > Arachnida > Ixodida > Ixodidae > Amblyomma > Amblyomma americanum. The sequence goes on from NC_135499.1 coordinate 127,768,369, forward strand.
CAGGTGTCCAACGATATATGAGACAGATACTGCGCCATTTCCTTTCCCCAAAAAACCAATTATTATTATTATTATTATTATTATTATTTCCACCTGTTCTGGCTCAGGCTGCTCAAACACGTCACCGCTGTCGGAAGATCCGCTGATTTCTCCCTCCACATCAGACAAGCTTCCATTATCAAGTTCACGGAAAACTGCATCCGTGAATTCTTCCAGATGCCTAGAATGCAAGTTCTGGCGGGAATGGATTGAATCTGTCGGTATATACGGTATAGGCGAGCCTGAAAAAAGAAAAAAGACGCACTGAAATCGGACGCAATGGCAAGCTGACGGCACGCCATATACGACCACAAAGCCCTGCTGTCGTCAAAAACCGCACACGGAAAGAACATCTTCTTGCAATTAATTATACTATGCAATGATTCTTATACAACAACATGCGTTCTCTGCAATCTGTTTCGGCACTATAAAAAAATCGCAACGTAAACTACGCAGGGGTTGGTTGGTTGGCCTCAAACAATGCTGGCACGTACCCACTGCGGGGCAGTGGCCAAGGCACCGGAGGTTACTTGCTGGAGACAGGAACGTTTTGACAAGAGAAGGAGTAGTAATAGTCTGTAGGCTGATAGATTTGAAGACGCAAGGACAGGGGTCCGGTTAACTTGAAGTTCGAAGATGGGACAATGGCTTAATGTGCATAATAGTGTACAATGTATGTAATGTTTCAATTTCGTACTGACTGAGAGCAGAAAAAATAAATTAGAATACACGGGCTTGACGGCCCGTCTGTTCTCCGTTAGGTAGTTACACGCAGTGACCGAACGCTCCGATAGTTCTACCTTGAACGATTAATAACTGGACGTCCCACTTCAGTTGTAGCCAACACAGTGCTGTGCGCGTGTGTGATTTAATTCCTCTAAAATGAACTAATCACGCGCACAATCGGGACACATTTCTTATTGTGTAAATAGTTTGTACATATTACCTCTCCCCCTATCCTCTTTTCCGGTCCCCTCACCTCTTTCTTTTCATTTCTCCATTCTGCCTGCTATCCTTTATTTCCGCTGCCCCAGCTCAGGTGCTTCAGTATCGATGGCAGATGCCGGGGCTAGCAAAAATCTTTTCCTTCCTTTTTACTATTATTTTAATAAACAGCCACTACCACCACCAACGGGAGTCGCTGCGTTCCTTGAAAAAAAAAAAATTTGCACAGCAGAGCGCACACTCGTGTCGCTTCGTCTAAGCAAACAGGCGCGAATGGAAAGAACAACCGCAGAGGACACAGACAAACCCAGTTGGTGGAACGAAATTTGCGCAAGACGCTTCTTCAAATGAGAAGAGCGGCGGCAGAACAGCAGGAAGTGATCTATTGTCTCAGGTTCGGCGCAAGAAGGGCACAATAGGGAAACCGCCTGGCCAGATCTGTGAAGGTGTAAATTTAGAAGGGGAACCCGGCAAGGCAAACGCGTGAAAGAGACCTCTAGTCTGCGCGAGCGCCAGTCTTTGCTACTCCAAGGATGAAGAAAATTCTGATATTCGGGAGATTATGTAAGATGCAGGGGTTATTCAATTATAAAAAAAGCGCACGTACCGTACGGCGTGTTTGCCGTATTAGTTGTCATTTATTCTTCCTCCGACACGGCTCAATAGAGTCACGTGACTAACCATGGCGATGGCACTAGTACTTTCAATACTACGATAGGGGAAAATACAAGCAGTTTCGATTATTATTTCATGCTTAAAATTGCTATTGTAGGTCCTGTGTGCATTTTGCATGTATCGAAATGCGGCAGTCATCCTTTGAATACGCCAGGACTGAAAGGGTTAAAGATCCCGAGGTGGTCGAAATTATTCCGGAGCCTTCCACTACGGCACCTCTTTATTGAGTTCTCCTCTCTGTCCCTCCTTTATCCCTTACGCCGCGGTTCAGGTATCCGCCGAGATGTAAGGAAGATACTGCGCCATTTCCTTTCCCCAACAACCAATTTTAATTTCTTTAGCCGCCTCGTTGCCAAACCACTACCCAGGAACATGCTCACTGACAGACACGACGAGCGTCGTAAACACGAAGCTCGAGCACCGGATGATTTCTATCGTGCCGGCGAACACGCAACATACGTGGACGCGGAAAGCCAAGATTCAACAACCTACGTGGTCTGTGCAACGACGCCGCAATCTACCCTTATATCCGCTGCCACGGTGCGAGCCCCTCCCCCACCGCAGCGGAAGAGACAGCGACAGCGCTGGCCATCGCTGACCGCCGGACACGCACAGACCTCAGTGACTCAAAACGAGAAATCCTAAATTACTCGGCCAGCTGCATCTGTTTTCCTGCCGAACACATCCAGCGTGGCTGCAATCCCTACCCGCCCACGAGGGCAACTCTGGAAACGAAGGGGCCGACCGACTTGCTCGAGAATTAATGATCCTGGCGGCCAGCCCCACGGATCCAGACGCCCTCGGTGAAGCCCCCAGATATTTGCCGACATGACCAATTTTCATAGAGAATTCCTGATCAGTACCAGAGTGCCCTAACCACTGAGCCAGAGCGGCTGGTTCCAAATTGCACTGATTTCGTGGGCCCAGGACGTCGGCCCCCGCCTGGGGCCACACAGGACCCACCTGCCATAATTCCCGACACCTGCGGTTACAAAGTTGTCACTCTCTCTGTGTCGTTTTTACGCGAAATCGTATGCAGCTCGTTCCGTCGAGAAGCCGTCGGCGTCGTAATAGTAGTAGCAGTAGGCACCGCGCGTCGGAAGTATTCGTTTCAGGTGTCCACCGAGGTATGAGAGAGAGAGAGGCGTCATTTCCTTCCCTTAAATTGCCCAACGGACAAGGCGTCCTGTGGACACCTGGGCAACGCTGCAACACGCTGTCGCGTCCTACTCTTAAGAAGAAGTTTCAGCGTTCTCCAGTTCTTTTTATTCCCGTCACTGCGTAATTCTTACCACAGACCATAATCAGCGTGTTGCTCTGCGTCCAATGTTATTTCTCAAAAATGTCTATTTATAGATCGTTTCATACATCAGGTGCGACGCTGCGAAATATACGGAAGTAGTCCGCACGAGAAAATAAAGGGAGGTGTATTATTCCGCGCTTGTTCTGCTGTCTAGTAGTCAAAGGCACGCGAAAGTGACAGTGTGTCGTCAGCAATATTAATGCATTTAATCAAGCTGATGACAAATGTGTCATGCAGTAAGCCTGCAAGCAAAGCATTTACTATGTTTCGCTCACCACAAGGAGCGCACTACTTTTGGTCGCGGATGCCGGCAGCGCCAAGGATAAAAAGTGAGATATTCCCCGTGCGTTTTGCGGTAGTGACACAGAAGTGTTTTTAGCGGTGAGTTCGAAGCGGACGTAGCATGGCTCAGGCAACCACGGTCTACACGCTGGTCGGCTTCGGTGAACTCGACTGGAGGCCCCTGCACTTTGTGAGGCCGATTCCGAGGAATTGGTTATGTAGTGCTTGCGGACTGGTGCGCAGGAAGACCGCCTGGCTGCCCTGCATGCACGTGCTGTGCGAATCGTGCTATGACCAGTGCGGTGACAAAGCTTTTCGCGTATGTCCTTTGGACGGCGCAGATTGTTTGGAAGACATCACGTGGATGGAGTTTCCCGCAGAAGACGTTTTGAAAAGAGAGGTAAGCGAACTAAGGCGCAACTCGGATTGATTTTATGCGCTATGTTTGTCTTGAAACCTGACGTGGTCTCTACGGTGCAACGTTTTCATTACATTGCTGCTTCATGCTGGTTTTTTTATGCTAGGGAAGCCTTGCATGGCTTAAAAATTTTCCAAATGATTCCCCGAAGTTTGTCCTTAATCATCGCTAAGTAGGACTTCTTTTAGATAACGAACTAATGGGCGCATTGGGGGTTGTTGTTTTTTTTTTGCAGGCTAATGTTAGTTCCACCCGGGCGCGTCTATCGAAGTTCGCATTGTACACTCGCATGGTCCTCGTGAGGGAAGGGGCCCGAGGCCTGCACACATGGCTGTGAGAGCCACCCACAGATACGGTTCGGTGACTGGAGCTAGCGTTTTATCAGCAATGCAGTGATAAAACCGTCTAAATCCGGCAGTGAACACGATCACTAACGCTGAGCTAGCACGGAAGCGACGCGAACAAAGCAGTCCTGGTGTCGCCTCTAACCTCGCCAAATTTTGCTGGTGGCCCCTGCGGGAGGATTTTTTGTGGAGGGGCCTCAAGCTCAACATATAAAATGGTGCCACTTTCGGAAGCACGGACGCATCAAGACAAGGCGCCCGAGGTGACCCGGGCAGGCAAATCCATTAAGTAAACTTATGCCGAAAATGGAAGCGAAAGGTTTTGTTATGCTTGCTTGTGCTGTGGTTTAAGCCAGGTTAGGCTCATCAAGACGAACAGGTTTGCATTGTTTAACATCATTTGTTTTTTATTCCTGATTGTTCAGTCTTACAGACGCGGCATCGCATGCGCAGTGCATAACAGTGGGCTCTGCATAGAACCCAAGTGCACTTTGGTGCGTTCAACGGAACGCTGGTTGTGTTCGATGCAACGCCCGTTCGGGTGTCCAACGATATATGAAACAGATACTGCGCCATTTCCTTTCCCCAAAAATCAATTATCATTATGTAACGCCCGCCGTGGAGAGCTTACTATCTGCACGTGGTAGCGATTGTGGCTCGGCTTGAGCCAGTGAGCAGGCCTGTGCACTTTCCTATTCTTTCTTGCTGGCAACAACAACAGACAACAGAGAGCTGCGGCAGATGTGCGCTCCTTCGTCGCTTTGCTGAGAGGAGGCATCCCAGATGTGCTGCCTACTCCCTCCACGATGTTGCACACCTTGACCGAGCTGAGCGGTAAAGCGTCTGCCGGCATCGCACGCGAAGGCCGTGAAATTAGGATAGGGATTTGCTCAGCTAATTCAGGGTACACTAAGCAAAACCTGTCAGCGTTCATTATGTTCATTGGCGTTGGCAACGTTCTAGACTCCGACGATTTTGAGGAAACGAAGGGCGCATAACTGTTTCCATGGGTCAGTGGACGCCTCAATTGCGCTTTGTGATTCGTGGCCGTGGTGAGAGAGACTGGTTTATGGGGGTTTGACGTCCCAAAGCGGCTCAGGCTATGAGAGACGCCGTAGTCAAGGGCTCCGGAAATTTCGACCACCTGGGGTTCTTTAACGTGCACTGACATTGCACGATACACGGGCCTCTAGAATTTCGATTTCATCGAAATTCGACCGCTGCGGCCGGAATCGAACACGCGTCTTTCGGGCCAGCAGCCGAGCGCCGAAACTTCTCAGCCACCGCGGCGGTGGTGGTGAGAGAGAGAGAGATGTGGGCTGCATGCATTACAGCTGACAACGTTGTGGCAGACGTGCAATACTGCAAATATAGGCCGCAGCGTTCATTGGGTGTCCAACCTCTCGGCTGAGACTCGGCTAGATCACGTTGTCAGGCAGTAGCCGGTCCGCGGCTGTGGAGCCCAGGCGCAGCGACGTCGGTCTCGGTGGCGCAACGAAGTCACGTGATGCGCTGCTATGGCAGCGGCGCCATGTAACTTGGAGTCACGTGGCTGTGACGACATGCTCCGGCTGTTTCAAGACTGGTTTCTCGGGGCAGAGTGCTAGCTCCCGCTAGGCCAGTAAAGCTTTCGCTTTAAAAAGCAGACCACTGAGCCGACAACGAAGGGCGAGCAACATGCAAGCACATTTCTGAACGCACTTTCTAGTGGCAAAAACCCAGATATGTCCAGAGACAACACGTAACTACCTCTGTATATTTACAGAGTTTAAAATATCTCTCAAGGCTCTTGCCGGAACGCAGAATTTCTAATTTAACTAGTTTACTATTCAATTGTATGCTGATGCCAACGCCATTGACTTGTTGCTCTGTGGGGAAATTCATTCTATGGCTTTTTTTTTGGCAAGTTAAAGTTTGTGCGGTAGCATTAGGCGCATTTATGGTTGGCAAGAAAGAAGTAATTTTGTCCCCACTCGATTCAAAATTGCTACGACTTTACTACGAAGTACTGGGTTTCGCCGTCTTCAAGTGAATGGCGCTGCGGCATTGCTTCTATAGTATCGCCGAAAAATTAATGTCGACGGACGCAGTTCACTGGCAACATTGGCCGTCAGCGGTGACACCAGTACTTTTGTTTTGCTTTTATACCCTATAAATGATATGTTTTGGTGAGTGGTCTGTCATTATACCGCGCTAATGTATCGATGCTGCTTAACTTCAGTTAGTCTTCAGTGTATAAAAACAAAGATTATTATTAGCTCTTTTATTTCGTCGCGCTACTTTTGTTAGCCCTTGTTAGAATGGGTCCTTAATAGGATCAGTCAAAAGACTGGCGTAAGTATAGGACACTGTACAGGCTATCACGTCCCTATTGAATGTACGAAGCGCCTGAAACGCAAAACGTGTTTGGCAATCTTTGGCCTTAGGTGCCCTTGCACCATAAAAACCTAGCATCATCATCATGAAGCGCAAAGCGTCGAATCATGATGTTGTCGATATTAACTTCGTCGGGCTCTGCAAAAAAAAAAAACGTTCCCTCTAATAAAAATAGAATGATTTTTGTTGGTGCTTTCTCACCATGTCACAAAACAAGACGGCCTGAGACAGCGTACAAAGGACAAAAAACCTTTATACGAATCGAGCATTTATTTTCCATCCCGCTGACAAATATGCAACGCTGGATACGTATTTAAGGAAATCATATAATAATATTGATGGTAATATTACATTTGTAATTATCTTATGCATGGAAAAGGTTACGACTGATAAAAAGTCATTACATGAATTCAGCTGACATCAGAATATTGTCTCCGCATCTTAGTCTGAGACTGCATAAAGCGTGTGTTCCATGTTTTTTATTAATCGCAGGTCAAATGCTGGAATGAAGCACATGGCTGCCAGGCTGTGATGGCTGTGTCGGCAATCTCCAAGCATTTCCAGCGAGATTGTGAACACCACACCGCTCCGTGTCCGCAGTGCTCGGCTCCTGTTCTTTGCAGCAGCATGTGCGCTCACCTGCGATCAGCCTGTACAGCACCTGTGGTGACTCCTGCAATCGATACTGACCCTGAGCCCAGCATCGTGAAAGATGGAGCATTTCTAGAACCCTTCGTACAAGCCTTGGAGGGCCTGAAGAAGCAGGCAGGGGAGATGAGCGCGTCCCTGGAACAGCTGGTTACCGATGTTGGATCACAGGGCAATAGACTGAATGAAATATCCCACGGGGTAAACGCTTTCGGTGATCAGCTGAAACTAGCAATGACAAACATCCAGCAGAGCGTAACGCCAAATCTGCGCGAAACCGTCACTGAGAATGCAACGAATGTGTCTTCGACCCGCCTCGACGCATTAGAATGCACGTTTAAAGATGAGTTGTGTAATGCGACTCGACAAAGCAATGAGAACAGTTCACGCATTGCAGCCACCATTGATGAGGTCAAGGAAAATAGCCAGAAAGCCTTGGACTGCATCGGCACGATCCTTCGACGAGATGAACGACGTGTCGCACATACGGTCTTCTACGTAAATGGCATAAAATCTCTGCAAGAGAAAGCCCTGCGGGAAGGCTACGCCGTGTACGAGAGCGAGCAGGTACACCTGCGTGGCTACTGCATGGCACCTGGAGTTACACTGGAGAGCGTCGGTGATTCTGTGCGCCTGCGTGGAAAGCTCTGTCTCAAAAGATGCGACACGGACGACGACGTTCAGTGGCCGTTCGAGCATGGAATTAAACTGAGCCTGACACATCCCACTGCAGAATCTGAAATCTATATCAAAGTCGATCCATGGCGTGATTTCGGCTGGTACCGAAAGCCTTCTGAAAGTAATAACATGTCAGTTTCTTTTTCTCTTCGCTCACTTAGTCTCGACGAGCTCACGCGCGCCGGCTTCGTGTTCGAGGACCAGCTTAGGATTAAGTGCGAGGTGCTTGAGTGAGTTGTACTTGCACGGAACATTTGACGTGGCGGCTTCTCTGACCTGAAGTATCTCTGATACAAGCCGCGTTTCTTTTTAGCTTCCGACGCATGTCGGTTATTTCTTCCAGGTACGGCGTTCGCTACGTCCCTCCTGATTTAGCAGAGTCAATTAAGAAGGCAACTTCATTGCAGAATAAGGGCTTGATGCGAGGCTCTGTGTGCGTGGTTTCGTGGTTCTTGGACATTCACTTACTCCCCTTTTCGCCAAAACTAACAGTTTTAAATACAGTTTTTTCCCTAGAACAGTGCAAGATTGGAATTCGTTACCGGAATCTGTTTTTTCCTCGCAAAATTTTTCTGATGCGTTAAATCATCTATTTACCTGCTAATATTGATTATATGTATGTTTTGTATATGTGTGCTGCTGATATTGTATAAGTTTATTCGTTTGGTTTATTCTTTTGGTATCCGTGCGCTGCTAACATTGTATAAGTTTATTCTTTTGGTTTTTTTCTTTGGTTTCCGTGTGCTGCTAATATTGAATAACTTTATTCTTTTGGTTATGTAACATTATATGTTCACTCCTGCTTGGGCCAAGCAGTGGCCTGCAGTATTATGAAATAAATAAATAAATAAAATATCGAGCAGTATTTAGGTCCAGCGTCTTTATTGCTTTGTGTGTTCAACCAATGTTGTCTTGTGTAGATGCCTCCTCAGCCATTCAAACCGGTTCAAAAGCAGGAAGAGCTATGCTGAGGCTGAATATGACAATCAGCTTTGTTTCTGTTCGATTTTTTGTAAACTTGTAAAGGGTGGGACAGAAAGTATCTGATGAAATAAATGGTTTCTATGTTTCTTGAAATGTCCACCAACCTGGTCCAAGAAGTGTATAAAAAAAGCTGCTAATAAAAAGCAAACCCTCCTCGCTATCTTTCTTTGTGTCATTGACATGCCGCGGAACGTCAAAGCGCGTATCGGAAAATGAGCCCTTCCAACAGGATACGGAAGATGCACGGCATTTGCAACGAATCGTTCCGCTGGTAACCGTGCACCTGCATGGTTCGTTGCCAAGACGGAAACCAAATTATAAGTCGCAAAGCATCTGGTCGATTTACTGCTAAGCAAATGTGGGTGCATTAACTTGATCCAGTGACGTAATAACCGCGGCACTTTTGTGTCTTTTTGCGAAAGAGAAATTTGAAGAGCGTTCTCTCCAACTTTACATATTTCAACACACATTAAGCTGTGCTTCGGTGAAAAAAACCTTCACAACAGGAGCCTACCGCGTTGCCCTTATAAACCCTGGTTGATTGCAACCTGCTTGAGGGTATTTAGGGGCTCACAATTGCAATTTTTTGAACATTTGTTTCTTTCACATTCAGAATGAGTGTTTTATTGTTATTCCTGGGTTTAACAAACTGCGCTTCATAGACAAAAGACCCCAAGACTCAGCAAAAAAAAAAAAGTTCCCCTGTTGGACGGGCATGCGGTAGAACTGGTCAAGGAAAGAAACGTTCAGTAACATGCTCACTCTGGGTGTGCTCCTCAACGTCTTGCGGTAAGGGAACGAAATGTGTGAAAGGGAGGTGGAGAAAGGAGCGCTGGCACGAGCACTCCTCTACCGCTAGGTATCTGATAAATGTGGCCGGGCTGCCACCCGCCGCCGTGCACATTTCAACTATCATTAATTTCGTTCCATCCCCAGATCAGATTGTTGGCAACGTAGACCACAAAAGGTTTAAAAAAATCAGGATTCGCGACCTGGAAGGGCAAATCAAGGGCACCAATAATCAGCCTCAATCAGCCAAGATCACGTAAGTTTGCGTTTTAATGTGGGCTTCTTCGCGCTTAGTTTGGCACTTTTTTTTTCGTTCTTCCTTCACTCGCAACAGCAACAGTGGAGTCCGAGAACGATCATAATCTGAGTGAACAACAGTGCTGATGGCCAGCAGACCTGCTCCGAGTGCAGTTGTCACGTGCTCTCTTGAGGCTAAACGACCACCAGATGATGTCACCGCATTCACCTACGAATCCCATTGCCACGTGAGGAGCACGAATCCGCCTTCAATTTCACGCAACCCATCACGCCGAAACGACATGGGTACAGGTCCTTGCACCTTTTATGGCGCGAGACAGCAACAACGTCGAAAGCGAAGCTACTGTGCATGGTCGGGGATCGATTAACGGCAGCGATTTGAAAAGTTGGGATGCCTTGCTGGCCACGTGGTATGCTACGCCTGCACAGTCGGCTTCATATTCTGCGCAGCTACGTGCAGGCGGAGCCAGACAGCAGGCAGAACAGCTGAAGCACTATTTTGCGCACATGCTCTTAGCTGCTTTCGCCGCTGTATGGGCCCATGAACGATAGTCGAAGTGGTCTAGGATACGAGATCAGACGCGTGTAATTTGTGGCAACGAGTCGTTGATGCGTAGTTGGCCGGATGCGGCCTCGGATGACTACGTCCGTGCGTACGATAACATCGAATATCCGTGCTCCGACGAAGCCGTTGTACGCAGAGTACGAGCACTCCTCTACCGCTAGGTATCTGATAAATGTGGCCGGGCTGCCACCCGCCGCCGTGCACATTTCAACTATCATTAATTTCGTTCCATCCCCAGATCAGATTGTTGGCAGCAAGAATCTCGGCGAGGAGGACATGACTGTCCTGGAGAGCCTGAATAGCACAGCAGTGAGGTCTTCGCCAGAGCCCCGCAATCCCACATCCTCTACAGATGCAGGATGGGGGGGGGGGGGGGGGGGGGGGGGGGGTGTTAGGACGTTATCCTGTGCCAATGGCTGGACCACGCCGGCGTGGCCGTCCCGGCGCATGAGGGCTAGAGCATTCGAAACCGTTGACTGAAATAAAGTTGTTCCTTTCGTCCTACTCATGAGGCATGAGACGCTCATGACTCAATTTTTAAGGAATAAGCGCCGCTTTTGGGGGACTTATACAGTATATTTGGCTGTAATACGGGGAGTGCAATTACTATGAACATTGGATACAACGAATGCAATCCACGTGACCATCAGGTTTGTTGTAAGTGGTCTCGACTGTAAACCAACTAGCCTCAATTGCCGCCTTGGTCCGAAGAGGCTGTTGCGAAGGGATTTACAATGACCGCTCCACACTGCATTACTTCTCCGCAGGGCAAATTTATAGTTTTGAGTGTCGGCATCTAGAGGGGCGCGCTATTGGAAAAAGGCGCATTAAAGAGGTGCCACAGTGGAGTGCTTCGCAATTAATTCGAACACTAGGGGATCTTATCGCGCACTGTCATCGCACAGCATCTGGGCGAGAGGAATGAGGAAAGGTTAACCGTGACCGCTATTTCGTCGTCCTGTGTCCGCGCTGAGCCCAACACGCACTGGCTGAAAGCAAACAAAGTTTGGTTATCAGATAATGAAAAGCACGGTAATTGTTTCACATTCGGTGCACACCTCAGTCCCTCCGTTAGGGAAGGAAGGAAGGCTGGAGTGAACGAAGGAAAGAAAGAAACAAAAAGAAAGAAAGGAAGAAAAAAGGAAGGAAGAAAGAAAGAGAGAAAGAAAGAAGGAAAGAGAGGCGGTGCCGTAATGGAGGGCTCCCGAATAATTTCGACCACCTGGGGATCTTTGGGATGCACTGACATCGCACAACACCCGGGCGCCTTTTACGTTTCGCCTCCATCGAATCGCGGTGTGAAACCAGCATTCACGTCGCCATAAGCGTCATTTTTTGCAGCGATAGCTACGTTACGGTAGCATTTCGAGCCTTCCGCGTGGCGGCGCGCAACCCTGTGGCTGCGCTGGCACGCTGTCACGTGGTTGGTCACGTGGTGCGGAACAGCTGCCGGCGGCGCGGCGCCGTGGCTGATCACATGGTTGGTGACGTGACCAAGTACGACTGGGCCATCTGTAGCTATCGCGTCACTCCAGGTTTAACCAGAGCTAAACCACCGCCAATTTTTTTCCTCTTGATTACGACTAGAATGTCATTAACCCGCGGCTGTTCCCTCACTAACTCTCCTCGCTTCCGGTCCCTTAATGTTACACCTATCATTTTTCTTTCCATGGCTCATTGCGTTGTCATTAACTTAAGCTGAACCCTTTTCGTTAGCCTCCACGTTTCTGTCCCGTAGGGGAGTACCGGTAACATACAGCTGTTGTACACTTTTCTCTTGAGGAATATTGGTAAATTGCCATTCATGATCTCAGAAAACCTGCCATACGCGCTTTACCTCATTCTTATTCTTCTAGTTATTTCCCTCTGATGATCCGGATCAGCTGCCATTACTTGCCCTGAGTAGAAGTATTCCTTCACCACTTCCAGCACCTCGCTGCCAATTGTGAACTCCTGTTCCCTTGTTGAACATCACTTTGGTTTTCTGCATATTATTTTTGTAGCGATAGCTACATTACGGTAGCATTTCGAGCCTTCAGCGTGGCGGCGCCCCCACGCTGTCACGTGGTGCGGAGCAGCTGCCGGCGGCGCGGCGCCGTGGCTGATCACGTGGTTGGTCACGTGATCAAGTTCCACTCGGCGAGCCGTAGCTATCGTGTCACTCCAGGTTTAACCAGAGCTAAACCACCGCCAACTTCTTTATAAAGCTGTAAAGAATCGATCCAGATATCTCACCTGACTGTCAACTGTTTTCGAGGAGTGTGTGCTAGGCACTGTGTCGTCCATTGATCAGAGCTCAGACGTTATTTTTGCCAAGCAAAAAGAAAAGGAACAAACTAGACTAAAGAATGTGGAATCGCCAGCTATCACTCTAAACACGAATACGCCTATATGGGAGTAAAGAGATTACGCTGTCCTTTAGCGCACTCCGTTGTATAAACGGGAGTGCGCAGGGGACAGCTTACTCCCCTTTTTAATCCTTTCTGTTGAGAGTACAACAACAACACAGATGATTTGTGGCGGCGACAAAATAGAAATAGAAGTTCTTTTAGCTCAGCATGGATCATCCATCACAAAAAATGCGAGCATTTCAAATAATATAGTTTAAAAGGAATACAGTCGAGCTTTGCGGCCGAATGGGAGCGCACCTATAGAACCATGAAAAATAGCAGGACGATAATGAATGACCACGCCTTTTCTTTGGTTCTGCGGCATTGTGTAATATGGGGCCTTCATAACAGAGAATGTGAGCGTGCTACGTTAAGGCTCCAGATCACAGAAATTGTTTACAGCACCAATGGGTGCCTCCGAGTAAGAATTAAAATGTCGGAGAAGCACCTGGCTGCTTCTCGAGACGAATGGCGAAGCCAGTCGTGTAACGTGTGTCTATAATACAAATGATCGATGTGCGCAAAACCGAAGACAATCCACGTACACGAGCGAAACACAAGGACAGGCGCATTGATCGAAGTAAGGACGTTGCGCCTGTCCTTGTGTTTCTCTCGTGTACGTGGATTGTCTACTATTTTGAGCGCATGGATCATCAGTAGTATTATCATGCTCTAATTAGGCCCAACACAACTGTTATTGAAGTAGTGTGTCCCAAAGAGCGAAATATCGAGAAATGCACGTTTTTTTTTTTTTCAGCGGCAGCAAAAATGCGCTTCAGCTAGGTTGTTTGGCCTTGGTATAGCTTGGCTGTTTGGATTTGAGTACTGCGCATTTTTGCGGTTGTGACAAAGCGTCACTCGGACACGCAGCGGCCTGAGACCCTTTACTCCGCGCAACCACGTATTGCAAACACATTACGAAATTAGGTGTCCGTATGATGCGACAAAAGAAATGAGTATTAGCCCTGATTTCACGCACCCAAATTTTCAGTCTACGTCGAAATACGAGAGTAACTTCTCTCTTTGTGCTTGTGTGATTTTTATTTTATTTTTTCATTTTTTATTTTGGAACTTAGGAGCAAGAACTGATAGTGTGAACTTAGTCCTCTCCCTTTTTTAGCAGTGTTTTTACCTCAGGGCATAAAAAGTAAATCCTTATGGGAATGAAACAAGGGGCATGTTTATGTAAATGAAACAAGGAGGAGGTTTATGTAAATTAAAGGAGGCTGGTTGATCTAATGCAGTCTAGGAGAGACCCACGATACGGTTCTTGCGTCCAAACACCATAGGACGCAGAACTGTCCAGCGAAAGGCCCGCTGCGGCCGGGTGCCGGGCTCTTGTAGGTTTTAACTGTTTCGGCTCTGTATCTTTTATTATGGTCGAATTTATTTTGCTCTTCGTTATTACAAAGTCTAAGGAACCATATCCAGGAAGTAAATGTTTAAAGCTCGCGGTGGAAGTATTAATGCGTTTAGAGGTATGGAGCCAAAATAGGACATCACGGTTCAGTTGGTGTAAAAGTGGAAAAGGACCGTTTACTGCAATTCGCAATTAAGTAAACAAAATAGTGTCTTATTTTGCACAGTGGAAGACTATAACGTAGTTTATTTTTACTTGTAAGATATAAGATGGATTGTGCACTTTCCAACGATGCCGCGCTCTCCTGTCCAACTTGCGTAATGCATCTTTTCTCCTCGTTCTTGACAAAGACATGTGACTGTTCCAGCTGGTACACACACGCCAACAACACACATGTTCAAAACTTGCATAGCCACAGACAAGATAAAGGCTTTCCTCATATATGTAACGCCCTCTTCTGTAGAGCTCCATAAAGCGCTTCAGTAACACTTGGAGCAGAGCCTGGCACATCGTAGTGCTCAGCAAATAGGATGCCCAATGCATCTGGCTCGCGCCTGTTTTCAAAACAGGCGTTCACAATCACAATCGACGAGTTCATTAAATGGAAGATAACCTGTAGTGTCTGCATCTGTACCAAATGCAGTTGTGTACGGGTAGGAAAAAATCCCATCCCATGCATAGCCCTATGCGGTGGTAGAAACTTTAATTGCCAGGGATATAAATGGTGGGGCCAAGACCCCGACATGGCATTTTGGTGCTCCCTCACTGATAGGAGCCTCAAGTCGCCATCGCCAGAGAAGACGACGGAGACTTCATAACCTCGAAACCCTTGAAAGATCCAATAAAATTTTCACTCACTCACTCACTCACTCTATAATAGACCGTTCGCTTTCATAACCAGATGACCAAAGCTTTGAATTTTATTTTAATTTTTACTTTTCCAAAAAGAATGGAAGCAAACACAGCGCTTCGTGGATCAAAAGAGATAGCAGCAATCTTACGTGGTTTATTGTCTTCTATTTCCTACTGCACCAGATTTCGCCTGCGCGGCCATCGCATTCTATGAAGAGCTGGCGCAGTTTTGTCGCGCGATATATTCTCATATCCAAGACTTCCAGATGATGCCTTTATGGCTTGAAACATTCGCTTTTCTAAATGATCTCGACTCTGTAGAGTCATTTCGTTGCGTCTTTTTATCTTCGAAGCCCGTAGGGGTGGATTAGAGGAAGGATGTGTGAAAAAACAATGATGGCCAAGCCAACGCACGAAGACTGCTAACAATTTCAGCTAAGGTAGGTGAGCTTGCAACGACAGCAGTGTCGAGTGATAGACCGTTCTATAGTCTACACCACCGCAAATAAAAATAAAATGAACCGTGAAATGTGACAAACATGGTTTCAGGACTTCATTTGTTTGGTTTCCTGCAACTTGCCGTTTTGCTCAAATGGCTCCTAAGAGAAATCAGCGTTGGATTTTCTCGATAGACAGCTGCTTTAAACGCAACAAAACGCTACAAAAAAATAGCGGTGGCTTAGCTATGATATGCCTAGTATACGTAGCGAAATGACCATTAACTAATCGAGCCGAACTGGTGTCAGCCTGTGAATCTGTCAGTCGTGCCGAACACCCGGGGAACGACTTCAGGGTCCGTATAGTTCATTGCCAACGTTGCTGCCGCAACGAGCAAGGCTCCTCTTCTTCCATGGCTTGCAACTGACGGCCAAGTGCAACCACTCTCAACCCCACGCGCATGTGAAACGCGAAGCGGAGGAAAGGGCGAGGCGGCGGCGCAGATGCGGCGTCACGCGAAGCGCACCTGTGGCGAAACTCGCGCTTGCGCAGTAGTAACAGATGGCAAAGACTGGCGAAATCACTCCGGCTACCGTAGTGTAGCTATCGCTACAAAAGAAATGGAGATATAACCGTCCCCGGTCGCTTCATGAAACAAACTGTGCAGGCGTCTACGACCCGCCGCGGTGGCTCAGTGGTTACAGCGCTCGGTTACTGATCCGGAGTTCCCCGGTTCGAACCCGACCACGGCGACTGCGTTTTTATGCAGGCAAAACGCTAAGGCACCCATGTGCTGTACGATATCAGTGCACGTCAAAGATCCCCAGGTGGTCGAAATTATTCCGGAGCCCTCCACTGCGGCACATCTTCCTTTCTTCTTTTAATCCTCCTTTATCCCTTCCCTTACGGCGCCGTTCACGTGTCCAACAATATATGAGACAGATACTGCGCCATTTCCTTTCCCCAAAAAAACCAATTATTGTTATTAGGCGTCAACGCCGATATTACTTTTTTACTCGGATCCCTGTGGCGACCCGCCGCGGTGGCTCAGTGGTTAGGGCGCTCGGCTACTGATCCGGAGTTCCCGGGCTCGAACCTGACCGCGGCGGCTGCCTTTTTATGGAGGAAAAACGCTAAGGCGCCCATGTGCTGTACGATGTCAGTCTACGTTAAAGATCCCCAAGGTGGTCGAAATTATTCCGGAGCCCTCCACTGCGGCACATCTTTCCCTCTTTCTTCTTTCACTCCCACCTTCCTTCCTTCATTTCATGCGCGGTTCGGGTGGCCACCGAGATGCGAGACAGTTGCCGTGCCATTTCCTTCCCTCCAAAACGAGAACAGATCACCTGAAATGAATACAATCTGTATAAGAAGAGGAAACCATCGTTAATGCGCATATAGTACATCGCCATATGTAGCTTAGTGTTTTCAGTTTCAGTTTATTTGTTTCATTCTGATTTACAGAAACCGGAGCAAAGGCAAAAGGCAAGAAGCCTTGATACATTATCTTGAAGGCAAGAAGCCTTTGATACATTATCTTGATGGATAAGGTACTGCATAGTATACAGCAAGGGCAACTACAGGGGTGACTTGCTACCCGGATCAGGGCCCTTAAAGGCCATGTTTTTCAACTATCGCAGATTTTCACTGTCACACATTACAGCACATGTGAGAATTTGACCTCCACAAGTGTGGCCTCCAGTAACTGGCAAATAATGAAGCTACAACCTTTGATGTCCCCTCACGTGTCCTCGTCCTCACGTGACTCCGCCGGGGATGGAGTCGCAGTACCCCAGTCGGATAGCCTGCGTCCAGAAGCTATACACACGTGGTGCGGTTAAGACATATTACGGGAGACAATGTACAGAGTGCTCGAACTTTACATATTTATTTCGCACTCACCGTGTTTATTGTTGCTCGCCTTTCTTTCAGTTAAAGCATCCAGCCAAGGCTTCTTTGAGAGGGGAGTAATGCCGCGAAACTTTCGACTGATTGTTTGAACATGCTTAAAGCCGCCGGAACGCGTCTTTCCAGTCAGTTCACTTCTCAAATCAGAGCGGTCCACACGACTGTTTCTACATTGCTCGCGCCCTATCTCCAAAGTTCTTTGTGAGCTTTAAATTAAGCGCGGCCGAGCACGACGACTGCTCTCTTTTTCGATGACCGCCGAGCTCGTTTCTTGCTTTCGCCGTAGCCAAGTTGTTCGGTTCTTTGTGGGTGCAAGCCAGTGCAATAATAACTCCGTTTCAGAGCCAGTTCAGTATTAGGGCGCTCGACTACTGATCCGGAGTTCCCGGGTTCGAACCCGACCGCGGCGGCTGCGTTTTTATGTAGGAAAAATGCTAAGGCACCCGTGTGCTGTGCGATGTCAGTGCACGTTAAAGATCCCCAGGTGGTCGAAATTATTCCGGAGCCCTCCACTACGGCACCTCTCTCTTCCTTTCTTCTTTCACTCCCTCCTTTACCCTTCCCTTACGGCGCGGTTCAGGTGTCCAACAATATATGAGACAGATACTGCGCCATTTATTCCCCCCCCCCCCCAAAAAAAAACCAATTATAACCAATTATATGCTCGTCCACTTTGCAGTGTTGTCGCCACCACGTTTCAATATGCAAAAAAATAAAAATCAATACTCTTTCGCGACCGCGTTTCAAAGCGTCGTGGCTATATTTCGTTTTAGAGTGTAAGCTCTACTACGCCATGTCTCTCAAGGTCGTTCGTCGGCGGACGGACGGCCTTGAGCCGGCTCGGAGTGAGGGTGTTCGTGACATAGCGCTGTCATGTGACCAATGCCGTCGCTCCAGCAGCTGCTCCGCGGCACTGGCTCCTGTCTCGGCGCCGCCATGGACGCTGCGCGGGTTGCTGGGCCGTCTGCGCTTCGGCGTAAGCGTCAGGCCGAATCCGGCAGAAGTAGCTAGTCGGCAAGCCAGTCTCGCTAACTACAGAGCACGCAGCCATGCCAGCCAGGCTGCCGAGACCACCGGCACAACATAGCTTACGCTCAATACGCCAGATTCAAGAATAGTTCAACCCCAACATTTTTTGTGGCGAAAGCTACACTAGGCTAGTCAGCGGCGCATTTCGGGTAAGCTTCGGTAGTCATGACTGCGCATGTGCCACTAATTGCACCGAGCCACAGTTCCACTGCTGCGCCGCCCCGCGCGTTTCCTAAGTAAATTGGTTTTTTTTGGGGAAGGAAATGGCGCAGTATCTGTCTCACATTTCGGCCGACACCTCAACCGCGACGTAAAACAAGAGATAAAGGAGGGACTGAGAGAATAAAGGAAGAAAGAGATGCCGTAGTTGAGGGCTCCGGAATAATTTCGACCACCTGGGGATCTTTAACGTCCTCAAAATTAAATTTTTAACGTGCACTGACATCGCATAGCACACGGGCGCCTTAGCATTTTTCCTCCATGAAAACGCTGCCGCCGCGGTCGGGTTCGCGGGTGAAGTTAATAATAATAATAAACCAATTATTATAATTATTAACTTCACCCGCGAACCCGACCGCGGCGGCTGCGTTTTTATGCAGGAAAAACGCTAAGGCGCCCGTGTGCTGTGCGATGTCAGTGCACGTTAAAGATCCCCAGGTGGTCGAATTTATTCCGGAGCCCTCCACTACGGCACCTCTCTCTTTCTTTCTTTCTTCTTTCACTCCCTCCTTTATTCCTTCCCTTACGATGCGGTTCAGGCGTCCAACGTTATATGAGACAGATACTGCACAATTTCCTTTCCTCCAAAACCTATTATTATTATTATTATTATTATTATTATTATTATTATTATTATTATTATTATTATTATTATTATTATTATTATTATTACTATTATTATTATTATTATTATTATTATTATTATTATTATTATTATTATTATTATTATTATTACTATTATTATTATTCACCCGCCGCGGCGGCTCAGCGGTTAGCGCGCTCGGCTACTGATATCGGCTGCCCGAGTTTGAACTCGACCGCGGCGGCCACGTTTTGATGGAGGCGAAACGCGAAGGCTCCTGTGTGGTGTGCGATGTCAGTGCACGTTGAAGATGAATATGAAAATTGGTTGTTGGAGACAAGAAATGGCGCACTATCTGTCTCACATCTCGGCGGATACTTGAACCGCGCCGTAAGAGAAGGTAGAAAGTAGGGACTGAAAAAGAAAGGAACAAGGAGGTGCCGTAGTGGAGGGCTCCGGAATAATTTCGACCACCTCGGGATCTCTAATGTGCACTGGCATCGCACAGCACACGGAAGCATTTGCGTTTCACCTCCATCGAAACGCTGCCGCCGCTGTCGGGTTCGAACCCGGATACTCCGGATCAGTAGCCGAGCGCTCTAACCACTGAGCCACCGCGGCGGGTGTCCCCGGGTGGTCGAAATTATTCCTCAGCAACATTCCATACAACGTACAGAACGTGATAATGACCCTGGATGTCAAGGGCGCATTCGACAACGTTAGCCACACGGCCATCCTGGATGGGCTGGACGGTCTAAACAGCGGCATGAAAATACACAAGTATGTGAAGGCATTATTCTCAAATCGCATGGCAACAGTGGGATTAGGAGACCTGCGAAATGACAAGTTCCGCACCCCCAACAAAAAAACCCCCGCAGGGATCCGTCATTTCACCGATCTTGTTTAACATCGCAATGATAGGATTGGCCCGTAAACTAGAAAATATCGAAGGCAAACAACACACCATATATGCCGACGATATCACGGTCTGGACCAACCGAGGCTCGCTCAGCCAAAAAGAAGAACGCCCACAAGCAGCAGCAACGTGCGTAGAAGAATGCGTGAAATAAAGAGGCCTCGCCTGTTCAACGGAGAAGTCTGAGCTCCTGAAAGGCGAGGAAGGCGATCGGAGGAAGATCTCAACGTCATCCTCGAAGGGTAAAAAATATCGGAGAAAGAACTAATAAGGCTGTTGGGAATGTCGGTGCAAAGCAACCAGCGATGCACACAAGCAATCGGCCTCCTCAAACAAGCAACAACACACGTCACCCGAATGATCACCCGAGTATCGCAAAGAAGAAGCGGCATGAGGGAGGGGGACACGATAAAGCTGGTCAGAAGCCTCGTGATCAGCCGAGTCACGTACTCCCTCTCGTACTACAACACCAACAAGGGCGAAATGGACCAAACCGACGCCATCATGAGGAAAGCCTACAAGACAGCCCTCCACCTACTAGCCACCACATCAACGGAGAAGCTGCTGGCCCTCGGACTTCACAACTCGTTCGAGGAACTCAAAGTAGCGCAACTAGAGCGACAACGAGACATGCTCCAGCAGACGACCACTGGCAGAGCGCTCCTCATAAGACTGGGGCATCAAGCAACGCTAAGAGCGGAGCAGAGAACAGCGAGTCTGCCTGACAATTTCCGCAGCACCATCAAAACAGGCTCACTCCCCAAAACTATGGATCCATATTTACACGCAGCTAGGCGAAAGGCCCGAGCGAAAATGTAGAAAAATACTTTGCAGTCAAGGCGAACATGGTCTACACGGACGCCGCGATGTACCCGCGGAGACGAAGAACAACGGAGCAAAAAGTAGTCGCGACAGTAATAGGCTCTGACTATAAGGAGATCACTTGCGCGTCGGCACGGGACTGCACGGTAACCGAGGGAGAGGAAGTGGCTTTTGGACTAGCGGCCGCGGAGGGTTATCACGGGAATAAGTTCTTAACAATCCTCACAGATTCGAAAGAGGCATGCCGTAACTACATTAACGCAGAATAAGTCATAAAGCGCTCCAAAACCTCCTCCGCGCAGGCCTACCCAAAGATCGCATTAGATAAATCATTTTCTGGATACCGGGACACACCGAGATAGAAGGCAACCAAAGGGTCGATAGAGTTGCTCGCGAGTACACTAACCGAGCACTCTTGAACGAAGACCCGGAGGACTTCTTGAGGGTAATCCCGACGTACTCCGACATTCTAAATTATTACAGAGGGACGAGACTAAAGTATCCTCCTCCCCACAAGAAATTAAATTAACAAGAAGCAGTTTACTGGAGGAAGCTGCAAACCGGAACCTTCCCCAATTTACACATCCTTAGCAAAATGTTCCCGAACCAATACAGGGACATCTGCCCATGGTGCGGTGCAACAGACACCTTATACCATATTACTTGGGAATGTGACAGAAATAAAGCATTCCATGGCTCCGAAAATCCGAGTGTGGAGCGGTGGGAGAGTATGCGCTCCAGCGGCCCATCCCGTGCCCAGCGAGCGGCCAAACTCAGCGGTGCCCTGAAATAGGGGCGCCGACCTCTGCAAGACGGAGGGAGACATCATCTTGAAGATGAAGAGCTCTGCCTGATCGAAAGACCTTGTTAGAGCTATAAAGTGTCACCTATCCTATTCCGGAGTCCTCCACTAGGGCACCTCTTCTTTTCTCAGTCCCTCCTTTACCCCTTCCCTTACGGGGTGGTTCGGGTGTCGCCGAGATGTGTGTCAGTTACTGCGCCATTTCCTTTCCCCAACAACCAGTTTAATTTAAATTTCCTCTTTCTCTCTTCTTTCTCTTTCTCCTTTATTTCTTCCCTTACGGCGCAGTTCGGGTGTCCACTGAGATATGCGAGATAGTTACTGCGCCATTTCCTTCCCCAAAAACCTAACAAAAGAGCCGCCGGCGTTCATTGGGTTCTTTGGCGTTGGCAACGTTGTAGAGCCCGTTCAATTTCACGAAAGGGAAGGCGCACAACTAGCTCCTTGGGTCAGTGGACACCTCAATCTCGCTTTCATGTACGTGGCTTTGGTGTCCAACTACTTTGATTGCGTTCCGCACACTAGATCTTCATCGCGCCCACCCTGTCATCTCTTTCTCACCACCGCCACGTACCTCAAAGCGCGATTGAGGCGTCCAGTTGCCTAGAGACCCAGTTATACGTCTTTCTTTCCTCAAAATCATCGGCGTCAAAAACGTTGTCAACGCCAACGCCAATAAAGGCCGACAGCTTTCGCTTTGTATACCCTGGATTAGCTGAGCTAGCCGCCGCGGTGGCTCAGTGGTTAGGGCGCTCGGCTACTCATCCAGAGTACCCGGATTCGAGCCCGACCGCGGCGGCCGCGTTTCGATGGAGGCGAAACGCAAAGGCGCCCGTGTGCTGCGCGGTGTCAGTGCACGTTAACCCTTTCAGCATATATTTCTTTTCTTTGCATATTTTACACCACAAGGACTCTAGAAACATCCCTGACAAAAATAAGTAATTTGTGTTATTATTTGCCGATTTATAATAATGTCGTCAATACCGCACATCAGGGCTCAGTGGTTGCGAAAAGCAGTGAAAAGATGTGTTCAGAAGCGGATAACACAATCATTGCAAACACAAACTTCACTGTTCGTGTGGAAGCCTCTGAAGCAGTTTCGAGCCTTGGCAAGACACAAGGTTGACGTTGCATTTTTCGCAAATGATACTGGTTTGTCCTGTACATCACTCGAGCTTACAACACTGTTCCCTGCTGTCGGTACGAAGAGGCAAGTGTCCCACCTTATCAAACCTGACGTCTCGTACAGGCTTATTTTCAGCATATCTTGCTTTTTTCGGAGTCATCATAGCGGAGAGTGACGGCCTTCCTCACTTTTGCATCTTTGGCAGGCTGTCGGCTTGTGCAATGAAGCAATTCTTCAATGAAGCAATTCTTCGATGAAGCAAACTCTTCGCACTCAAAAGTTGTGTCCGGTTTTATGATCTTCTTCCTTGCCCATGCAGCTGTCGATGGTTGGCAATCCTCGTCTGAGCTTTCATCCTCGCTTTCCACCTGTTCTGGCTCAGGCTGCTCAAACACGTCACCGCTATCGGAAGATCCGCTGATTTCTCCCTCCACATCAGACAAGTTTACATTATCAAGTTCACAGAAAACTGCATGCGTGAATTCTTCCAGATGCCTAGAATGCAAGTTTTGGCGGGAATGGATTGAATCTGTCGGTATGCACGGTATAGGCGAGCCTGAAAAAAGAAAAAAGACGCACTGAAATCGGACGCAATGGCAAGCTGACGGCACGCCATATACGACCACAAATCCCTGCTGTCGTCAAAAACCGCACACGGAAAGAACATCTTCTTGCAATTATTTATACTATGTAATGATTCTTATACAACTACATGCGTTCTCTGCAATCTGTTTCGACGCTATAAAAAAAAATCGCAACGTAAACTACGCAGGGGTTGGTTGGTTGGCCTCAAACAATGCTGGCGCATACCCACTGCGGGGGAGTGGCCAAGGCACCGGAGGTTACTTGCTGGAGACAGGAACGTTTTGACAAGAGAAGGAGTAGTAATAGTCTGTAGGCTGATAGATTGGAAGACTCAAGGACAGGGGTCCGGTTAACTTGAAGTTCGAAGATGGGACAATGGCTTAATGTGCATAATAGTGTACAATGTATGTAATGTTTCAATTTCGTACTGACTTAGAGCAGGAAAAATAAATTAGAATACACGGGCTTGACGGCCCGTCTGTTCTCCGTTAGGTAGTTACACGCAGTGACCGAACGCTCCGCGAGTTCTACCTTGAAGGATTAATAACTGGACGCCCCACTTCAGTTGTAGCCAACACAGTGCTGTGCGCGTGTGTGATTTAATTCCTCTAAAATGAACTAATCACGCGCACAACTGGGACACATTTCTTATTGTGTAAATAGTTTGTACATATTACCTCTCCCCCTATCCTCTCTTCCTGTCCCCTCACCTCTTTCATTTCATTTCTGCATTCTGCCTGCTATCCTTTATTTCCGCTGCCCCAGCTCAGGTGCTTCAGTATCGATGGCAGATGCCGGGGATAGCAAAAATCTTTTCCTTCCTTTTTACTATTATTTTAATAAACAGCCACTACCACCACCAACGGGAGTCGCTGCGTTCCTTGAAAAAAAACATTTGCACAGCAGAGCGCACACTCGTGTCGCTTCGTCTAAGCAAACAGGCGCGAATGGAAAGAAGAACCGTAGAGGACACAGACAAACCCAGTTGGTGGAACGAAATTTGCGCAAGACGCTTCCTCAAATGAGAAGAGCGGCGGCAGAACAGCAGGAAGTGATCTATTGTCTCAGGTTCGGCGCAAGAAGGGCACAATAGGGAAACCGCCTGGCCAGATCTGTGAAGGTGTAAATTTAGAAGGGGAACCCGGCAAGGCAAACGCGTGAAAGAGACCTCTAGTCTGCGCGAGCGCCAGTCTTTGCTACTCCAAGGATGAAGAAAATTCTGATATTCGGGAGATTATGTAAGATGCAGGGGTTATTCAATTATAAAAAAAGCGCACGTACCGTACGGCGTGTTTGCCGTATTAGTTGTCATTTATTCTTCCTCCTTCGACACGGCTCAATAGAGTCACGTGACTAACCATGGCGATGGCACTAGTACTTTCAATACTACGATAGGGGAAAATACAAGCAGTTTCGATTATTATTTCATGCTTAAAATTGCTATTGTAAGTCCTGTCATCCTTTGAATACGCCAGGACTGAAAGGGTTAAAGATCCCGAGGAGGTCGAAATTATTCCGGAGCCTTCCACTACGGCACCTCTTTATTGAGTTCTTCTCTCTGCCCCTCCTTTATCCCTTACGCCGCGGTTCAGGTATCCGCCGAGATGTAAGGAAGATACTGCGCCATTTCCTTTCCCCAACAACCAATCTTAATTTCATTAGCCGCCTCGCTGCCAAACCACTACCCAAGAACATGCTCACTGACCGACACGACGAGCGTCGTAAACACAAAGCTCGAGCACCGGATGATTTCTATCGTGCCGGCGAACACGCAACATACGTGGACGCGGAAAGCCAAGATTCAACAACCTACGTGGTCTGTGCAACCACGCCGCAATCTACCCTTATATCCGCTGCCACGGTGCGAGCCCCTCCCCCACCGCAGCGGAAGAGACAGCAACAGCACTGGCCATCGCTGACCGCCGGACACGCACAGACCTCAACGACTCAAAACGAGAAATCCTAAATTACTCGGCCAGCTGCATCTGTTTTCCTGCCGAACGCATCCAGCGTGGCTGGAATCCCTACCGCAAAATTAACCTAATATGGTTACCCGCCCACGAGGGCAACTCTGGAAACGAATTGGGACCAACCCAATTGCCCGAGAATTAATAATCCTGGCGGCCAGCCCCACGGATCCAGACGCCCTCGGTGAAGCCCCCAGATATTTGCCGACATCACCAATTTTCATAGAGAATTCCTGATCAGTACCAGAGTGCCCTAACCACTGAGCCAGAGCGGCTGGTTCCAAATTGCACTGATTTCGTGGGCCCAGGACGTCGGCCCCCGCCTGGGGCCACACAGGACCCACCTGCCATAATTCCCGACACCTGCGGTTACAAAGTTGTCACTCTCTCTGTGTCGTTTTTACGCGAAATCGTATGCAGCTCGTTCCGTCGAGAAGCCGTCGGCGTCGTAATAGTAGTAGCAGTAGGCACCGCGCGTCGGAAGTATTCGTTTCGGGTGTCCACCGAGGTATGAGAGAGAGAGAGGCGTCATTTCCTTCCCTTAAATTGTCCAACGGACAAGGCGTCCTGTGGACACCTGGGCAACGCTGCAACACGCTGTCGCGTCCTACTCTTAAGAAGAAGTTTCAGCGTCCTCCAGTTCTTTTTATTCCCGTCACTGCGTAATTCTTACCACAGACCATAATCAGCGTGTTGCTCTGCGTCCAATGTTATTTCTCAAAAATGTCTATTTATAGATCGTTTCATACATCAGGTGCGACGCTGCGAAATATACGGAAGTAGTCCGTGCGAGAAAATAAAGAGAGGTGTGTTATTCCGCGCTTGTTCTGCTGTCTAGTAGTCAAAGGCACGCGAAAGTGAGAGTGTGTCGTCAGGAATATTTATGCATTTAATCAAGCTGATGACAAATGTGTGATGCAGTAAGCCTGCAAGCAAAGCATTTACTATGTTTCGTTCACCACAAGGAGCGCACTACTTTTGGTCGCGGATGCCGGCAGCGCCAAGGATAAAAAGGGAGATATTCCCCGTGCGTTTTGCGGTAGCGACACAGAAGTGTCTTTAGCGGTGAGTTCGAAGCGCACGTAGCATGGCTCAGGCAACCACGGTCTACACGCTGGTCGGCTTCGGTGAACTCGACTGGAGGCCCCTGCACTTTGTGAGGCCGATTCCGAGGAATTGGAAGTGTAGTGCTTGCGGGCTGGTGCGCAGGAAGACCGCTTGGCTGCCCTGCATGCACGTGCTGTGCGAATCGTGCTATGACCAGTGCGGTGACAAAGCTTTTCGCGTATGTCCTTTGGACGGCGCAGATTGTTTGGAAGACATCACGTGGATGGAGTTTCCCGCAGAAGACGTACTGAAAAGAGAGGTAAGCGAACTAAGGCGCAACTAGGATTGATTTTATGCGCTATGTTTGTCTTGAAACCTGACGTGGTCTTTACGGTGCAACGTTTTCATTACATTGCTGCTTCATGCTGGTTTTTTTATGCTAGGAAAGCCTTGCATGGCTTAAAAATTTTCCAAATGTTTCCCCAAAGTTTATCCTTAATCATCGCTAAGTAGCACTTCTTTTAGATAACGAACGAATGGACGCATTGGGGGTTGTTTTTTTTTTTTGCAGGCTAATGTTAGTTCCACCCGGGCGCGTCTGTCGAAGTTCGCATTGTACACTTCGCATTGTCCTCGTAAGAGAAGGGGCCCCGAGGCCTGCGCACATGGCTGTGAGAGCCACCCACAAATACGGTTCGGTGACTGGAGCTAGCGTTTTATCAGCAATGCTGTGATAAAACCGTCTAAATCCGGCAGTGAACACGATCACTAACGCTGAGCTAGCACGGACGCGACGCGAACAAAGCAGTCCTGGTGTCGCCTCTAACCTCGCCAAATTTTGCTGGTGGCCCCTGCGGGAGGATTTTTTTTGTGGAGGGGCCTCAAGCTCAACATATAAAATGGTAAATGGTGCCCCTTTCGGAAGCACGGACGCATCAAGACAAGGCGCCCGAGGTGACCCGGGCACGCAAATCCATTAAGTAAACTTATGCCGAAAAAAATGTTATGGAAGCGAAAGGTTTTGTTATGCTTGCTTGTGCTGTGGTTTAAGCCAGGTTAGGCTCATCAAGACGAACAGGTTTGCATTGTTTAACATCACTTGTTTTTTATTCCTGATTGTTCAGTCTTACAGACGCGGCATCGCATGCACAGTGCATAACAGTGGGTTCTGCATAAAACCCAAGTGCACTTTGGTGCGTTCAACGGAACGCTGGTTGTGTTCGATGCAACGCCCGTTCGGGTGTCCAACGATATATGAAACAGATACTGCGCCATTTCCTTTCCCCAAAAATCAATTATTATATTATTATGTAACGCCCGCCGTGGAGAGCTTACTATCTGCACGTGGTAGCGATTGTGGCTCGGCTTGAGCCAGTGAGCAGGCCTGTGCACTTTCCTATTTTTTCTTCCTGGCAACAACAGACAACAGAGAGCTGCGGCAGATGTGCGCTCCTTCGTCGCTTTGCGGAGAGGAGGCATCCCAGATATGCTGCCTACTCCCTCCACGATGTTGCACACCTTGACCGAGCTGAGCGGTAAAGCGTCTGCCGGCATCGCACGCGAAGGCCATGAAATTAGGATAGGGATTTGCTCAGCTAATCCAGGGTATACTAAGTAAAACCTGTCAGCGTTCATTGTGTTCATTGGCGTTGGCAACGTTCTAGACTCCGACGATTTTGAGGAAACGAAGGGCGCATAACTGTTTCCATGGATCAGTGGACGCCTCAATTGCGCTTTGTGGTTCGTGGCCGTGGTGAGAGAGACTGGTTTATGGGGGTTTGACGTCCCAAAGCGGCTCAGGCTATGAGAGACGCCGTAGTGAAGGACTCCGGAAATTTCGACCACCTGGGGTTCTTTGACGTGCACTGACATTGCACAGTACACGGGCCTCTAGAATTTCGAATTCATCTAAATTCGACCGCTGCGGCCGGGATCGAACACGCGTCTTTCGGGCCAGCAGCCGAGCGCCGAAACCCCTCAGCCACCGCGGCGGCGGTGGTGAGAGAGAGAGAGAGAGAGAGAGATGTGGGCTGCATGCATTACAGCTGACAACGTTGTGGCAGACGTGCAGCACTGCAAATATAGGCCGCAGCGTTCATTGGGTGTCCAACCTCTCGGCTGAGGCTCGGCTAGATCACGTTGTCAGGCAGTAGCCGGTCCCCAGCTGTGGAGCCCCGGCGCAGCGACGTCGGACTCGGTGGCGCAACGAAGTCACGTGATGCGCTGCTATGGCAGCTGCGCCATGTGACATGGAGTCACGTGGCTGTGACGTCATGCTCCGGCTGTTTCAAGACTGGTTTCTCGGGGCAGAGTGCTAGCTCCCGCTAGGTCAGTAAAGCTTTCGCTTTAAAAAGCAGACCACTGAGCCGACAACGAAGGGCGAGCAACATGCAAGCACATTTCTGAACGCACTTTCTAGTGGCAAAAACCCAGATATGTCCAGAGACAACACGTAACTACCTCTGTATATTTACAGAGTTTAAAATATCTCTCTAGGCTCTTGCCGGAACGTAGAATTTCTAATTTAACTAGTTTACTATTCAATTGCATGCTGATGCCAACGCCATTGACTTGTTGCTCTGTGGGGAAATTCCTTCTCTGGCTTTTTTTTTGGCAAGTTAACGTTTGTACGGTAGCATTAGGCGCATTTATGGTTGGCAAGAAAGAAGTTGCATTTTTGTCCCCACTCGATTCAAAATTGCTACGACTGCACTACGAAGTACTGGGTTCCGCCGTCTTCAAGTGAATGGCGCTGCGGCATTGCTTCTACAGTATCGCCGAAAAATTAATGTCGACGGACGCAGTTCACTGGCAACATTGGCCGCCAGCGGTGACATCAGTACTTTTGTTTTGCTTTTGTACCCTATAAATGATATGTTTTGGTGAGTGGTCTGTCATTATACCGCGCTAATGTATCGATGCTGCTTAACTTCAGTTAGTCTTCAGTGTATAAAAACAGACTATTATTAGCTCTTTTATTTCGTCGCGCTAGTTTTGTTAGCCCTTGTTAGAATGGGTCATTAATAGGATCAGTCAAAAGACTGGCGTAAGTATAGGACACTGTACAGGCTATC
This sequence comes from Amblyomma americanum, assembly GCF_052857255.1. Classification (NCBI taxonomy): domain Eukaryota; kingdom Metazoa; phylum Arthropoda; class Arachnida; order Ixodida; family Ixodidae; genus Amblyomma; species Amblyomma americanum. Next base: position 127,797,791 of record NC_135499.1, read on the forward strand.
ACGTCCCTATTGAATGTACGAAGCGCCTGAAACGCAAAACGTGTTTGGCAATCTTTGTCCTTAGGTGCCCTTGCACCATAAAAACCTAGCATCATCATCATGAAGCGCAAAGCGTCGAATAATGACGTGGTTTATATCAACTTTGTTGGGCTCTGAAAAAAAAAAGCGCTCCCGCTAACAAATATAGAATGATTTTTGTTGCTGGTTTCTCACCATGTCAGAAAACAAGACAGCCTGAGACAGCGTACAAAGGACAAAAGACCTTTATACGAACCGAGCATTTATTTTCCGTCGCGCTGACACATATCCAACGCTAGATAACTTTTTAAGGAAAGATATAATAATATTGATGGTAATATTACATTTGTAATTATATTATGCATGAAAAAGGTTACGACTGATAAAAAGTCATTACATGAATTCAGTTGACATCAGAATATTGTCTCAGCATCTTAGTCTGAGACTGCATAAAGCGTGTGTTCCATGTTGTTTATTAATCGCAGGTCAAGTGCTGGAATGAGGAGCATGGCTGCCAGACTGTGATGGCTGCGTCAGCGATCTCCAAGCATTTCCAGCGAGATTGTGAACACCACACCGCTCCGTGTCCGCAGTGCTCGGCCCCTGTCCTTTGCAGCAGCATGTGCGCTCACCTGCGATCAGCCTGTACAGCAGCTGTGGTGACTTCTGCAATAGATCCTGACCCTGAGCCCAGCATCGCGAAAGATGGAGCATTTCTAGCACCCTTCGTAAAAGCCTTGGAGGGCCTGAAGAAGCAGGCAGGGGAGATGAGCGCGTGCCTGGAACAGCTGGTTACCCATGTTGGGTCACAGGGCAATAGACTGAATGAAATATCCCACGGGGTAAACACTTTCGGTGATCAGCTGAAACTAGCAATGACAAACATCCAGCAGAGCGTAACGCCAAATCTGCGCGAAACCGTCACTGAGAATGCAACGAATGTGTCTTCGACCCGCCTCGACGCATTAGAAAGCACGTTTAAAGATGAGTTGTGTAATGCGACTCGACAAAGCAATGAGAACTATTCACGCATTGCAGCCACCATTGATGAGGTCAAAGAAAAAAGCCAGAAAGCCTTGGACTGCATCGGCACGATCCTTCGACGAGATGAACGACGTGTCGCACATACGGTCTTCTACGTAAATGGCATAAAATCTCTGCAAGAGAAAGCCCTGCGGGAAGGCTACGCCGTGTACGAGAGCGAGCAGGTACACCTGCGTGGCTACTGCATGGCACCTGGAGTTACACTGGAGAGCGTCGGTGACTCTGTGCGCCTGCGTGGAAAGCTGTGTCTCAAAAGATGCGACACGGACGACGACGTTCAGTGGCCGTTCGAGCATGGAATTAAACTGAGCCTGACACATCCCACTGCGGAATCTGAAATCTATATCAAAGTCGATCCATGGCGTGATTTCGGCTGGTACCGAAAGCCTTCAGAAAGTAATAACATGTCAGTTTCTTTTTCTCTTCGCTCACTTAGTCTCGACGAGCTCACGCGCGCCGGCTTCGTGTTCGAGGACCAGCTTCGGATTAAGTGCGAGGTGCTTGAGTGAATTGCACTTGCAGGAAACGTTTGATGAGGCGGCTTCTCTGACCTGAAGTATCTCTGATAGAAGCCGCGTTTCTTTTTAGCTTCCGACACATGTCGGTTATTTCTTCCAGGTACGGCGTTCGCTACGTCCCTCCTGATTTATGAGAGTCAAGAAGGCAACCTCATTTCAGAATAAGGGCTTGATGCGAGGATCTGTGTGCGTGGTTTACATCGAGCAGTATTTACGTCCAGCGTCTTTATTGCTTTGTGTGTTCAACCAATGTTGTCTTGTGTAGATGCCTCCTCAGCCATTCACACCGGTTCAAAAGCAGGAAGAGCAATGCTGAGGCTGAATATGACAATTAGCTTTGTTTCTGTTCGATTTTTTGTAAACTTGTAAAGGGTGGGACGGAAAGTATCTGATGAAATAAATGGTTTCTATGTTTCTTGAAATGTCCACCAACCTGGTCCAAGAAGTGTATAAAAAAAGCTGCTAATAAAAAGCAAACCCTCCTCGCTATCTTTCTTTGTGTCATTGACATGCCGCGGAACGTCAAAGCGCGTATCGGAAAATGAGCCCTTCCAACAGGATACGGAAGATGCACGGCATTTGCAACGAATCGTTCCGCTGGTAACCGTGCACCTGCATGGTTCGTTGCCAAGACGGAAACCAAATTATAAGTGGCAAAGCATCTGGTCGATTTACTGCTAAGCAAATGTGGGTGCATTAACTTGATCCAGTGACGTAATATCCGCGGCACTTTTGTGTCTTTTTGCGAAAGAGAAATTTGAAGAGCGTTCTCTCTTCAACTTTACATATTTCCCCACACATTAGGTTGTGCTTCGGTGAAAAAAACCTTCACAACAGAAGCCTACCGCGTTGCCCTTATAAACCCTGATTGCAACCTGCTTGAGGGTTTTTAGGGGCTCACAATTGCAATTTTTTGAACATTTGTTTCTTTCACATTCAGAATGAGTGCTTTATTGTTATTCCTCGGTTTAACAAACTGCGCTTCATAAACAAAAGACCCCAAGACTCAGCAAAGGAGAAAGAAAGTTCCTCTGTTGGACGGGCATGCGGTAGAACTGGTCAAGGAAAGAAACGTTCAGTAACATGCTCACTCTGGGTGTGCTCCTCAACGTCTTGCGGTAAGGGAACGAAATGTGTGAAAGGGAGGTGGAGAAAGGAGCGCTGGCACCTGCACCGTTGAATGAAATGCGAAGGCAACGTAGACCACAAAAGGTTTAGAAAAATCAGGATTCGCGACCTGGAAGGGCAAATCAAGGGCACCAATAATCAGCCTCAATCAGCCAAGATCACGTAAATTTGCGTTTTAATGTGGGCTTCTTCGCGCTTAGTTTGGCACTTTTTTTTTCGTTCTTCCTTCACTCGCAACAGCAACAGTGGAGTCCGAGAACGATCATAATCTGAGTGAACAACAGTGCTGATGGCCAGCAGACCTGCTCCGAGTGCAGTTGTCACGTGCTCTCTTGAGGCTAAACGACCACCAGATGATGTCACCGCATTCACCTACGAATCCCATTGCCACGTGAGGAGCACGAATCCGCCTTCAATTTCACGAAACCCATCACGCCGAAACGACATGGGCACAGGTCCTTGCACCTTTTATGGCGCGAGACAGCAACAACGTCGAAAGCGAAGCTACTGTGCATGGTCGGGGATCGATTAACGGCAGCGATTTGAAAAGTTGGGATGCCTTGCTGGCCACGTGGTATGCAACGCCTGCACAGTCGGCTTCATATTCTGCGCAGCTTCGTGCAGGCGGAGCCAGACAGCAGACAGAGCAGCTGAAACACTATGTTGCGCACGTGCTCTTAGCTGCTTTCGCCGCTGTATGGGCCCATGAACGATAGTCGACGTGGTCTAGGACACGTGATCAGACGCGTGTAATTTGTAGCAACTAGTCGTTGATGCGTAGTTGGCCGGATGCGGCCTCGGATGACTACGTCCGTGCGTACGATAACATCGAATAGCCGTGCTCTGACGAAGCCGTTGTACGCAAAGTACGAGCACTCCTCTACCGCTAGGTATCTGATAAGTGTGGCCGGCCGGCCACCCGCCGCCGTGCGCATTTCAACTATGACTAATTTCGTTCCATCCCCAAATCAGATTGTTGGCAGCAAGGATCTCGACGAGGAGGACATGACTGTCCTGGAGAGCCTGAATAGCACAGCAGTGAGGTCTTCCACAGAGCCCCGCAATCCCACATCCTCTACAGATGCAGGTTGAGGGGGGGGGGGGGGGGGGGGGGGGGCCTCAGGACGTAATCCTGTGCCAATGGCTGGACCACGCCGGTGAGGCCGTCCCGGCGCATGAGGGCTAGAGCACTCGAAACCGTTGACTGAAATAAAGTTGTTCCTCTCGTCCTACTCTTGAGGCATGAGACGCTCATGACGCAATTTTTAAGGAATAAGCGCCACTTTTGGGGGACTTATACAGTATATTTGGCTGTAATACGGGGAGTGCAATTACTATGAGCATTTGATACAACGAATGCAATCCACGTTACCATCAGGTTTATTATAAGTGGTCTCGACTGTAAACCAACTAGCCTCAATTGCCGCCTTGGTCCGAAGAGGCTGTTGCGAAGGGATTTACAATGACCGCTCCACACTGCATTACTTCTCCGCAGGGCAAATTTATAGTTTTTGAGTGTCGGCATCTAGAGGGGCGCGCTATTGGAAAAAGGCGCATTAAAGAGGTGCCACAGTGGAGTGCTTCGCAATTAATTCGAACACTAGGGGATCTTATCGCGCACTGTCATCGCACAGCATCTGGGCGAGAGGAATGAGGAAAGGTTAACCGTGACCGCTATTTCGTCGTCCTGTGTCCGCGCTGAGCCCAACACGCACTGGCTGAAAGCAAACAAAGTTTGGTTATCAGATAATGAAAAGCACGGTAATTGTTTCACATTCGGTGCACACCTCAGTCCCTCCGTTAGGGAAGGAAGGAAGGCTGGAGTGAACGAAGGAAAGAAAGAAACAAAAAGAAAGAAAGGAAGAAAAAAGGAAGGAAGAAAGAAAGAGAGAAAGAAAGAAGGAAAGAGAGGCGGTGCCGTAATGGAGGGCTCCCGAATAATTTCGACCACCTGGGGATCTTTGGGATGCACTGACATCGCACAACACCCGGGCGCCTTTTACGTTTCGCCTCCATCGAATCGCGGTGTGAAACCAGCATTCACGTCGCCATAAGCGTCATTTTTTGCAGCGATAGCTACGTTACGGTAGCATTTCGAGCCTTCCGCGTGGCGGCGCGCAACCCTGTGGCTGCGCCGGCACGCTGTCACGTGGTTGGTCACGTGGTGCGGAACAGCTGCCGGCGGCGCGGCGCCGTGGCTGATCACATGGTTGGTGACGTGACCAAGTACGACTGGGCCAGCTGTAGCTATCGCGTCACTCCAGGTTTAACCAGAGCTAAACCACCGCCAATTTTTTTCCTCTTGATTACGACTAGAATGTCATTAACCCGCGGCTGTTCCCTCACTAACTCTCCTCGCTTCCGGTCCCTTAATGTTACACCTATCATTTTTCTTTCCATGGCTCATTGCGTTGTCATTAACTTATGCTGGACCCTTTTCATTAGCCTCCACGTTTCTGCCCCGTAGGTGGGTACCGGTAACATACAGCTGTTGTACACTTTTCTCTTGAGGGATATTGGTAAATTGCCATTCATGATCTCAGAAAACCTGCCATACGCGCTTTACCTCATTCTTATTCTTCTAGTTATCTCCCTCTGATGATCCGGATCAGCTGCCATTACTTGCCCTGAGTAGAAGTATTCCTTCACCACTTCCAGCACCTCGCTGCCAATTGTGAACTCCTGTTCCATTGCTGGACTGTTGAACATCACTTTGGTTTTCTGCACATTATTTTTGTAGCGATAGCTACATTACGGTAGCATTTCAAGCCTTCAGCGTGGCGGAGCAGCTGCCGGCGGCGCGGCGCCGTGTCTGATCACGTGTTTGGTCACGTGATCAAGTTCCACTCGGCGAGCCGTAGCTATCGTGTCACTCCAGGTTTAACCAGAGATAAACCACCGCAAACTTTTTTATAAAGCTGTAAAGAATCGATCTAGATATCTCACCTGACTGTCAACTGTTTTCGAGGAGTGTGTGCTAGGCACTGTGTCGTCCATTGATCAGAGCTCAGACGTTATTTTTGCCAAGCAAAAAGAAAAGGAACAAACTAGACTAAAGAATGTGGAATCGCCAGCTATCACTCTAACATGAATACGCCTATATGGGAGTAAAGAGATTAAGCTGTCCTTTAGTGCACTCCGTTGTATAAACGGGAGTGCGCAGGAGACAGCTTACTCCCCTTTTTAATCCGTTCTGTTGAGAGTACAACAACAACACAGATGATTTGTGGCGGCGACAAAATAGAAATAGAAGTTCTTTTAGCTCAGCATGGATCATCCATCACAAAAAATGCGAGCATTTCAAATAATATAGTTTAAAAGGAATACAGTCGAGCTTTGCGGCCGAATGGGAGCGCACCTATAGAACCATGAAAAATAGCAGGACGATAATGAATGACCACGCCTTTTCTTTGGTTCTGCGGCATTGTGTAATATGGGGCCTTCATAAAAGAGAATGTGAGCGTGCTACGTTAAGGCTCGAGATCACAGAAATTGTTTACAGAACCAATGGGCGCCTCCGAGTAAGAATTAAAATGTCGGAGAAGCACCTGGCTGCTTCTCGAGACGAATGGCGAAGCCAGTTGTGTAACATGTGTCTATAATACAAATGATCGATGTGCGCAAAACCGAAGACAATCCACGTACACGAGCGAAACACAAGGACAGGCGCATTGATCGAAGTAAGGACGTTGCGCCTGTCCTTGTGTTTCTCTCGTGTACGTGGATTGTCTACTATTTTGAGCGCATGGATCATCTGTAGTATTATCATGCTCTAATTAGGCCCAACACAACTGGTATTGAAGTAGTGTGTCCCAAAGAGCGAAATATCGAGAAATGCACGTTTTTTTTTTTTCAGCGGCAGCAAAAATGCGCTTCAGTTAGGTTGTTTGGCCTTGGTATAGCTTGGCTGTTTGGATTTGAGTACTGCACATTTTTGCGGTTGTGACAAAGCGTCACTCGGACACGCAGCGGCCCGAGACCCTTTACTTCGCGGAACCACGTATTGCAAACACATTACGAAATTAGGTGTCCGTATGACGCGACAAAAGAAACGAGTATTAGCGCTGATTTCACGCACCCAAATTTTCAGTCTACGTCGAATTACGGAAGTAGCTTCTTTCTTCGTGCTTGTGTGATTTTTAATAGTTTTTTTTCATTTTTTTTTATTTTGGAACTTAGCAGCGAGAACTGATAATGTAAACTTAGTTCTATCCCTTTTTTAGCGGTGTTTTTGCCTCAGGGCATAAATAGTAAATGCTTATGTGAATGAAACAAGAGGGATGTTTATGTAAATGAAACAAGGAGGAGGTTTATGTAAATTAAAGGAGGCTGGTTAATCTAATGCAGTCTAGGAGAGAATCACGATACCGTCCTTGTGTCCAAGCATCATAGGACGCAGAACTGTTCGGCGAAAGGCCCGCTGCGGCCGCATGCCGGGCTGTTTTTGGTTTTAACCGTTTCGGCTCTGGATATTTTATTATGGTTGAATTTATTTTGCTCTTCGTTATTACAATTACTAAGGAACCCTAACCAGGCAGTAAAAGTTTAAAGCTCGCGGTGGGAGTAATAATGCGTTTAGAGGTATGGAGCCAAAATAGGACATCAAGGTTCAGTTGGTGTAAAAATGGAAAAGGACCGCTTACCGCAATTCACAATAAAGTGAACAAAATAGCGCATTATTTTGCACTGTGGAAGACTATAAAGTAGTTTATTTTTACTTGTAAGGGATAGATGGATTGTGCACTTGCCAACGATGCCGCGCTCTCCTGTCCAACTTGCGTTATGCATCTTTTCTCCTCGTTCTTGACAAAGGCACGTGACCGTTCCAGCTGGTACACACACGCCAACAACACACATGTTCAAAACTTGCATAGCCACAGACAAGATGAAGGCTTTCCTCATATATGTAACGCCCTCTTCTGTAGAGCTTCATAGAGCGCTTCAGTAACACTTGGAGCAGAGCCTGGCACATCGAAGTGCTCAGCAAATAGGATGCCCAATGCATCTGGCTCGCGCCTGTTTTCAAAACAGGCGTTCACATTCACAATAGACGAGTTCATTAAATGGAAGATAACCTGTAGTGTCTGCATCTGTACCAAATGCAGTTGTGTACGGGTAGGAAAAAATCCCATCCCATGAATAGCCCTATGCGGTGGTAGAAACTTTAATTGCCAGGGATATAAATGGTGGGGGCCAAGACCCCGACATGGCACTTGGGTGCTCCCTCACTATTAGGAGGCACCCTTGCAATGCAAAGGATAGCCCTTGGAGCGCAATCCTTCCCATAGCACTGGAGATGATCCTGCACTGGTCTTTTGACCGGACATGTGCTGGCCAGAAGAGCCTCCCGGTAAGACTCCGCCGCGGTCGGTGATGGGGGATGAGGGAAGGTGGGGCATGTGAGAAGGGTGCGTAATTGGTTGTTTTTTTTTTGGGGGGGGGGGGGGGAGGAAATGGCGCAGTATCTGTCTCACATATCGGCGGACGCCTGAACCGCACCGTAAGAGAAGGGATAAAGGAGGGAGTGGAAGAAAAAAAAGAGGTGCCGTAGTGGAGTGCTCCGGAATAATTTCGACCACCTGGGGATCTTTAACGTGCACTGACATCGCACAGCACACGGGAGCCTTAGCGTTTTGCCTTAGCGTTTTGGGGGATTCTTCATGATTACATAATTGCAACTGGTAGGCTAATTTGCTAATTCTTTTAAAATTCTTCGAGCTCTTCTTTTTTCACCAAAGTGTTGTCTGTTATTTTACTTTAAATATTTTTCCTGTCGTTTTTATTGATACATTTTTCAAAATTCACGCTTGGTGCTAAAATTTTGTCGTCATCTATGGAAATTTACTTGTTTATGCCACTACACCTTGGCCAGTCCCCCCGCGTGGGTATGTGCCATATTTACTGAGGCAAAGAAGAAGAAGAGGAAGAAGAAGAAGTTCCTCTCTTGGCTGATGCGTCTTGTTTCCTAAGCCTTGCGACCTGTCGTGGACTTCTCTGACCTACCTTTCAGAAGCTGCGCCGTGCTGACATGGATAAAGCAAGCACTGTAAGAAATGCGTTTGCCATATCTGCGCGCTTGTTTGTGAGGTACAAGAAAGAGCGCCAGCGGTTGTATTCTCTTCGTGTTGCTGTACATTCTTAGTGACATCTAATTGAAAGGCTGCGACCAGTCCAACGGTAGGTGCCTCGTGGGTGCCTCTTGATAAGTATTTTTCGGTGCAGGTCCCCAAGAATGGAATGATTGCTCTGCATTTTGAGTTATCTATAAGGTGTGCCAAGTAGTATCTGCCATGGTATGTCATGTAGTATGTTGTACCACTCAGCCAAGAAAACGGGAAGAAAACCTACACGAAAAACCTCTTCGCATCTTTCGATGGAGTGGTTCAGACTTGAGGATGCAGAATATTGTTTCGCACTTCGTGGTAGTTAATACTTAATTACGCTTTTAAAAGATTTTCCCCTTGTCCCCTGACTTCAGGACATGTGGTATCGCACCCCGTATGACGATCTGTCACGGAGAGTGTAGTGCCATAGTCAACAATGAAGCATCCGCTGCGCGTGAACATTGTGTAGAAAAATTTTCATGACCCACAAACGGCAATGTGCGAGTGTTTCAGTAACAGTACAACTGCTGAAATACGCCGTAGAAACAAGAGGCCGCCATTCGGAGTAGGTAGGTGTGTAAGTTAGCCGACTTTTGATATTGATGCTAACATAATCTCTTCTAGCAGCAACGCTTTACAGCCGGCCAAATATTCAGCTCGCGTGCGCGACGGCCGCTTTTTCTGCGCTCCTGCGCTTTGCGACGAAGCAGACTTGCGTAAAGCTCAATATTAAGCGCGGACTTAGTACGCCTGTGCTCAGATTTGATATTCTCTCAAGTTTCTTCCGTTATAAGCTACATGAGCAGGGAAAACGCGGCGGTCGCGCACGGCAGCTAAAGATTTGGCCGGCTGTTTGACCAAATTTGTCTTGAGGTTTTTCTCTGATTCCTCAAGCTTCCCGTTTTTCTTTCCGTGTTTTTCAGGAGGAAATTTCACAGACCGACCTAGAAGTGGTGCGGTGGCTGGAGGCCGTCGCTATCGCAGTCTGCGTGCTCGTGTTTGTCCTGGCGATCGCGCTGGTCCTTCAGCACTACTACCCGGACATTGCGCCGCGCTTCGTACGCAGGCGCCCTGTGAACATCAGCGATGGCAACGCGAGCAACACGACGAGAGCGTCGATGCCGAGGGCTCTGCTAAGGTCGTGTGGCACGGTCGCGTGCCACCGCTACGCGAGCTTCTTCCTCGGCCAGCTCAACCGGAGCGTGGACCCGTGCGACGACCTGCGCGCCTTCTCGTGTGCTTCGAGGCCGAAGTGGCGACACTCGTTGAAGGACGAACTGGTCGAGAACGCGTCGCGCGCAGCTCTGGCCAACTTCGCTGCGACCAGACACGGCAAGCATTCGGCGGTGGCCAAGACGTCCACATTCTACCGGACGTGCGTCTCGAGCAAGACACCGCTGGATTTGCAGTCCCTGCGTGCATTTCTCGCTGATGCCGCCGCAGATGCAGAGCCGGCGGGGCCGGATAGTTCCAGACCTTTCCAGGTTGGTGCCCAGCTGCTAAGAACGGCCTTATATCGTAGTAGCACAGCTACTACGATATAAGTAGCTGCCATCTAATAGCTGTCCTGGTGGTTGGGTACAAATACCTTGTTCCCATTGTCATAGAGCAATGCCACAGAATGACACATTTTTTAAATTTTTTTGTTTAATTGGTTTTTGGGGAAGGAAATGGCGCAGTATCTGTCTCATGTATCGTTGTACACCTGAACCGCTCCATAAGGGAAGGGATAAAGGAGGGAGTGAAAGAAGAAAGGAAGAGAGAGGTGCATTAGTGGAGGGCTCTGGAATAATTTCGACCACCTGGGGACCTTTAATGTGCACTGACATCGCACAGCACACGGGCGCCTTAGCGTTTTTCCTCCATAAAAACGCCGTCGCTGCGGTCGGGTTCGACCCCGGGAACTCCGGATCAGTAGTCGAGCGCCCTAACCACTGAGCCAACGTGGCAGGCCCAACAGAATGACACAAAAAAGCAAGAATATCGGACTACGCGACATATCTCGCAAGCACTGCTTATGAGCGCAGACTGAATGGTAAGGCATGTTCTTACAGATAATGTGCAGCATCAAGGTTGTTTTAATGCTAGATTTCAGGAAACGCAATTGGATCTAGTTACTATTTTATGCTCTACGACAGAGAAAACAACCGTCGCCGACAGCCATATGTCACTAAACATGGGCTCTTACTCAATTCCTCAGTTTTACCTTAAACCATGCAGGGCTTTCTCAAGCATGAAGATCCAACAAATGTCGTTTTTCTCATTCTTTTCTGATCTGAAGTTTTCTGCTCAACTCTAACCGATTCAATAAACCTGTCTCATTACGGCGCTCAAGACGTACACTTCCCTCCTACAGGAGGGACCGTCCACGCCAGTTGCTGAAGCATCTAAGCAAGTGCAAAATTATAGGCCTGCGTGACGTCGTGGCTATCATTATAGACAGACTTGACAACTTGGAAGCAGTAAAAATAGCATTAAAAACGCAGGTTTTTGCTGCCTGAGTCATCCATAAAATAGATACAAGAAGTATTCGCAATATTCACGCCAGTAACAGGCCGCATGGTTTGTCTGCTACGCATTGTGACCAATAAGAGTTCCATGTCTTGCGTGCTCTTTCCTCAGGTGATGTCGAAGATGGCGGCGCGTTACGGAAATGGCATCCTGTTCCGGCTGGGCACAGGATTTGTGCCAGAGAGCAGCTCCCGAATAGAAAGATCAGCTCTTGTACTTGGCCTGAATCGCGACTTCAGGGGCTGGATGCAGAAAGTGAGCCACAACATTGGAAACGACTCTGACCTAAGGAACATAAAACGCGTTCTCAGCCTGAGCTTGTCTCGAGATGATTTTGTTTGGCGCAACGTGTCGGCGGACATCATGGAAGTGCTGCAGACTCTCAAGGACATCTGGAGGAGTCGCACTGTTGGCAGCAGCCAAGCGCCGGCTCTTACTACCGTCTCAGAAATGGGTGCAGGACTCCTGAACATCAAGCCAGCCATTCTGTTCACGCAGCTGCAGCTGAGAGGGGCAAGCTATTCCAAGGAGCACCTGGTAATGCTGGAGCAAGGTGGCCTCTTGTTCTTCCTGGACAGCGTATTGGAGCGCGTGGACCAACGCCAGTTGGTGGAATATTTAATATGGGAGACAGCTCGGCAGATGTCCACCTTCTTTCTGCGCACGCACGCTGCTCGCCTGGAGCACGCGTGCTACACCAGGGTCGTCAAACTCTTCGGTTCTGCAGCCGTGCTCATGCCCGTCATCTGGCACCAGGTGAGCGCCGAAGCCGTGGTCAGTGCCGAAGCTACATTCGCCAGCGTGCTCAAGGCTTCCGAAGACGCCGTCCACGCTGTCGAAGCGCGCACTATCAACGAATCGAGGCGCCTAACGGCGCTAAGACATCGGCTCAGACAAGTTCGCCTCGTTATTTCGTATCCGGAGGACGTGCGGGAGCAGCAAGCATTGAACGAGAAGCTCGCGCATGTACCAGCCATGGGCGACGTCTTCTTCGACAACTTCCTGACTGCACTGGAGTCTTCGTGGAACCATAAGAAGGAACGTCCGGCCTTGCCCGCACCACTGCGGCCGAGACCCCGCTACGATGCGCTGCGAAACGAGCTGGTGCTTCCCATCGACTTCCTGGTGCCTCCGTGGTTCTCGCTGGACTCGCCCCCGTACACACGACTAGCCACAGTTGGCTTGTCTCTGTCACTAACCCTATGGCAGGCGGTGTCTTCGCGGAACGTGTACGACGTGGGCGAGTCCTCCTGGCGATTCTTAACCCAGTTTCATGGATCCAAACTGACATGCCTGCCTGGCACAGAGATGAACGGCCTGGAAGACGCCTTTCGTAGGGTTGCCGTCGTAGTAGTTGCAAACGCCTTGAGGCAGATTCTTACGTCAGGCAACAGCAGCAGTAATGGCAGTGCCGGTTTTTCTGACCGTCCCACGGAAGATGTCAGAGAAGACCTGGAACTGCTCCTTGTTGCTTGTTGCGTGTCGACGTGCGGCCCTCATAACCACGGAATCTGCGCAGCCGTCATGAAAGCACCGCAGTTTCAGCACGTTTTTCGTTGTACACAGAAGGAAGACGTTGATCGTGAAAAGTGTTCCTCGCGCTGACGCAAGTTCTTTTTTTTTTCCTAAAGTACCATTTACACCAAGACCAATGTACTTTTTGATCACTCGGCATATGAATAGCGCGTATCGTTATTTCAAACTTATATATTTTCATCCCCCAGGAGCTGTCGCATAATCTCTGCGAATCTTAGCTGTCAATTGCCAATCCAGGTGTGAAACTCGCTTCCACCAGTGTTTAGTTATATCTACTGAATTATGACACTGTTAGACTTTGACAAGCTATCATCGTGCGCGTGACATGGTTCGCGCCATGTTTCTTTCCTGTTATTAGGGCGTGTGTACAATAGTGATGTACAGAGTAATGTAACTGATTTCAGTGGTCAATTGCGGCACCAAAAAATAACCCAACAATGACAGAAGAGTAATCGATTACTATTAAGATACTCCCCTTTCTACTTTATTAGCAAAAAGACAAAACATACTATAGAACCAGCCGGTGGGGCTTCCTTGATCTCTGGCCTGTTGCAATTCATACGCTCTTAAATTTCACCAGCATTGTTTAAGTTTTCGTTGGTATTTCTTCCACTTTTCCTTGTGTGTGTGTGCGTGTCTGTGTGTGTGTGTGTAGGCGTGTGTGTGCGCGTGTGTGTGTGCGTGTGTGTATGGCAGGTGGCGGCAGGTGGTGGTTAAATTAATGATTGGTCGCGCGAGGTTGCTTGGGACAACTTGAATCGCGCAAATCCGGATCGACTACTGATCCGGAGTTCCCGGGTTCGAACCCGACCGCGGCGGCTGCGTTTTTATGGAGGAAAAACGCTAAGGCGCCCGTGTGCTGTGCGATGTCAGTGCACGTTAAAGACCCCCAGGTGGTCGAAATTATTCCGGAGCCCTCCACTACGGCACCTCCTTCTTCCCTTCTTCTTTCACTCCCTCCCTTATCCCTTCCCTAACGGCGCGGTTCAGGTGTCCAACGATATATGAGACAGATACTGCGCCATTTCCTTTCCCCCAAAACCAATTATTATTATTATTAACCAGTGGCGACACCTGCCATCCCAGGGAAATGGCACGCCGCTTAACCGCTGCATCACTAAGCTAGGAGTGGTATGAGGATTCCCAGGGACCTATGACTGTTAAGCAGAGAAAGACCAATTCCGCATATATAGGCGTTCCGCACATGTGGGCATCACGTCATACCGTTAAGGCGGAACGCGGGCCGTGGTACGGCGGCGACTGCCTTCACGAAGTATAGCGCGCAGATTAGAACGGGTGCGGCGACGTCGCGGTGGCGGCAGCGTAGAGCCATGCAGAGGTAGAATTGCGAGCTGTGTGGCATCGGCTTACATCACGCCGCAGACCGCGGCGACTATGTTCACAAAGTGAGCGGGCGGGCTTACGCCTTCTCATACGTAAACAGTCATAAGTGATTCTGCCGACTTTTGTAGCGAGAGCAGTCTCGCCGTTTCGTTGTGGCCCTAGCTTCGCCAGTTCTGCGCATGCGCGAGGAGCCGAGTGACGTCAGAGCCGCGTCGACCGCGGAGCAGACGCCGCTCGTCTCCGACTGAGGAGTTTCGCGGTCTACTGCGCATGTGCGAGGAGCCGAGGAGTCTCGCGTGCGCAAGGGGGAATTCTTCAGACCCAGAAGTCGTCGCCTGGCACTTGACCGCTCTGCAGAGAAAGAATGAACATCAGAAGGCTAAACGCGTGGCGGAGACGCCTCAGCAAAGAGAAGAACGTCTTGCCAAGCGGAGACGCCAAGAGGCGGAGCGTAACAAGATGCGCATAGCAGCTCGCATGGTTCCTTCGCAAGAAAATCAACATGAAGCAATGGCAACAACATCATCGTCAATCATCAACAACAATTGAAGAGGAGAATGTAAATGCTAGTCGTATAACTGACCACGCGATCAGACCACTGGGGAACTGCAGCTCTCGCTGCCCTGGCATAGCTGAGCTAAGCCACTGCCATTTTTTGTTTCATCGTCATTGCCAATTTATCCAAAGAACGCCGGCGGGCTATTGCTCAAGTGCTGCGTTTCTGCAACATGTTGTCAACTGCAACGCGTTTCGCTCCACTGCCACGTATCTGCCAACGCATGCAGCGCACATCTCTCTCACTACCACCGCGAAATAATCGCCCTTAGAATAGAATAGAAATAAGAAGCTCAAGGCGCGAATGAAGTGTCCACTGACCCAGGGGGCCAGTTTTTCTTCTCAAAGTAGTGAGTGTCCCAAAGTGAAGTAGTGCTTTCGCACCAATAGTTCCCTACCCCGAGACCTCATAGATCCCGAATATGCCCTTTCACTTCTCTGTTCAGCCTGCGTCACTCTTGGTTGGATCCCCGGCCATTCGAGGATTGTCGGAAATGAGCTGCATAATCGGTTAGCCCAGCGACATTCAGAACGAGGCGCCGGCACTCGAGGCCAGCCCACCTACCAGCGTTGTTAGCACTCCCGTTTCTTACAAGCCACGCGGACGCAACACGCCTGCGCAGCGATAACGAAGCGCTTTACACAGAGGCCGGGCAGTTTTCGCCGTCATGGCTATCCTCTTATTTCTTTCGCATTAGAAAATCACCGAACGTTTACCCTTATCGTTATCCAGATTTCAGTGACGGCTGGGGTGGTGCGAAATTTAGATGCCTCTCGGAGTGTACGGTAGCTCTGGGTAAGCAGGGGCGAGGGTTTGTATGCTCCGTTTATTCCGCTTCACTCGCATTAACGCCGTGGGTAAACTGTATAGTGAATGCTTTTAGCTGCGTGTGTTGGAGTAGCCGGGTGCAGTAACCAGTCATCTGGTGTAGGGTAACCCTACACCCCTACCGCAGATGCATTGCCTCCGGCGCATGCGTGCCGGCCAAACCAGCGCGCACGAGAGAATACTGTCGTGGCGGTCACATGTCCATTGCGGAGAAATGCAAACACGTCCGTGTGCCATGCGCTGTGGCAGGTTATTGAACCCAAAGTGGTCGAAGTGCCTTCGAGCCACACACTATCCGGTATTGCAGATACGCATGAGCTCTCACATGAAACAAAATCGTTAAAGCACTAGCAAAACTCGCGGACTAAAACGAAGTGGCCAAATAAAGTGTTTTCTCTCTTTCTCTCTTTCGCTCTTTTAAATAAAACTACGTGCGCATCGGGTAGCGCTTCCTTGTGAGTCAATTTAGAAAATTGAAAATTGGTTGCCCCGCCGCGGTGGCTCAGTGGTTAGGGCGCTCGACTACTGATCCGGAGTTCCCGGGTTCGAACCCGACCGCGGCGGCTGCATTTTTATGGAGGAAAAACGCTAAGGCGCCCGTGTGCTGTGCGATGTCAGTGCACGTTAAAGATCCCCAGGTGGTCGAAATTATTCCGGAGCCCTCCACTACGGCACCTATCTCTTCCTTTCTTCTTTCACTCCCTCCTTTATCCCCTCCCTTACGGCGCGGTTCAGGTGTCCAACGATATATGAGACAGATACTGCGCCATTTCCTTTCCCCCAAAACCAATTATTAAAATTGAAAATCGATTTTTGGGGAAGGGAAATGGCGCTGTATCTGTCTCACATATCGGCGGACGCCTGAACCGCACCGTAGGGGAAGGGATAAAGGAGGGAGTGAAAGAAAGGAAGAAAGAGGTGCCGTAGTGGAGGGCTCCGGAATAATTTCGACCACCTGGGGATCTTTAACGTCCACTGACATCGCACAGCACACGGGTTCTTCGACGCAGCCGCCGCGGTCGGGTTCGAACCCGGGTACTCCGGATGAGTAGCTGAGCGCCCTAAACTGAGCCACCACAGCGGGTGACACTTTTAGCTGCTTCGAAATTTTGTAAGATACGCGAGGGTGCACAAAAACATCAGTACGCCAAAGTACAGCGGTGAACAGACTAGCCTAAAGCGCTCGAGCCCTGCTCTGCAGAGGAAATAAAGCGCAATTATTATCAGGTATTGACTCCCACGGAGAACACTTGCGCTCGGGCACGGCCGAATAGACATGCAAAACGCACTTGCACAAGCGCTTTGCCCCAAGCAAAGCAGCTCTCTCCTTTTTATGCGTTGCATATTGCAATCACTCAGTTCAGCCCTTGGGCGCGGCCGGGCAGCCACCATTGACCTTTAGCGCAACCACGTGACGTGACGTCACGACAGCCGGAGGAAAAGCTGGGCCCCAACTCGCGCGGTCGCGAGCGGCCGCAGCCACCACCTGAATCCCGCTCCTCCCGCTAGGGGCGCTGCGCCGGCGCGTGACGTCACGCAGGAAAAGCTGGGCCCCAACTGGCGCGGTCGCGCGCGGCCGCAGCCACCACCTGACTCCCGCTCCTCCCGCTAGGGGCGCTGCGCTATGATTGACGTCACGGCATATGTATAAAAGAGCTGCGCTCCTTCGCCGGGACAGTCTTATACCCCTGTCACACGGGCATTTCGAGGGCCCTTGAACCGATAGTCTATCGACTCAAAGGCGATCGAGCGCTGCTACACGGGCAGTTTCAATGGCGATCGAGTCAATAGCCTATCGAATCAACGGAGCAGCACGGAACTCCATCGAGATATGCAACGCATTCTTGGCTTAACCAAGCCAAGCCTGGCCATTTTTTGAGAGAGGAGTAATGCCGCGAAGCTTTTGACTGATTGTTAGAACATGCTTAAAGCCGCCGGCACGCGGCTTTTCCTTCAGTTAACTTCTCAAATCAGAGCGGCTCCACGCGACTGTTTCTACATTGCTCGAGGTTGTCGTAGGTTATTTCCGCGCCCTATCTCCAAAGTTCTTTGTGAGCTTTAAATTAAGCGCGGTAGTAGTAGTAGTAGTAGAAAACATTTATTCCAAAAAGGTAGGATAGAGAGGCGAAAATACAGATTTTGGGTGGAATCCTTATTTCAGGACCCCAATCTCCACCGCAGTTGCTCTTGCTTGGGATATCAGCTTTCGCTGCGTCGCCAAGTCAGAGCTGAGCAGGGCAGACTCCCACTGTTCCTCGGAGTGATGTTTGTCTAGTTCGGGGGGCTTGGGACCGGAGCAGCCCCATGTTACATGATATGTTGTGGGAATTCCGCCACACCAGGGGCAGTTGCTGTCATATCTGTCGGGGAAGATGATGTGGTACTTGTGTAGGTTAGGAAAGGCGTTCGTCTGTAGTTGTCGCCATTCCCTCGCCTCTGCCGCCGTTAGCTTACGGTGTGGTGGGGGATAGACTTGTCATTGTGTTCGGAGAAGGAGGAGGCGCTCGCCGTACGTAGAGGGGTGAGGTCGGGGAGGCTAGTCGCTCGGTTAGTATATCCTCGAGCTAGACTGTCCGCGGCCTCGTTTCCCTCGAGCCCCTCGTGCCCAGGAGTCCAAGTGATTTGGTGCTTGCATGTGGAATTTTGAACTTGTGGGGTATAAATTAAGCGCGGCCGAGCACGACGACTGCTCTCTTTTTCGATGACCGCCGAGCTACTTTCTTGCTTTCGCCGTGGCCAAGTTGTTCAGTTCTCTGTGGGTGCAAGCCAGTGCAATAATAACTCCGTTTCAGAGCCAGTTCAGTCTGCTCGTCCACTTTGCAGTGTTGTCACCACCACGTTTCAATATGCAAAAAAAAATCAATACTCTGTCGTGACCGCGTTTCAAAGCGTCGTGGCTATATTTCGTTTTAGAGTGTAAGCTCTACTACGCCATGTCTCTCAAGGTCGTTCGTCGGCGCCCGGACGGCCTTGAGCCGGCTCGGAGTGAGGGTGTTCGTGACATAGCGCTGTGATGTGACCAACGCCGTCGCTCCAGCAGCTGCTCCGCGGCACTAGCTCCTGTCTCCGCGCTGCCACGGAAGCTGCACGGAGGCTGGGCCGTCTTCGCGCTTGCTTCGGCGTAAGCGTCAGGTCGAACCCGGCGGAAGTAGCTGATCGGCAAGCCAGCCCGTTAGCCACAGAGCACGCAGCCGTGCCAGACAAGCTGCCGAGACAACCGGCACAACATAGCTTACGCTCAATACGCCAGATTCAAGAATAGTTCAACCCCACCATTTTTTGTAGCGAAAGCTGCACTAGGCTAGTCAGCGGCGCATTTCGTGTAAGCTTCGGTAGTCATGACTGCGCATTTGCCACTAATTGCACCGAGCCACAGTTCCACTGCTGCGCCGCCCCGCGCGTTTCCTAAGTAAATTGGTTTTTTTGGGAAAGGAAATGGCGCAGTATCTGTCTCACATTTCGGCCGACACCTCAACCGCGACGTAAAGGAAGAGATAAAGGAGGGACTGAGAGAATAAAGGAAGAAAGAGGTGCCGTAGTTGAGGGCTCCGGAATAATTTCGACCACCTGGGGATCTTTAACGTCCTCAAAATTCAATTTTTAACTTCACCCGCGAACCCGACCGCGGCGGCTGTGTTTTTATGAAGGAAAAACGCTAAGGCGCCCGTGTGCTGTGCGATGTCAGTGCACGTTAAAGATCCCCAGGTAGTCGAATTTATTCCGGAGCCCTCCACTACGGCACCTCTCTCTTCCTTTCTTCTTTCACTCCCTCCTTTATTCCTTCTCTTACGATGCGGTTCAGATGTCCAACGATATATGAGACAGATACTGCACCATTTCCTTTCCTCCAAAACCAATTATTATTATTATTATTATTATTATTATTATTATTATTATTATTATTATTATTATTATTATTATTATTATTATTATTATTATTATTATTATTATTATTACTCACCCGC